>NC_134854.1:153772723-154135223 GCF_049852395.1 Peromyscus maniculatus bairdii | reverse complement strand
TTGTTACTCTTTAAAAGTAGGTTCATTAAGCTACCCTTTTATCTTATCATATCTATATCATATCCCCTTTTGTTTTTTAGAAAGAATTTGCATTTATAATCAACCTGTTTTTAAATAAAAATATTGGTTTTTCTCTGTCCCATACCAGAGGGCTCTTCTGATTTGGGAAACAAGAATCTCTTAACCTTTTTATTTTAGGACTATGTCTTGGTTGAGAGAGGGAGTGAGCCCATTCCATCTCCAAAGCCAGCTTGGTATATTTGGGAATTTGGGAGTAGAGTCTCTTACTACTTCCTGCTGGAGGGGGGCGCTGTATTTTATGGGGACACAAAGAAAATTTTAGGATTATGGAGTAGTCTGTGTGGGTGTATCATCTGAGCCAGTTGCCTTGAAACCATTCTGGATGTTGGATCATCTGGGCCATGGTGTCACTGGAGATCTTTCAGGGGGTCTTGGCTGGTCAAACCTGATGTATCTTAATCTGGAACAAATCCATAGCCTCTGGCTTTCTGTGGAAACAAAAGCAGAACCTCTTTTCCAAAGCAACATATCCTTATATCCAAATTTTGAAGTCAAAGTACCTTTAAAATATACATTTTGGCATAACTCAACAGCTTTTACAATCAAATGTTTTTCTTTAGTCAGGAATATCAAAGACAACATAATCCAGATTGTGTGTGTGATAGCCATCTTTATGTGACTTATTACCTTTACTGTTTGTTTAAAGAGTTGATTTTTAAAAACTATCTATTTGTTTATATAACTGTATATATTCTTTTCTTTCTCTCTTTTAAGCCTATGTACATTTTTACATACATTGTAAACTATTTCGTCTGAATCAGTCTTATTGTGAAGCTATTGCTTTAAACTGAAGCATTCTAAGACTAAAAGGGTGCTGTGGCTGCTGGCTCCGCCCACTTCAGCTTCCCAACATGGCGGTGGTATGTTTTCTCAAGCTCTGGGAGTCATCAAGTCTCAGAAATAGTGGGTCTACACTTCTATCAAAGTAGCGTGTAGCCCAGAAACTGCCCCCCCTCTCTTTATAGTAGTAAAGACTAAATCTACCACACAGCGTAATGTGCTGCTGGCAGATGCCTCATTCCCGCCATACTGCCGGTCAGATGTGCACACCAGGAACCCGCAAGTGTTCAAACCTGCATTTTGCGGCATCTAGCTGCCCGTATGAGACATGAAGCAGGAACCCGTTTTTGGCTCTGTTTAGAACTGATTATTAAATATAAGGTTTAAGGTGGAAACTCAAGCCATTGGGCGCCATTTGTTGCTGGAGAATTTCTCTCCAGGTCCCACCAAACCCTGCAGTCCCACAACCCACGTATAAAATAATCATTCAGACACTTATATTGCTTATAAACTGCATGGCCGTGGCAGGCTTTTTACTAACTGTTCTTATATCTTAAATTAACCCATTTCTATAAATCTATACCTTGCCATGTGGCTTATGGCTTACCGGCATCTTCACATGCTGCTTGTCCTGGCAGTGGCTGGCAGTGTCTCCCCCTCCTTCCTGTTCCCCCAATTCTTCTCTCTCCTTGTCCTGCCTATACTTCCTGCCTCGTCACTGGCCAATGAGTGTTTTATTTATATAGAGCAATATCCACAGCAAGAGTTCTTATGAAAAAGCATATTCCTGTCTCCATGACACATTTAGATTATCCTAGTTGATAAGCAACTGGTATTCCAAAAAAATATATTGACATGAAGAACAAAAAAAAATGCTTCACTTGCACAATGGTTCTCTATACTGTAAGGATACATGGGGAGGTGCTAAGAGATAAGAAAGCCCTGTGAGGACGTAAAGTGAACATTCATGTGGCTAGCTTTGCTGTAGAGTAGACACAGGACAGATGGAGATAAATGTACATCTCTGCTGTTAGTAACAGAATCAGATGATGAATCTCACCTCTTTGCATATACAGAGAGAAATGTAACACACAATTTATGAGTTTTATTCCCTTATATATTCATCACTTTAAAGTGCTTCAGATGATTTTTGAGATACTGTACATGTTTACTTTTTGGTGGTCCTCTTGAAAAATATATTAATCCAAGTATTTAATGAATGTAATTCATAAAAGGATGATAACATTTGAAAACGAAATATGAATATTCAGCAAAATCAGCAATAAAAGTAACAAAATGTGAGGGCTAACAGGGAGGACAAGGTGGGTAACAGCATGGTGAAGCCCTGCTGCCTCATAGGTTCCCCTCTCTCCAGCAGAATCTCAAGGGTCCAAGGGAGCCTAGTTACAGGTTATGTAGAGAGTAGATAGAAGTAGTATTTCACCACAGGACATTCATAAGCTCTGTAGGACTGGGGAATTAACCCTTTGCTTCAATCTGTGTGGGGAACCTACCCATTTACCTGTGGGGACCCGCTCCCACTTTTCCCCCAGGGTACTCTTGAGGAGGGAGGAGGGAGAAATATTTAGATAGAAAGGTAGAGGGGAGAGAAATAGAAACACAGGACAGCCTTGGGAGGGCCTGGATCAGTATCCACTGGTCTCTTCAAAAGGGCTTTTGATAGGAATGCCAAGGGGTGGAGCAAAAGACCTCCCCACAGCACAGCCAAGTGAAGACCCTTCCAATCACCTGGTAACTATGCATGTGGTCAAGTAATCTTCTAATGCAGCCCTGCTGGATAAAGCAAGCTCAGATCTCACTAGGAAACCTTTGTGGGCCTTCACAAATCTGTTTTTTCTTTTCTAGATATCTTCTTTGACATCATTGCACTTTATCTCCCAATATACTGTGTCCCCCAATAAAATTTATCTGAGGATCAGAGGAAAAAACCAGCCACTATAATAAACATAGAAGTCAGGCAATGGTAGCACACATCTTTAATCCTATCATTCGGGAGGCAGGGATCGGTCTGGATCTCTGTGAGTTCAAGACCATGCTGGGAGCAGGTCCAGGCATGGTGGCAATGCCTTAATTCCAACACTCGTTAACCATGGAGCTGTGGAGGTCTGTACAGACAGATAGGAAGTGAGAGAGCTGGGCAGGAAGAGAAAGTGATGTAGCTGGACAGAGAGCAAATGAAATAGCAGAACAGAAAGGCATATAGGCATGGGTATACAGAAAGTCTTTTTGGAGATTGAGGTGTTAGTGAGGTGAGGTTAGCTTGTGCCTTTTCCTGTTTCCCTGATCTCTTAGGTTTTCACCCCTATATCTGGCTCCTTGTTTTTTTATTTAATAAGACCTTTAAAATTCATCTACAGAGAACAATTTCTAAAAGTTGTTCTCTGACCTCCACAGGTCATATGCACATGCACTATGGCATATGCGCGCTCGCACGCGCGCGCGCGCGCACACACACACACACACACACACACACACACACGACACAATTAACAGATGAAAGAAAGAGAGAGAGAGAAAATAACTGAAGATTTTCTCATGAGTAGTTTGTTGACTAATACATTAATGCAAGTACTTGGCAAATGTATCACATTCAAAAACAGACTCATAATCATGAATGCAAATAATTTCTCTTCATTGTTTTAAATCTCATTTTAAATCTTAAGGAGTAGGAAGGTAATGTGTCTTAAAAACTGTTTTTGCACCACAAAAAAAAACCCAAACAAACAGGGAATTTCAAACCTATTTCTTTAAGCTTGTCATTATTCTAACAATTAAATATTTATTAAAGTAGAAGTACTTGCTATAGAAACATGGCAAAGGTGCAATTTTTAAGAATTTTAAATCATGAAAAATTTCAAATAGCCTAGATCACCTTCAGCTCTTAGTGCAACTATTATTAAATGGTATAAATGAAACTGGACTAAGAAAATGAAAGTTAACAAGATTTACATTGACTTTTGAGTCAAAGTCTCTGAACATATAGAAAGCACTTTTACAAATAAGAATTCACCAGGAGGTGGTGGCGCAGGCCATTAATCCCAGCACTTGGGAGGCAGAGGCAGGCAGATCTCTTTGAGTTCCAGGCCAGCCTGGTCTACAGGGCAAGATCCAGGAAAGGTGCAAAGCTACACAGAGAAACCCTGTCTCGAAAAAAAAAAATAAATAAAAAAGGTAAGAATTTGTAATATTATGGAAAATAACAGAAAGAACTTAATTGAGGACTAGGAATTTGTGAAGAATTGCTAAAGATAGCTAGTACAGAGTATGGATTGAAAGAAGTTCAACATGAAAAGAAACACAACTGAACACACATAGATTAAAGACAGCTGAAGATGTAAAATGGTTCTGTCTTTGAAGCACCAAGTTTAGTCTGAATTAGGAGTAGGAGGTGACCCTGAAGGGAAAGTGGGAATGATTAAAACATTGTATGTTTGAGCATCTGGTTTGCTTTCTCTTCTGATGCTGAGTTGTAGACTCTAGGGCCTTTGGTAGCCGTGAAGTTAAATGAGGAGTATGAGGAATTTTTATCATAATTGTGCCTAAGAGACAATACACTGCCCAGATTATCAGCCAGAAAGGAAGGATATGTTGAGGACATTAATTATAAACATTTTATAAATATGTTTGGGCTGATAAATAGCTGCAAACAGAAATGAGCATGGAAACTCAAAGATCACCAGTATGTTCATCGCAAAGGGTGGTACAGATAGTTATAAAGAACTGATGGCCACAATTTTTAAAAGCTCCAGAGTAGATGATTGAAGAATAAATAAAGACTGCATTGCTTAAAAGGTCTGCTTTTGCCGGGCGGTGGTGACACACGCCTTTAATTCCAGCACTCGGGAGGCAGAGCCAGGCAGATCTCTGTGAGTTCGAGGCCAGCCTGGGCTACCAAGTGAGCTCCAGGAAAGGCGCAAAGCTACACAGAGAAACCCTGTCTCAAAAAACCAAAAAAAAAAAAAAAAAAAAAAAAGGTCTGTTTTTAACTTGAGGCCCATTGAAAAAGAGAGAGAAAGAATTGTTCTTTCAAAGTAAGCAGTGGGGTGCAAATATAAAGATGGCCTGTAGAAACCTAAAGGATTTTCTCCCAGTTGTTTGCTCTCTATTCAAAGAAATATTACACATTAAATATTATAACATTAGCACTATTATCTGATTCTACAGTTTGAATATGAAAAGTTGAGGACTGAGTTCCTAACTGAAGGGGCTTAGGAAACCCATTGAGTCCTTAAGGCTCTGGCCTAATCAAGAGACTAATCCTTCACTGTGTGTCCTTGGCTGGGCTATGAATGCCTAAATCTTCTCCTCCCTATCTTCCTTGTACTGGAGTTACAGCTGTATGCCACAATGCCTGGCTCAGTAAATTATATCTTTGCAGCAGTGAACTATTTGCAAAAACCATAAAGCTTTCTCCATTTTTTTTTTGATGTTCAACCTGGTTGAAATTTGTCCTTTCATTGTGACTTTATAAATAAATTTTCTGAAGATTCATAGTTTCTTCAGTAGTGTGACTCCTAGTTGCCATTTGAAAGTGGAAATCTGATTGTGACTCCTTTATCCTTGTGCTAGATCTATTCAGCATTAATTTTGTTTTGTAGATTTAATTGCAGAGGAACTTGATTCAATCGAGTGGCTTACAGTTTCAGAGGTTTAGTCCATTATCATTATGGTGTTCAATGCTTCAAATCCACTTTTCCTAACTCAGTTTTTTCTGTCAGCTTTTCTCTAGATTCTATTTTTATTTTCTCCAGTGAGCAGATAGCTCACATTTCTATTCCATGAGACATTAATCTCTTCACTCATTGTTAATTGTGGGAGGAAAAATGAGAAGGACTTGAGCTGAGTGACATTTGGCAGAATCACATGCTATCTTTTGTGAACAATGAACTTTGTAGATTTCCCCCAGTGCTGCCATGTCCAAGGTCACCCACATACAAAAAATAAGTCTGCTGGCACTCTCCTTCAGTCTTCTCTCTAGCTAATTTCACAACTGAAGAGCTACCATGTTCTCCTAATTAAGATCACTCAACTCCAAATCGCCTCCCACATAACTCTGTCTCCTGAAAAGCATGGGGATAATCGCTACTAAATTTTAACAAATTTTCACTGTGCATCGTGCCTGTGACTCTGGCCTCCACTCTTCTCATGAACTTTTTCTTCTCCGTTCCTTTGTTCCGGCCTGTGATCCATTCTGATAACTCATTGAGTAGTTTCTCTTCACTATGAAGTCCTAGGGCTTTGCTCTCAGGTGTTCATGTATCAAAGGTCTCACTTCAGACCCTGTGCTAGGTGGAGCTGGAGTGAACAAAATCCTCTGAGGTTTGGCCTCTGCTGCCTTCGATTTTTCACTTGCCATAGTGAGAACAGGTTGCCCCTGTTCACAGGCTGTTCGTTATTTCCTGTTGCTCCCACTACATCTTGTGCACAGCTGGGAACATGTGGTGATATTTTATGTATGTTCTAACAAATAAAGCTTGCCTGGAGATTAGAGGGCAAAACCAGCCACTAGTTAGTCTTAGAGATCAGGCCGTGGTGGCACACACCTTTAATCCCAGCACTTGGGATCTCATGCCTTTGCTCCCAGTACTTGGGAGGCACGTGCCTTTAATCTCAGCACTAGAGAGGTCAAGACAGGAAATGATAGTGATGTGGCTGGATAGAGAAAGGAATACGAGACAGGAGGAGACAAGAGTACAGTATTTTTGGCTGAGGAGATGGGGAAGGCTATTTCTTTTATCTCTCTGATTTTACAGCATTTACCCCAATATCTGGCTCTGGGTTTTCATTAAAACCAATTAGAAACACTCAGTGATAAAAAAAAAAATGACATCATGAAATGTATAGGCAAATAGATGGAACTAGAAAGAATCATCTTGAGTGTGGTAACCCAGACCCAGAAAGACAAACATGGTAAGTACTCACTCTAAAGTGGATATTAGACACAAAGCAAAGTATAACCAGACTACAATCCACAACCTCAGAGAAACGAGGTAAAAAGGAGAACCCTAAGAGGGACACACAAGGAGGGCCCCAGGAAGGGAAAAGAGATAATATCTCCTGGGTAAACTGGGAGGGGTGGGTAGAAGGGAAGGGATGAGGAATGGGAACAGAAGAGACTGAGATGGCCAAGTGGAGGGAGAGATGGAGAGGGAGAGCAATGAAAGAGATCTTGGTAGAGGGAACCATTAGGGGGTTAGGGAGAAACCTAGGGGTAGGAAAATCTCCAGGAATCCACAAGGATGACTCCAGCTAAGACTCCTATCAGTAATGGAGAGGGTGTCTGGACTTAACCTTCCCCTATAATCAGATTAATGACTACCCTAATTATCATCATAGAACCTACATTAAGTAACTGATGGAAGCAGATGCAGTGATCCACAACCAAGCACTGGGCTGAGCTCCTGGATTTCAGTTGAAGAAAGGGAGGAGGGATCACAGGAGCAATTGAGGCCAAGATCATGATGGGAAAAACCTAAGAGGCAGCTAATCCAAGCTGGTGGGAGCTCATGGACTCTGGCCTGTCAGCTGGGGAACATGCATGGTATGGAACTTGGCCCTCTGAATGTGGGTAACAGTTATGTGGCGAGATCTGTTTGGGGAGCCCCTGGCAGTGGGACCTGGATTTACCCCAGGTGCATGAACTGACTTTTTGGAACACTTCTCCTAGGGTGGGATACCTTGCTCAGCATTGACACAGGGGTGAAGGGGGTTGGTTCTGCCTCAATTTAGTATGTCAGACTTTGTAGATCCTCCAAGGGAGGACTTACCCTCTTGGAAGAGTGGATAAGGGTGGATTGGCAGAAGATGGGGAGAAGGAGAAGGGGAGAGAGGGGATTGGTATGTAAAATGAAAAAAAAATTGTAAATAAAGAAAAAAGAAAGAAAAGACCAATTAGGATCCGTGCTACAGGAACAAACTGGATTTCTGACTCACAGCTGTTGCTGCTATACTTTGGATTCAGTATGGTAACATGTAGGTTGATGGAAATGTTTCCAAGATGTTCTGGGTTTGCTGTCTAGTTGTTCAGTCAGTTTTAAGTGATATTTTTAAATACTGAAAAAAAAAGATTCAGTTGCCAGTGCCTTTCCATAATTCCATCACATTAACTTTTACAATTTAAAAAAACTTATTCACTGTAGATTGTGTTAAAATTAAAGCATGGAGATACAGGGCCATGCAGTGTTTTCATTTGCTATCTGTGTTGTGGACAAAAAGATGGAAAATTTTCCCAGTATCCATGGGATGCTTTTCTAGATGTTCTTATGTTATAACCACACCACTCAAATTCTAGCCTCTCCATTGCTAAGAATTATACACAACACCCAGAAATCGAATGCTGAAAATTTTATTGGGGTCAGGTAGTCAATCAACAATGACTTCTTGGCCTATTTTTCTGAAGTACATATTCTTCTCAGGCACTCCCTGAAACAGAAAAGGAAGGAGGAAAGTGAGTGAAAACTTGGGACATGCTGGAGTTTCAACTCTTCCTGGTACCACTGAAGTGAGGAAGGTGGGAGCCCAACCCTCTTCTTCTCCCAACTACTTCCTCTCTCTCCTTCCTCATTTTCTCAGGTTTACTCATGGCAGGCACAGAGCATACAATGGGACTAAGCTGTTTCTTACAGTATGGAAGTGAATAATGTTTCTTAGCCTGTTCATCCTTTGGTTCTGATTTTAAATATTCAAAGATTTATTTCAAAGGTGTTGACTGAAATGCACCCTAACTGGATGAAAAACTGAAACCAGCCTAAATGTTTATTAAAAGAATGACAAGTAAGGACATCAAAACAGACCATGCAATGCAGTAGTATACAATGTTAACACCAAAAAAATTCTGAGTACACAAATAGCAACATATAACCAAGAACACCAGTGAAGCATTCTATAGGGAGATCCGGGTAACATACTTGTATGAAGCAATGCAGTTTTATATGAAATGTGTTTTTTTAAATAAATAACCTAAAGTTCTACACAGAATGATATTCATGTAAAATTGAATGCTACATTTATATAATAGCACACATACACAAAGTAATATTCCTGAGGGTTGCGATAGGATTCAAACTAGTGGCTTCCAGAAACTCAGAAAAAAGAAAGCATGGGAACTCAGAAAAATATATAAGCATAATATTCACCCTTGCACCCTCCTAGAAAGGTAGGTTATGAGGAACTTAGGCACACACAAATTTAGAAGAATGTATTAAAAGTCTGGCCAAGGTCAGAGGTGTCTCTAAGGTATCACTTAGAGACAATGGATCTGAACATTCCTAGTGTGAATGGGGCTAAATGTACAGGTTGGAGATGAGAGACCAGTGAGATTGAACACAGGAGACAGGCAACCAAAGAGAGGTTGCTGCTGTACTTCTAAAACCCAACCAAACTCAACAGGCAATCACTGAGATAAGAGGAACTGTGGAGCCATATTCCTCAAAGGCAGAAATACCTTGGAGAGCTTGTCCATGGTCTTCCTATAACAACACACATATACCATCTTATACTATCTAAATGCAAAGATTAGAAATGTGCCCATAAAGGATGTCACTCCAGTTAACTAATTTTTACACTATTTGAGAAATACAGAAGGGAAGGGTTTCTGTTTAATAATTTAACTAATACATGTCACTGGCATCTGGATTACTGGGAAGATTAGTCTCAAAAGCATCTTACCTAAGGAAACAGTCTGGACCGAGGATGATGAGGTAGATTTTTCACATTCTGTCCTCTACCTAAAGGTGGTCTTTGTTCCTTATGGACATTATGGGAAGGATTCCTTTTGTTGCCTGGAAAAGGACCACGAGGAGGAGGAGGAGGTCTATGTTGAAACTCAGGAGGAGGAAGGTCATGCTGCTGGCCTTCTTGTTGGACTGGTCCTTTTGAGTCTTCAGGAAGAGTAGAAGATTGATCCTGAGGCCCTTCTGCAGATTGTTCCTGCTGTGGATTATTTACTTCATTCTCAACAGCATCATCAGAGGACACTTGTTCCTCTCCTGGTGGGGAGTCACTCTGTGGATCATTTTCAGACTCAGGAGCAGCAGAGTCCACTGAGACTGGGCTCTGGCTTTCAGTATCTGTATGGGTCAGGACAGAAGAGAAGAGCACATTGGTGAAAGAATTTCCTTTTGTTTCCTTTCCCTGACCTGATCGCACAATCCTTTCTCCCAGAACCTGTCTGCCAACTGCTAACTTCTTCTTCCACACATCCTTGTCCTTGGCTTTCTAAATCTACATCCCAATGAGACAGAAGGTTTGGTATTTGTATCCTGGGACAAGCATGTGCCCCTACAGCTAGAAAACATGAAAGTTTGGGGACCCTTATTTATCACATGAGATGTCCCCAAAGGCAAAAGAGCAGTAATGCAAAAGAAGAAAGAATACATTAACATGAGGAAGGTTTCCAGTTGTTATCAAGGACTCCCTGCCTGTGCAAGGGCTTCTAGCCCTGGTTTCTGAGCCCTAGGATGAAATTTGACTTAGCTTTTCAATACTTTACATCTACACACTGAAACCCTGAGAGAAGAGAACAAAATGGCCACCACCAAATTCAATAATAAAAGTCTGGGGACAATTTGTCATTTCTTTTTAAATCAAAGACAGTTGCATGGTGAATGATGAAAACAGCAGAGAGAAAACAGGGAAAGCTAAGTATTTCTCCACCTTGTTCATGAAGTGTGTAATGATAGACAGGAACACTGAGGAAGAGGGAAGCCACAGACCCTCCCACTACCAGGGGAGGCACTTTTGTTTTCTGCCTCATCTGACAGAGATCATTTCTGGATGTAGAGCAGACATATTCATTCTGCTATTATGGAAGCTTGGTCTCTCTATCATTCAGCTGGCTGAACTCAATCACGTTCCAAGTATCAAGGTTGGGGAACGCGTTTATATCTTTAGAGAAACCAATATTTATTCATTCCTAAGACAGAAAATATGGTAAGACAACACACTGAAACACAGACAATTGAACAACATGGAAAGATGATGGATTAGGCTTTACCAGCTGAAACAACAGAAGGATCCTCTACAAATGCAGCATAGGATGAACTGAAAATTCAGATTGCAATCTTTCAGAGCTTAAAGATGTCCTGCAAGAAAATGTGACTTTCCAGACTCAAGCTTCTGAGCATGAATGAGCTCATCAGTCAGCCTCTGAGACATTCCTGGAAAGGTTCTGGGATGCAAGAGCATGTACAGATTCCCTGTGCTGCTACCCACTAGCTCTAAATAGAAAATCTTTTTCTCCTCCCTGCACATCTACAAAACAAACAGCTCCCTTTTCCTAAGTATTCTGCATATTTCAGTCACCTTAAGACTATGTCCCACAGTTTGTTCCTTCATTAATTGTTAGAGCTCTCAAGAGGTAAATCAAGGAGGACACATGATACAAAGTAACACATACTGCCTGAAGCATATTAAAATTCTGAATGTAGGCCTGAGTAAAATATTTAAATTGGGCTCCAATACTTGTACTTGAGTGTCTAGAGCATTGAATTTACTCTGTAATTCTCTGATCTTGAACTAATCCTGGCATGTTTGTCTATATCATGTGTCTGGCATCCACTGTGTAGCAAGGACAGCTGATCCCAGTATTCACTCTGATTATCAGAAGATGCTCAATAATCTCAACATTTTTCCATGCCTCTTTTCTAAACACAAAATGGGCCATCTTGTTCCTCTGCTCAAGCCTTTTATGCCTTCCAGATTAAATATTAAGTAAAAAGGGTATGTTGTGTGGTGAGTATATAACTGTTCTAACCCTTACCACAGATACTCTGTTGGACTGTCTTTCTTCTCACCTGATTCTGTCCTTTCTCTCCCCTTATCCTCTCTTTTCTCCATTCTTTCTCTTGAAAGTCTCCATCTCCCACCCTATAAGGTTTTGTACCTTCATTGGGGCTCTGAGCTGAGCTCAGGACCAGCAAGGCCGCTGTGAACAGAACTGCCAGCATCTTGGAGAAGGCTCTGGAGTTGTTCTCAAGTGTTGTGACATCGAAGGCCATTCCATTTATAAAAAGGAGCATAACAATGAAATCTTTGATCCACAGCTGGAAGACCTAGTTCCATTATTTCTCTTTGGGACTTTAGCCCAGCAGGGTGGAGATTGTCAACATATCCTATCTGGAAGGAATAACATGTAATGTGGTGACGTGGTTAAAGGAACATTGTCTCTTCACAGAAAGGTAATATTTCATTATGTATGTACCACATTTTCAGTCCATTCAGTAGTTGTATGATATACATTGTTTCCCTATATGGCTATTGTGAAGAGAATGGCAATGAACATGAATGAGCAAGTATCTGTGAATTAGGATGTTGACTCCTTTGAACATATGCCAAGGTATATGTATATGTGATACAGCTGGGTCATAAGATAATGTACATTTAGGATTTCAGAATTCTCCACCTCTATTTCCATATTGATTGCTCTAGTTTGCATGCCCACCAAAAGTGGATGAGTGAAATGAAAGCCAAAAGGGTGTGTGTATATATATGAACATTTTTCAATTTATTTATGGATATTATGGGGGAAAAGACTCATGGATACAGGATAAGGTTGATCCAGTTGCAGAATCCTTCAATTTGCCCAGGAAAGATGGAGACAGACACGTCAGTTTACTCAGGGTGACTCAGTCTCCACCACCCAAGTGAGAGCATGAGTGTGTGCCTTCTCCTAAGTTTTAAGCAGTCATGTACCCAGAAAAAAAAAAACCACACCTCTATGGGTCCAAGGTCATTGGCAGAGCTAATTCCCACAACACATGAGGACTCCCTTTTTCAAAAATCCTCCCAATCATTTGTTGTCAACTGTTTTCTTGATATTGGCCATTCTGAACGATGTAAGCGGAAATATCCAAGAATTTTTATTTGGGAATTATATAACCCTAAGAATATTGACAATTTTTGCAGTACTTGTTAGCCATTTTTATTTCTTTATTTTGAACCCTTTCAATAAGTCCCTTGCCCATTTTCATTTGAGCTTTTTGCTTTCTTGATTGGTTATTTGATTGTTCATTTGTTTTGAGTTCCCTGTTCATTCTGGATGTTAATCTCCTCACAGAAGGATAGCTGGAAAAGAGTCTCTCTCAACATGTGACCTTCATCTTTACTTGATTATTTCATTTGCTGTACAGATATTTAGTTTTATGAGATCCCATTCATCAATTATTTTCCTTAATTATTATGTAAAAGGATTCTTAATCAGAAAGTCTTTTTCTATAACTGTATCCTGCAGATTGCTATTTTTTCTTCTGGTAGTTTCAGGATTTCAGAGTTCACATAAGATTTTGAATCATTTGGAGTTGATTTTCTCTACAGGGTGGTAAATATGGATCTAATTTCATTCTTCTACATGTAGACATTATTTAGCCAGCTATTTGTTGAAGATGCTGTCTTCCTTCCACTATGTATTTTTTTATTTTATTTTTTTTCATTTTTCTTTATTAAGAAATTTTCTACTTACTCTACACACCACCCACAGAACCCCCCTCCTCCCTCCTCCCACTCCCCAGTCCTCTCTCCCAAGCCACTCCACATCCCCCATCCCCACATACCCAAAATCAATGTCTCCCATGGAGAGTCAGGAGAGTCAGGAGAGTCAGGTCCAAGCCCCTTCCCACTGTACCAAGGCTGTGCAAGGTGTCCACAGTTACCAGATTCCCAAAAGCATGCCCAAGCACCAGGGAAGGATCCCAAACACCCTGCCTGGGTGCCCTCCAAGCAGTTCAAGCCACTATGTATTTTTAGGATCTTTATCAAATATCACAAGGCTGTAGCTTGACACAGTCCTGTGTGGGATTCCTATTTCATTCCATTGACCATGTGTCTGGTTTTGCTAGTACCATGCTGTTTTTATTAGAATCGGTGTATAACACAGCTTTGAATGTGGTAATGTAATCCCTCCAGAATTATTTTTTCTCAGAATTTATTGACTATCCAGGGTGTTTTTATGGTTCCACAAAAATTTTAGGATTATCTGTTATTTCTGTGAAGAATTTCATGGATATTTCAGATGAAATTATATTGAATCTCCAAATTTTATTAGGATAGTCATTTCTACAATGTTAGTTGTATCAAACCATGATCCGGGACAATCTTTCCATTTTCTAGTGCATTCCTTAATGTGTTCTCTTCAGAGATTTGAAGTTTTCAATGTAGAAAATTCACAAAACTTTAGTCAAGTTTCTTCATAGATAGTTTTTGATGATACTGGAAATGGGATTGTTTCTAGTTAGCCATTTCTCATTGTTTGTGTGTTTGTTTGTGTGTGTGTGTGTGTGTGTGTGTGTGTGTTTGTTTGTTCACAGTATATGGGAAGGATGTTATTTTTTTTCTAATTTAATTTCTATCCTGCCACTTTGGTGAAAGTGCTGATGATTTCTAGAAGTTTTAGCAGGTAAATGCATAGGTCTAGAAAATATTATACTGAGTGAGGTAACCCACACACAGAAAAACAAATGCTAGACATTCTCTTATGTATGTGGATTATACCTCTGAATATTTACATATAAATAAACAGAACCTGGAGTTACCACAGTAACCAGGGAAGTAAAAAGACCAAAAGGCATTAAGGAAAAGAAAGAGTTCTAGAGAGGACAATGGTAGGATAATGGTGCTATGGGGGGAAACAGAAAAAAGTGAGGAGACCAATAAGATGGGTAATACAGAAGGAGAAAAAACAACGAGTAATAAATAACACTAAATATATTGGGAAATGAAGCATATATTCTATTTTTATTTAAAATACATGCAAAAAACATAAATGTATATGTATCCAAACAAGTACATGTTTAGTTTAAATGAAGTTGCACCTCTTGGTAGATAATGCCTCCCCCAGGAGGCATAGACAACCTAACAAAAACTCTAAGGGGAGCATGGGAAACTTCCCTTAGAATTGTGGGTCCAAAAGACCTCCAAACAATATCAGCTATTTCCATTGTCCTGGGTTGCCTTCTAGAGCATGATGGTAAGAGCCTATTACAGATGACACTACATCTTTTGGAAATAGGACTTGAAGGAATCAGGTTTGAACAATCCTGGAAACTTCCTGCCTGAAGACTAGATTCCATAGCATCCCAAAAGTAATGAGAATGTTGCTAAGGAAGAAAAGAGGTCAATAGTGTTCTTAGAGAAATCCAACTACATTCTCAATACTTAGCTTTATACATACAGACAACTGTAGCTCTTTGCTTTCATAAATAAATAAATAAATAAATAAATAAATAAATAAATAAATAAATAAACCTTCTGTTGTAACAGGACGACAATATACAGAAATGTTCAACTGGTGAGAGTCCAGAGAAGAACAAGCTCATGGTGTCCATCCCCACTTTATACTTCTACACCACAACCCCTACACCTATGACTCAGAAAACATTATGGATGAGGGAGAAGAATGACTGTAAAAGACAGAGGACTAGGGCATCTGCAAGATAGTGCCTTTTATATATGACAGGGAACTGCACCCCTGAAATCTCAATGAGCCTTACCTAAGGACAACCAGCACAATGACAACACCACTTGGAATGCCCACATAGTTGGTGGAAATCACATGAGGCCACACTCCTAGATAAAGAAATACAGTAAATTAATGACTGCTGAGACAGAGAATCTTAGTCTTCTACTAGGATGAGCATGTATATATCCAATTTCAAGTGGCCTGCCCTAAACACATACACATACAAGCAACACTAGATAGGTTCAGCCAGTGATATTTATAAGCATGTGTGAGTATGTGTGTATCAGTAATCATTAAATCAGATGTCATGAATTTGAAAGGAAAACGAGAGGAGAAAAAGACTTAGAGAGGTGAAGAAAGGATAGAAATTATGCAAGTACAATACTCACATATGAAAGTCTCATAGAAAATTTTTGAAACAGGAATATTTTTCCTGTAACAAGCCCAGGTATTTGAATTAAATTTTCTTCATTATTTTAATGTCAGTCTAGTTGACAGTACTTGATCACACTCAGTGTTGATCATGTGTGTTCTGGAGTGGAGGAGATGGAGAGATGTACCAATAGAGACCATACAGGATTCAAAGAACACAGTGAGCAGTGCATCTCCCATGATGACTACAGCCAGATCTCCATCAATCGTGATATATGTACCATTTGTGTGTGATACTTAACTATTGTTTTGGTGATATGGGTATGATTCCTACCCAAGCCTCTAACGTGTTAGGATATTACTTTGACATTAGATTTAGAAGATTGACCATCAGTCTGTGCAGGCCCAAAAAGCCTTTCTCAATCTCAAACCACCTGATTGTAGGCAGAGATGCCCTGTTGATAAAGATTACATGGTCTATGACAGCTGTGGAACCTGAATAGGACCAGACTAAATCCTCTGCATATGAGAGACAGTTGTGTAGTTGGGTCTGTTTGAGGGGCCCCTGGTGTATGATCAGGATCTATCCCTGGTGCATGAGCTGGCTTTCTGGATCCCATTACCTATGGTGAGACACTTTGCTCATCTTGATACACTGGGAAGGGGCTTGGTCTTGCCTCTGCTGTATATATTAGGCTTAGCTGTCCATGTCCAACTTACCATTTTAAAGGAGGAGAAAAGGGGGTTCAAGGGAGGAGCTGGGAGGAGGGCAGGAAGACGGTTAAGAAGGAGGTCTGTGGTTGGTATATAAAATGAATAAAAAGTTTAAAAACACAAAAGATTACATGGTCTAAAAAAGTCTCATTGTTATTAAGATCTAAAGGTTGGTAAAGCAAAAATGGCCAAAACCTTCAAAGGAATTTAGACAGTGATGTGGATATATATTTTCCAGAATTAATATGTGTTTCATGTTGTGAGAGTTCTTGTAAGAGTGCCTCCTTCTCCAGCATGTTCCATGAGGCTGAATGTGAGTGTTCTTCTTCCTCTTAGGGAGTAGTTTTAATATCAGTCATGATACGTGATTGAGCACAATGAAACCTGTGCTTAGGATGGTATACACAGCTTCTAAGTAGGAATTATGTGTCTGTCATGCCTGTACTGTCTTACAGCCCCCTTCTATGATGCTTTCTGGTTGATTTTCAATAGAGGGTTTTCTGTCAAATACTGATTCTTGTTATTGTACATTTTCCTTGTGGAAATGGTTTGTTGATATTCCATGTCATGAATTAATTTAATTTTCCACCTGTATCACATTTATTCTGGGACAATCTCTGCATTTACCCTTCTAATGATATTGCTAATTTTACCTTTCCCACATTATGTTCATTCTTAATTTTGAACACAAGGTATTCTGTGGGCAGTGACTCTTCTTTGGGTGAATGGTCTGATGGTTCTTTTCTCTCCTATATTTGCTTTATTACAACTAACATTGTTTGATCATATTTTTCTTGGTAATTCATATTAGTCAGTAAGCACAGCTGCCTGTATCATTCAATACTCTGTAGGGAATTGCATGACGTTCAGATTATTGCAGGGTGGTGGTATATGAGGGGCTTTGGATTGAGATAAGGCATCTAAGGTCATGTGGGTTGAAATCTCTAAGACGTCTCCCTCAACCATTGTAAATCATGGAGTCTGGGGTTCTGCCTATGAAGGTCAAAGAGGGCAGAGATTATTACAGGAAGGCCTAAAAAAAAAAACCTATGTTAGCCAATGATGATGCAACTCATAAAGACCAACAATGAAAACATAATTTATTCAGGCTGTAATGGGTGTGTATTCTGGAGGGTAGATACTAGGACTTGGCAAAACTACTCCAGTTATGACTTGCCCAAGACTGATGGGCTTTCATGGAGACAGAGAAGGTGATTATTCCTGGAAGACCTTATGTTTAGGCCAGGACACTGTCTGGTTTCTCCAGATACTAAATGGAAAGTGAGAATGGCCTGAGAGGTCTTCAAAGGGTGGTTTAGAAAAGCTTCAAGTGGGAAAGGTAGAGAGAAACAGCCAGGGGAAGAGGCAGGCTGCACTTCTCATACTGTGGAAGCAGAAGTCCTGGGGAAAGTCAGCCTTGACCTTGGCTTGATGTGTCCTGAGACAGTAGCTTCTGCCAAATGTCACTCGGCTCAGCTCCCTTGCCTGACCTTCTTCACTGTCAGCAATGAGTGAAGAGGGTAATGTATCATGAAAGAAAAATATCACCTCAGAACTCAATGGACACCATGAAGTCGGATTACGGAAGAGCTCACAAGCAAAGCTATGAGGGAGGAAGATGGGGATGAAGAAACGGGCAGGTGTCAGCTTCATGTCAGTCACCGTAAACGTTTTGTTCTGTTGTGATTTTATAATATTTAACACATTTCTTTATGGAATGTTTGTTGTCTGAGAAGTGCGTGCATGTATATAATGGATTTTGATCTAATCCATCATTTTTCTCCTCCTCTCTAATTTCTTAGCTATCCAGTCAACTGATATTTTTTTCATAATTCTACATCCTCTTTCTTGAGACATATTGAGTTCACATGCATGTGCACTGGTGTAGGACTAGATTAAAGCTTAAGATGGTGATGCTCATGTTATGTACATTTTCATAAAAACCACATAATTTTAATCTTTTATTCTTATGCTTTTTACCTAGTATTTGTACCATACAAAGAAGTGGTTTGGCTTTGATATATTCATACATACATTTTACTCTCCTTTTCTCATATGCATCTCTAAAATTATCTTCCTCCATTCTTTCTAATACCAATCATCCCCTAAACTCACTTACTTATGCTTACATGATTTGTGTGTGTGTGTGTATGTGTGTGTGTGTGTGTGTGTGTGTGTGTGTGTGTGTGTATGCATATGTGTCCCGTTAAGCCATATTTTGTGCTGCCCAAATTTTCTTGGATATGTAGCCTTCCAACAGAGCACAGTAAATTACAGAGGACAATACTCTGAGAGAAAACTGACCCTTCCTTTCCCAGAAGTTGAGAGCTTCCAATAGCTCTACAAGTAGGGATGGACTTCCATACCTGTTTCCTCTCTACATGCTGGGATTCCATTCAGTAATCCTCTGGATTTCACTGGAATGTGCTCTAATGCTCTCTTTCATTTTTAATTTTATTAATTTATATCTTCTTGTTTATGATTGTTTGTTCTCTGCTTGATATTGCTTGTTTGTTGTTTAAGACAAAGCCTCATGTATCCCAGACTAGCCTGAAAATCACTATGAAGCCAAAGATGACCTTGGATTTTATCTCCTTCCTCTGTATCCCAAATGATAAGGTTATACTTTAATTAAATGCTAAGGTTATAATTTAATTTATTGTTTATTGCTACTTATATCTCCAAAATGCTTAGTCAATTCATTAACACAATAATGCTTTCTAGAGCAAGAGGGCCTGATGCAATTCACTCCTGCCAGCACAGGCTAAGCTGCTCACCTAGTAAACCTCACTTCAATTTTCCAACCATGCAGGGGAGTAATGATTTGAAGGATCAGATGGATTCTACATGTTAATGCATTTGAAGGGCTTAGTACTCTTCAGAAACAGAGGGACAGGTGGTTCTCCACGAAGCTGTTTATAATACTTCGGGCCCAACTGAATAATCTTTGAGGATTTTAAGCAAGACAGAGACATGGTCTGACTTCTACTTTGTAATGACTACTCTGTCTACTGTGAGGAGAACTGATTAAATCCTGTCACTGAAATTAAGAACGACACCAACCTTCCTTGGGATAAGGACATTCCTTCTGAAAAAAGAATGAAAATAGAAATTTTATAAATGTTTTTACCTAGTATTTATTTTGAAAGTTATATCAAATGAATTTGCAAAGAGACCATACATGTGATAATAGGAATTAAAAGTGACTTTGATAACTGGAAAAAATGAGTAAATAAGAAAAGATGAAAAACAGATCAGATCTGAACTGTAACCATAACATGACTATCTTTCATAGTAGACCGTGGGAAAAAGTGATGAAATTCAAGACTTTCAGGGTATCCATAACCTATTCTGAATGGTCCTTGTAAGACACAGACATTCTAATGCAGATAGAGTTCTGATGCATGTGCATAGAGAAAACACAAGAAACACCACTCTGCACTCTAGACATGGAGGCCTCTGAGGAAACAGAACTTTCTTCCAAAGTAATCCTGACATTTGAGCCTCTGACCCATGTGAAAATGAAATTCTGCTTTTCTTCCACTTAGTGTGTGGGACTGCATTATTTTCTTTATGTCATTTTGTTTGTTGTTTTGTTTTGTTTGTTTTTCTTTTGTTTAGTGTTGGTTTGGGCAGCCATAGAAAACTAATACAGAAGAAGGTAGCAGTGTCACAGGAGGAAATTAGTAATTCTGTCTGAACCATGTTGCCTTTGAAATAGATTTAGAACAGTAGTGGCAGAGGACTTCCATGGCCCTTGGTGCTAAAGTGCCAATGGGGCTCATTGCTTCAATCCCACTCTTGTTAACTCAGTTTTCTCTCTCAGCTTTTCTCTAAATGCTATTTTTATTATCTCCAATGAGTTCATAGCTCATGTTTCTATTTAATGATACATCAATCTCTTCACTGATTGCTGACAGTGGATAAAACCTGGGAAGGGCTTGACTGACTTTTGGTAGACTCACATGCTATCCAATGTCATCCACATAACATGAGGGAGTCTTTCTGGCTCTCTCCTTTGCTCTCCTATCTAGCTAATTTCTCACCTGAAGGTCTACCATGTGCCCCTGGTCAGTACCTCACATCTCCAGGTTCCTTCCCATGTAGTGTCTTAGACCAAGTACTTATATTCTGTCTCCTGAAAAACTCATAAATATGGGAAAATTTTCCACTATAGCATCCTGCCATTGTCTCTATCCTCCGCTTTTCTCATGAACTTATTCTTCTTTTTTCCTCTGCTCCTACCGTAATCCATTCTGATAACTCATTGAGCAGTTTCTCTTCACTGTGGAGCCCTAGGGCTCTGCTCTTGGGTGTTCCACATCAGATCCTGTGCTAGGTGGAGCTGGGCTGAACAAAGCCCTCTGAGGTTTGGCCTCTGCTGCTCTGGCTTCTCTCTTTGATGTGGTGAGAACAGGTTGCCGCTGTTCACAGGCCAATTCATGATTCCCTGTTATTCCCACCACTGCTTGTGCACAGCTGATAGAGAAGGATTTCTGACTTCAGCTGTTGCTGCTCTACTTTGGATTCAGGGAAATGGTAACATGTAGCTTCTTGGGAAATATTTCCAAGATTTTCTGGGTTTGCTATCTAGTTGTTCAGTCAATTTTAAGTCATATTTTAAATACTCAAAAAACAAGATTCAGTTTCCAGTGCCTTTCCATAATCCATCACATTAATTTTTATAATTGAAAAATCACTTCACTGAGGATTGTGTTTTACCTGTTTTAACTAAATAAAAACATGTTTTAATCTTCATTGCATAAATTATGAAACTAAAAATCTCTGTTTCTGATAAAAATATAGAACTATTTTCCTCAGATTGGTTAACCATGAAAGCTTGAAGGTCAGTTTACTGTATATACATGTATGTTTGATGGAAATTCCTAAATACTAATTTTCAAATGAGTCTACATATAGGACATTCCAGGCTAAGCAGGCAATGTAGTGAGGCCTTGACTCAAACAGAACAAAACCAAGAGAGGAGCACTTTAGTCCTGATAAGGTCTGAAAGTGGTTAGAGGAACTAGTTGCCTGGGTCTTTGTGTTCATTTGTGTATCTGGGTGAGATATCCTCTTGTCTGATGACTCCAAATTGTGCCACACAGGTAACTTGAACTTGAGAAATGATGACAAATGATCCCTAATGCTGTGATAGTGCAATGTATTGTGTGGGCACTGCCTTAAGTGTGGATACTATTCTTCTATCCAGAATCAAATTTCAGAGCAAAATTCTCACCCCATAATTCCTTGCACAGGCACTTTTCAGTTCATGTTCAAATTACTTTTTATGTGGGTTTAATCTGCTACTTCTTGCTAAAGACCCTCCCTCTGCTGGCTTCACAGTTATGCTTGCTTCACCTTTCCCAAAAGAGCTGTGTTTTCAAGAGGTCAGAAGTTATCCCTCATGTTTTCCATCTCTTAAGAATCCACAGAATCAATAAGAACACAGACCCAAGCCCCCAACAGGCAAAACTTATGAAAGTTAGATATGAGATCTCATATCAAAACTTACGAAATCTCCAAGATCCAACTTGGAGAACGATGATTCTTGGCAGAATTATATTTAAGAATTCAGAACACAGTAAAATGTATGTTACCACCGAAGACATCCAGTGATGGTGAGGAGGAATACCTCTGGGACTCTTCTCCACTCAAACATTGCTGTACATTGTTCAATATTATATGATCTAAAGAGTTAAACTTAGATGGAAAATAGCCCATCAATAATAACCTCATATCTGGGAGATGTAGCTGTGTGCTTGCTTAGTACACATGAAGTACCAGGTCTGTTCCCCAGTACCATATAAGAAGAGCATAGTAGTGCATAGCTGTCATTCCAGCACTGGGGGGTAGAGGCAAGAGGATTAGAGGGAAATGCTATGCACAGGGGCCAGGTGTGATTGAGAATAGGAGGTATCAGGTGGGGGAGGATTGATGAGAGGGAGAGACTACTGGAATAGGTGAATATTTAGGGCCAACATGGAAACCTAGTGCAGAGGGAACTTCCTAGAAGCTATGATGGTGACCCTAGGGAGGTCCCCTAGTAGTGGAGGATATGAAGCCTTATTCAGACATCTTCTGTAAGCAGGTGAGTCTCCCAGTGGTGGGACTGTGACCCCCAAATCAGCCACAATACACTCAACCCACAACCTGCCCCGCCTACAAGATTGTCTGGGACAGTGGTGGCTCAGAGCTTGTATGTGTGACCAACCAATAACTAGCCTAACTTAAGACCCAAGCCACTAGAGGGAAGCCATGCCTGACACTGCCTGGATGATCAGGAACCTGAACCTGGATGACTCATGGATCTAAGATAGAACCAAACATGGATGAAAAAATAAAAAATGCAATGATTCCTAATGATATTCTGAAATTCTCTTAGATCAGTGTCTACCCCAATTATTATCAGAAAGTATTCCTTCATCAGTTAATAGGAGCACATGCAGAGGCCCACAGGTAAACAGTAGGCAGTAGTCTGGGAATCCCTCAGAAGAGGAGGGAAGATTGTAGGACCTGGAGGGTTTGAGGACACCAGGATATAACAGACCACAGAATCAACTAAGCAGTGTTCATAGTGGATCACAGACACTGAACCAATAATGAGGAAGTCTTCATGCATCTGAACTAACCCCTCTGCGTGCATGTTGTTATTGTTTAGCTTGGGGTTTTGTGGGACTCCTAACAGTGTGAGTAGGTGTTTCTCTGACTCTTTTGCCTGCTCTTGGGACCCTTTTCCGCCTATGGAGTTGTCTTGTCCAGCCTTGATAGGAGGGTTTATGCCTATTCTTATTGTATCTGTTATGCGGTGTGCTGTTGATATCCCTGGGAAGCCTTCTCCTTTCTTAAGGGAAACAGAGGAGCAATAGACTTGGGGAAGGAAGGGGAGAAAGGGGATCCTGTAATCTGGATGTATAGTTTAAGAAAAATATTTTTTAAAAAAAGATGTTCAAGGTCTTCTACAATTACATAGCAAACAAAGACCGGCCTGGGCTCCATAAGACCCTATCTCAAATGCAACTAATAAAATTTATATCATCACATGAACATCAATCTACACCATCCTCAGGACAAAGGGTCAGGACTTTTGTTGTATTTTAAATGCATTCAATACAAGTAAAGAGGGAGAGAGAGACATTAGAGAGTCCTGATAAGTAAAAGATTATATTTTTATATATTATAATTATATTTTCATTATAATTTTTTCCATTATAATTTTTTTCAGATTCAGATCAATAAAAGTAAGTATAAAATAAGACATTTATCATTTATAAAACAGTTTGATAATTGAATACTAACTTTTAGTAATATTTTAATAACACCTTTAGTAATACTTAGATGTTATTGCACAGTCATTTTAGATGCAATAAAATGGAACAGAAAATGCAACCTAGGGCTAGAAGCATAAAAACCAGGCAGGTGAACTGAGGAATGGTAAGAATTGTTCAGGTTTTGAAAATGCCACAGATTTACATCTTCTTAGTTTCCTTTAAACCAGAATGAGTCTCCATGAGAGATCTGAAAATCATTTCTTGAACTCTGAATTTGTACTACAGAAAGAAACTACAGGAAGAAACATGGAGTTACAGGACCATACAATGTTTTCATTTGCTATCAATGTTGTGGGTTAAAAAGATGGAAAATTTTCTAAGTGCTCGTGGTGTGTTTTTCTATATGTTTCTATGTTGTAGTCACAGCTCTCAAATTCTCTCCCCTCCATTACTGAAAAATACAGAAAAAATACAAAAAAAAAGCACTCAGAAATTGCACACAGAAAATCTTATTGGGATCATGTAGGAAGTCAACAATGGTTCATTGGCCTATTTTTCTGAAGTACATTATCTTCTCAGGCACTCTCTGAAACTGAAAAGGAAGGAGGAAAGTTACTGAAAATTGGAACATGCTGGAGTTTCAACCGCTACTGTACCACTGAAGTGAGAGAGGTGGAAGGCCAACCTTCTCCTCCATCTCCTGCCGCGCTTTCCTTCTTCCTTTGGGGAGGGGAGGCTTACTCTTGCCAGGCACAGTGCAGAAAATATAACTAAGCTGTTTTTCACAAGAAGTTCTTAGCTTGCTCATCCTTTGGTTCTGATTTAAAATGTTCAAGAATACCTTTCCAAAGGTGTTCAGTGCAATGTTTCAGCTATATCTGGTGAACTTGTAAGTGATACTTTTATTTAATACACATTAATCACTTCACACACTGTTGAAAGTGGAAAAGTCTGTGAAAGGGCTTGAGTCAAGTTGTACTTGGCACATTCACTTGCTGTCTTTTGGGAGCTAGGTAGCAATGGACTGGGATGTCTGCCCCAGCTTTGCTGCTTCTGTTGCCCAGGAACAGCACCAAGCCTGCCTGGCTTCCCCCTCTTTTCTTTCTCTCTGGTCTACTTTGCTACCATAGGTTCTACCATGTGCCAGTTAGTCAGGACCAGTTATCTCCAATTTCCTTTGCATATGGTGTCTAGAGCACTCAAGACCAAGTAGGACCGAGTACCAAACACTTTGTCTCCTGAAAACTTCATGAGCATGGCAGGAAAGTATGGCTGTCCAAATAATCCAGGCATTGTAGATGTAACCAACCGTCTTATTAAATAAGAAACACAGGACCAATGCAAAGAAGAAAGCCAAGAGATCAGAGCTAAGTGCTTTACCCGCCTGCTGCAGCTAGCCTCTTCAACCAAGAGACCTCTGTGAAAGAGACCTACTTCCTGTCTGTTTGTCTTTATATAGACTTTCTGTTCTGCCTTCTCATTGTTTATAAACCCAACCACATGACTACCTCATCACTGCCTGCATGTACAGCCCTCCAGGTCTTCTATGGTATTGAGATTAAAGGCATGTGTCTCCAATGCTGGCTGTATCCTTGACCACACAGAGATCTACCTTGTTCTGCCTACCAAGAGCTGGGATTAAGGGCATGTGCCATGAATGCCCAGCTCTGCTATGGCTTGCTATTAGCTCTGAACCCCAGGCAACTTTATTTATTAACATACAAATAAAATCACATTTCAGTACAATTAATATATCACCATAAGGCATAATTTTGTATTAAATAGTGTCCCCTTCCTAACACACCCATATTTATGCCATGGACATTATCATATTTTTATTCCCTTCAAGGGCCAAATTGTCTGTTACAAACCCAATTATTTTTTTTTTTTTTTTTTTTGGTTTTTCGAGACAGGGTTTCTCTGTGTAGCTTTGCGCCTTTCCTGGAGCTCACTTGGTAGCCCAGGCTGGCCTCGAACTCACAGAGATCCGCCTGGCTCTGCCTCCCGAGTGCTGGGATTAAAGGCGTGCGCCACCAACGCCCGGCCACAAACCCAATTATTAAAGAGCCTTCCTGCAATTGTCTCTGCACCCTTTTAGAAAGGTCTAGAGCAGACCCTCTTAGGCAGAGTATAGTACCCAGTCATCCACATTGGACAAGCATAGTTTCTTAGAGACTTTTATCTATATGCACCTACTTCCCTTCGGCCAATCAAACTATTCACACACTCCACCACACTGTATGAAACTGGATGTCTCAACAACTCTCCACAAGTGTGAAGCAAAGAGGCATCTGGTCTTGATCACTAATTTCCATCTTCCAGGGGAAGGTTGATCAAGGAACTCCTACATATACCAGATTCTACAACTGGTAAAAAAGAAAGTGACTGGTCTAGGTACACAAAGAGGACTTTTCAGAAACATAATAGTTTGTTTTCATATGATAATAGTAAGAACTACAGGAAGTTAAGGAAAACTGACAAAAGGAAAATAAATCAACAGCCCATTATTCAGTTACCCACTACCAGTGATCAGTGGTAAAATCATGTACACTTGCACAAACTGATTCAGGAGGTCATCAGTATTTCATATCTACATTGCTGTGGGATAATGCTCTTGTACACTGTAAAGATTTGTCACTCCTTTTTATTTAATAAAATGCTGATTGTCCAGTAGCCAGGGAGGAAGTGTAGGTAGGGTAACCAGAATAGAAGAAGGCTGGGAAGAGGAGAGGCAGAGACAGGGTCGCCAGCCAGATGCAAAGGAAGTAAGATGAGAATGCTGGACTGAGAAAAGGTACCAAGCCACATGGCTAAACAAGAGCTAGTTAGTCATAAACCTGAGCAATAGGCCAAGCAGTTTATAATTAACATAAGCCTCTATGTGTTTATTTGAGACTGAATGGCTGTGGTACTGGGCAGGACAGAAACTTCCATCTACATTGTGTGTGTGTGTGTGTGTGTGTGTGTACAAAATTAAAAAGGCCATATATTTGATGAAGAGCATGGTGGTCTGAATAAGAATGGCACTCATAAGCTCATATATTTGAGTGCTTAGTCATCAGGGAGTGGCACTACTTGAAAAGGATTAGGAGGTGCAGCCTTGTTGGAGGAAGTGTGTCACTGGAGAGGCTTTGAGGTTTCAAAAGCCCATTCTGTTATGATTATGAACTCAATCTCTGAAACTGTAAGCAAGCCCCCAATTAAACGCTCAATTTCACTAAATTTGCCTTTGTCATGCTGTCTCTGCACAGCAAGAGAACAGTGACTAAGACAGAGGGCGTGGGAAGTATTAGAGGGAGGAATGGGAGGGAGAAATGTGTGTGTGTGTGTGTGTGTGTGTGTGTGTGTGTGTGTGAAAATTCTAAGAGAAATCTTTTTATGTACAGAAGACTTCTTTTTAAAAACATACAAAAATAAATTTAAAAATCAGAGCACAGCAAAGTTGGTATATGTAACTCTAGAGATTGATTTAGAAACTCAGAAGATTTTGTTTATAATGAATGTAAGGAAAAAAAATCTCACTTATCCAGAGGGCCTCATCCAGTTGGGGGCTCCTCAGCCCTTGGTTCACAGCTCATGTTGTTTCACTAGTTTGGCTATTTGTCCCGGTGCTTTTTCCAATCATGGTCTCAATATCTCTTGCTCATACAATCCATCCTCTCTCACTGGTTGGACTCCTGGAGCTCCACCTGGGGCTTGGCCGTGGATCTCTGCATCTGTTTCCATCAGTCACTGGATGAGATTTCTATTATGACAGGGTGTTCGGCCATCCAATCACCAGAGTAGGTCAGCTTGGGCTTTCTCTCGACCATTGACAGTATTCTCTTGTGAAGGTATCTTTGTGCATTTCTAGGGACCTCTCTAGCACTCTGCTTCTTCCTATTCCCATGGAGGCCCCCAGGCAGTGGGACCAGGACCTGTCCTTAGTGCATGAGCTGGTGTTTGGAACCTAGGGCCTATGCTGAGACGTTTTGCTCAGCCTTGGTGTAGGGAGAAGGGGACTGGACCTGCCTCAACTGAATCTACCAGGCTGAACTGAATCCCCAGGGGAGACCT
Source organism: Peromyscus maniculatus bairdii (assembly GCF_049852395.1). Classification (NCBI taxonomy): domain Eukaryota; kingdom Metazoa; phylum Chordata; class Mammalia; order Rodentia; family Cricetidae; genus Peromyscus; species Peromyscus maniculatus. The sequence continues at coordinate 154,107,476 of NC_134854.1, read as the reverse complement.
TGTCTTGGAGGAGGTGGGAATGGAGGGTGGATTGAGGGGGAAGGCTGGGGGAGGGAAGAGGGAGGACAGGGGTATCCATGGCTGATGTGTAAAATTAAATTAATTATAAAATAAAAATATTAAAAAAATCTCAATGCCAGATTATGAGGGTAACAATTAGATCAATGCAAAGGATACCAAAACACCATTTTCACAATAAATTAGTGTGGGATAATAGTGTCAGATTATTGTTGTCCTCCTATTGAAGACCAATCTGAAAGAACAGCATCAAGTATGCCTGTTAAACAGAACAGGAATACAAGAGAATGGATCTTTTAAAGACTGAATTAAATCAGATAAACAAGTATTGAATTTGATCAATCTGTAGTAGTGGAAATGATTAAATATATATGTATATACACATATATATTCATTTAATCCTAAAGGAATTAGCGACCAGTCTAATGGACCATTCTGGAACAGAGGGTGTGGGTTACAAGAAATCTTATGAATGGAAACACAAAGATTGTAGTGGGTAGCCATTCCAGCTTGGTTCTGGAAGTTCCAACCCCCATTGAGACTCTGGCAACTGTCACGCCTACGAGGCGGGGCGAGGGGAGGCGCCTGGGGACCCGAGAGCTGGATGGGCCAGCGCTCTCTCTGGGCGCTCTCTCGGTGCCAGAACGCTGACCGGTGGAGATTGACTGTGCAGAGCTCCAGAGAACACCGCTGGACTGCATTACACCTTCCCCAGACCCTGCGACCTACCCATTACTTAATTTGTGAGTTACGCCATTAAATAAATATCCTTTTAACTACATGGAGTGGCCAAAATAATTTCTCCAATATCTGGTGCTCACGTGGGGCAAACTCCAAAGGCCTGGGCGGCTCCCGCCGTCTCCTCCCTAGCTGGCGGGTCCTAAACCCGCCTGCAAAGTTCCATATAACCAGGGAACACCTACACGGTTCCATTCCCGAAAAAGGGAGCAGCTAGTCCGATCTCAATTCCCTAGCTTAGCCCCAGACCAGCGAAAGAGGCAGGAGAGTGCTAGCTCCGATTTCCGCCATCTCCCTCTGACTCCAGCCAAGATCGCCAGCAGGCCCTGTTTCGGAGCTGTACCAATGCCACCTGCTGGCTGAAAAGTGCTACTACATGCCCCCAAACCCACGAAAGGTAAGCATATTGTTTCAAGTAAAGGTACTTGATAATTTTACACCTTAAAATTGACTAACAAATTTTGAGTAATTCGTGTAATATGGCCGACAACATTACCTCACAAGAATTTAAAAACCTTTTTGCCTGTATGATGAATGACATCTTCCTGGAAATATACGACATTCCTAAGGCATATCTGGGCTATACCATTTTGGCATTCATCATAATAATTCACACAGTGTTCAAACACTAGTTTAAGAACAAAGATGAGTCATTATTGGGACTGATACAGGCTTTAAAAGATAGCAATGAAGGCTTACAGAAAAAGATTCTCTCTCTGGAATCTGCTTTAAAAGATAGCAATGAAGGCTTAGAGAAAAAGATTCTTTCTCTAGAATCTGCTAATCAGGATTTACAAAACAGGCTTGTACCCAAAATTGATTTTATTGATAATAAATATGAATATTTAATGGATAGAACACTAACTCTCCAGAGTGAAGTTGTGGATACTCAGACAGTATATAAGGAAGAAAGATTATCGTTAATTGATAGGATAAGGTTGATGGAATCATGTGTTTCTGAGGAACATAAAAACTTCTATGATTCCATGAGAAATATGGAGCCCCTTGCAAGAGAGGAGGTTCACTCCCTAGAACAGACCCTAGGTGCTCGTTTGCAAGCCCTAGAAGAAACTCTCAGTAAACATGACAAGGGAACTAATAAGCAGAAGGTCAAGACCATAGAGGTTGTAACATCTCCAAATGGCTCTCATACAATGGCTTATCCTGTTATTGTCCATGAGAAGCCAGCAGATGACACACACCCCAAGCCATATATGACATATACATTACAACCAATTTCAACAAGGGACTTTAAAAATATAAAGGAAGCAGTAGTTACATATTGGATACACTCCACATATGTAAAACAGATGTTAAATTCGTGGTCTACCTCACATAGAATCATTCCAGATGACTGGCATCAGTTAATTTCAGCTGTTCTAGAATATAGCCAGCAGTTACAGTGGAAAAGCTGGTTGAGAGAAGAGGCAAAAAATTTAGAACAACAAGGTAAAATCAGAGGTTTTGTGATCTCCCAAGATCAAATACTTGGTGAGGGATGTTTCGCTGACAGGAATGTACAAGCCACTTATGATGAGCATACAATATCCCTATGCCATACAGCAGCTCTAAATGCTTGGGAAAAAATTCCAGAACCTGGAAAACCAACTGAGGTATACACAAAGATATTTCAGGGACCGCACGAACCCTTCACTGATTTTTTACAAAGACTGAACAGAGCTATAACAAGAGCTGTGTCAGACAAAGAATTAAGAAAAGCATTAACTGAGTCCTTGGCGTTCGACAATGCTAATGCAGAATGCAGAAGAATACTTACACCATTAAAGATCAGATCAGCTCCTTTGGAAGAATGGATTCAATATACTAATGGTGTTCAGTCTCTTAACTACAGTAATGAGGCTTGGATAGGAGAGACAAATCCCAGAGGTGAAAGAAGCCCCCGTGTTACCAAATGTTTTAAGTGTGGTACACCAGGTCATATAAGTAAAAACTGTACATGGGGTACTCCTAGAAGCAATACTCCTTCTAGGAATAGCCTAAACAGGAGACCCCAACCACCTCCTGGATTATGTAGAAGATATGGCAAAGGCCGACATTGGACCAGTGAGTGCAGATCAAAAATAGATATACAAGGCAACCCTTTACTGGCGGGAAACACCTCAGGGGGCCTCTTGCAGGCCCCCAAACCAAACGTAGTACGAACATTCCCTGCCACTGTGGAAGAAATTCCTCTCCAGGACAACTGAATAAACCAATGCCTAATGTAAAAACCGATACTGCAATGGATGATAAAACAGCTTTGATAGCTGGATCACAGTTTACAAAGAACACTATAAAACAAATATTTTGGCAGACTTCCATAAATGAACAAAGACCAAAGCTTAGAATTCGAATTAATGGCCTGGTTCTGGAGGGCCTGGTAGACACAGGTGCAGATGTGACTATAATTACACCAAAATCATGGCATCCGAATTGGCCTCTTCAAGAGGTAGATGTCCAACTGTTAGGGATTGGCACCCTATCTCAGATAAAACAGAGTTCGAGATGGGTTGAATGCATAGGGCCAGAAGGACAGAGAGGAAGGCTGAAGCCTTATGTAGCAAATGTAGCAGTAAACCTTTGGGGCCGAGATCTGTTACAACAGTGGAATACCCAGATTAAAATTCCTACACTTTCAGAAAAGGAATACAGACCAATGCATGTTTCTAGGAATAATATCATAACATGCTATAAAAATCAGTCACCAACCATTCAGGCTGTTCACAAACAGAGCACGACTGTTGTTGAACTCTCAGAAGTACCAACTGCCTTACCTTTAAAATGGCTAACTAATAAACCTGTCTGGGTTGGACAATGGCCTTTGACAAAAGAGAAGCTACAAGCTTTTGAACAGCTGGTTCAAGAGCAGTCAAATGCTCAACACATTGAAGAATCTACCAGTCCTTGGAATTCTCCTGTATTTGTTATTAAAAAAAAAAATCTGGTAATTGGAGAATGCTGACAGATCTGAGAGCTATTAATAAAGTAATTCAGCCAATGGGCTCCCTACAGACTGGGATGCCCTTGCCCTCTATGCTACCAAAAGAATGGCCTATAATAGTTATTGACTTAAAAGACTGTTTCTTTACCATACCCTTACAGGAAAATGATAGAGAAAAATTTGCCTTCACAGTACCTAATTATAATAATTCTCAGCCAGTCAAGAGATATCAATGGAAGGTCCTCCCACAGGGAATGTTAAACAGCCCTACTTTGTGTCAATACTTTGTGCAGAAACCATTAGAGACAATTCGTGTAAAGTTTCCACAATCCATAATTTATCACTATATGGATGATATCCTATTAGCTGATCCAAAGTTAGATACATTAGAAAGCATGTTTGAAGAAGTAAAAAAAGTTTTGCCTCGCTGGGGACTGCAAATTGCTCCTGAAAAAATACAAAGAGGAGATTCTATTAATTACTTAGGATATAAGATAGAGCTACAAAAAATTAGACCCCAAAAGGTACAACTAAGAAGAGATAGATTGAAGACTCTTAATGATTTTCAAAAGTTATTAGGAAGCATTTCCAACTTACTGGGTATCATGGGAATACCCAAAGATGGACTACAAAATTTGGCTAATACTCTAGAAGGGGACAAAGAATTAAATAGTCCAAGAGAATTATCAGCCGAAGCTGAGAAGGAATTGGCTCTAGTAGAAAAGACAATTCGAGAAGCACATGTGGATCGTGTGGATCCAGAACTTAAATGCATTCTTGTCATATTCCCTTCCAGACATTCCCCAACAGGTATTTTGATGCAGAGGGAAGATATTATATTGGAATGGATATTCCTACCACGCAAACCAAATAAGAAATTAAAGACTTATATAGAAAAGATCTCTGATTTGATTCAAAAGGGTAAATTAAGACTTCGCCAGTTGACAGGAATGGACCCAGCAGAAATTGTAGTACCATTAACTAATGAGGAAATTTCATCACTATGGAAAGATAATGAATACTGGCAGAGAGCCTGCAGTAACTTTTTGGGAGAGATTAACAACCACTATCCCAAAAGCAAGAGAATAGAATTGATAAAGAAGACTGAATGGGTCCTTCCTCACATTGTACGACAAAAGCCAATTTCTGGAGTCCTCACATTCTATACTGATGCAAATAAATCAGGGAAAGCAGGATATAAATCAGGAGACTTGAGTAAAGTGGTGCAAAGTCCATATAGCTCTGTACAAAAGGCAGAACTGTATGCCATTCTTATGGTACTGATGGACTTCACAGAACCCCTCAATATAGTCACTGACTCTCAATATGCAGAGAGAGTTGTTTTACATATTGAAACTGCTGAATTTACTCCTGATAATACAGAATTAACTTCATTATTCATACAATTGCAGGAAATCATCAGAAAAAGGGAACATCCTATATATAGAACACATATCAGATCCCATACAGGTCTGCCAGGACCTTTAGCACAAGGTAATGATGAGATTGATCAGTTACTAATAGGTAATGTGCTAGAAGCTTCAGAATATCATAAGAAACACCATATAAATAGCAAAGGTTTGAAGAAGGATTTCTCCATCACTTGGCAACAGGCTAAGGATATTGTGAAAAAAATGTCCTACTTGTTCCATCTATAACCAAACTCTGTTACCTGCAGGGAGTAATCCAAAAGGTATACAAAGAAATGAAATTTGGCAGATGGATGTTTCATTTTGCAGAATTTGGAAGATTAAAGTATGTACATCATACCATTGACACCTATTCAGGATTTCAATGGGCAACTCCTATGAGTTCTGAAAAGGCTGATTCTGTGATTACACACCTATTAGAAGTTATGGCCATCATGGGAATACCTGTACAAATTAAGACAGACAATGCCCCAGCATATGTCTCCAATAAAATGAGACAGTTCTTTGCTTATTATAATATAAAGCATGTTACAGGTATACCACACAATCCCACAGGCCAAGCAGTCATAGAGAGATCCAATCGAACTTTAAAGGATATGCTAAATAAACAGCAACAGGTAACAATGACTCCTAGAAATAGACTGCATAGTGCTTTATTAACCTTGAATTTTCTCAATGCTAATGAGAAAGGAACAACAGCTGCGGAGAGACATTGGACAACAGACAAAACTCCTGAGCTAAACCAACCAGTTTATTTCAAGGATGTGCTGACCTCAGAATGGAAACCTGGATATGTTCTACGTTGGGGAAGGGGTTTTGCCTTTGTTTCTGCAGGAGAAGAAAAGCTATGGATACCAACAAAATTAATAAAAATTTGATTCGAACAGGAAAAACCCCTTGATGAAGAGAAGTAAAAGGTCATCCACCAATGTGACATCTCTACAAGTTGTAAGAAAAATTTAACAATGAAAGGGTGGGGTAGGGTTCTGTTTTTGTCTTTCCAGGATAATGGAAATACCAATCTTCCAAAACTCATAAGGCCTTGGATATCCGGATGTTTACAGCAGAAAGGAAGAATCTATTGGTACCAATCTACACATGGTAAAATCTCACTGTCTAACATCTTTCTCTCTATCAATCTAGAAAAGTTGTGGTTCCAATTCAATTATAGCCAAGCTGGCTTTGGAGATGGAATTGGCTCACTCCTTCTCTAAACCCAAGCATATTGCTAAAAGAAACGTTTAAGAGATTTTTCAGTCCCATATCAGAAGAGCCCTCGGTGTGAGACAGAAGGAAACCAATAAAAGGGGACCATTGTCTTCTAAATTCTAATTCTCTCCATGCTTACTCTTGATTTCTCAGAATCCTTTCTTACATGCTATGTCCTCTTTAAATCCAAACCTCCCATTTTTGATAACAAATAAGTTTTTCCAATAGCGACCTCAGAAGTCACCAGAAGGAAGATGGGGCCCCAACAACAACAACTCTACCCAATCCAGAATGATGCCATGGTAATCATCATCATACTACACTTCTTGCCAGAATTTCAGACAACCTTACCCATTACTCTAAAACTTGCTGCAGAACCTACAGTTAGTCTAACTGAGATTTAACTATCTGAGCTTTCTCACAGTACCCAACAGAGATAACATCACCCCCTAAACGGCAGGAAGCAATTCTAAGAAAATGACGCCCCTTCTCCCTTAGGTTTCATAATTCTCAGGGTTATGGATGACGGTTATAGGGTTGGGGGTGGAAGAAAATATTAACTCAGGATTGTAAAAAAAAAAAATAAGGGGGGGGGAAGAAATGGAACGGATAGGTATAAGATATGATGGTAAATCATTGTATATACTAGTAAACAAACTTAGTAAAATAGCAACCTTAGACAATTTGCACTGTAATTTGTACTGTTATAGATTCTTATATGTTGATACAAATGTAAACTATTTTTATACTCCTGTTTAAGATAATTTGTATATTGATACAAATACAGAACTATATTTGTTATAATGTACATATATTTCTACTCTTATTTGAAACATTTTTATATTGATACAAATGTAAATTTATATCTGTCATACTTTATATATGTTCTACTTTTGTTAGGATATTTGGTATATTGATATATATTTAATATTATTGTCATATTGCATATCGCACTATATATTCCTACCCCTGTTATAAATATCTTGTATATTGTCACAATTTTGAAGTCATCGTTCTTCACCATACATTTGCTTATAGACTGTTTACCTTATTTACATGAAGCCTTAGTCCTTAGGTTATTTCGATAGATAAGATTTATAGATTTATAGTCGCCTATGCCTGTCATCTCTATAGTTACATTAGTTAGGTTATCCAGATTTACAGATACATAGGTCAGATGGACAGGTAATCTTCAAACACTTCATAGACCTAGAGAATATGGCATTTAAATAACTTAGAATTCTGTTAATGTGAGACACAATTGCTCCTGGCTGCACCAATTGATCCCGAGAGAATGTTGGGCTTCTAAGACATTTCCATTTGGAAGTTTGTCTTTTTGGCACAAAATGGCCTACTGGGCAAAGAACTGCCCTTGCCTTGATGGCTGACAGTACAAATGCAATGCTGTCCTTTCTGGACAAGTGGGACACAAGGAAAGCGACCACTGTACTCTGCCAAGACAGGGTAAGATGGTCTTTCAGAAATCCTGCTTCTGAAAATGGTCTGTCAGATACTCTAGGCCTGTAGCCAATTTGAATGCACCAACAATGCTGAGAAACATTAGGTGACTGTCCAGGCTGCCAGCTGTCTTGGTCTACTCTTGCAAGATTCCCGAAAGTTGCTTGCATCCATCTACCATTTCTCAGGGATCATTATGTTCCCTTTCAGGTCTTTGATGGGATTGAAGACTAGCAGTTATAGTTACAACTTAGTATATATAATATCTTAGATAGAACATATTAAGTATTAGATTCAGATTCTTTAGGATAGGACACCTTTGAATGATCTTAATAACATGCTGTTTACCTATGCTCTATACTTCTCTGGATTTTAGTCTGTGTTTCTTGCTTGATATTGTTTGCATTGGTTGTAGTTACATCTTATCTAGGTCATTAGCTTTCATTATTTCTGGACAATATTTGATAACCATTCCTTTGTATATAGTCTTGTATTAGTTTAGAACCTTCTTATTTAGACAAAAAGGGGGAGATGTAGTGGGTAGCCATTCCAGCTTGGATCTGGAAGTTCCAACCCCCATTGAGACTCTGGCAACTGTCACGCCTACAAGGCGGGGCGAGGGGAGGCGCCTGGGGACCCAAGAGCTGGATGGGCCAGCGCTCTCTCTGGGCGCTCTCTCGGTGCCGGAACGCTGACCGGTGGAGATTGACTGTGAAGAGCTCTGGAGAACACCGCTGGACTGCATTACACCTTCCCCAGACCCTGCGACCTACCCATTACTTAATTTGTGAGTTACGCCATTAAATAAATATCCTTTTAACTACGTGGAGTGGCCAAAATAATTTCTCCAATACAAAGATTCATTCCAAGACCCTGTGTTCTTGTTCCTCTACATTGGAAATCCCATTGGGGATTCTTTGGCTACTTTTGCTTTAGTAACCTTAGCTCTATTAATGAGAGCAAAAGACATTAGTCTACGTGGTTCTACTTCACCAGTGTGTCTCTGATGAAAGCTACATCCCTCTACTCACAGATAGCTTTTGTATCTAGGTAGAATGAAAGTAAACCTTGTATTACCATTTGGTCGTGTGGTACCCTAATCAGGTAGTTTTACAGAAACTAACTTTTATAAAGGAAATTTAGTTTATGTCATATATGGAATGATGTGTGCATTACCGTTGGTGTATATAAGGATATAGTTATGGAATTATTTAACATGTTCATTTTTGGATGCAGAAACAAAGGGATTTACTACCTCACTGCAAGCCTATAGCATCATTTCTAGAATAGTATTCAGGATGTTCACACTATTCTACCCTAAATACAAGATCGCATGTAGTTGCAGATAATTTCACAGATATAACCACCAGACAAATTTGAATATTGATGGAATTTACATTATTATATTTGTGCCAATCGTTTGGAGAGTGTTCCTTCAACAATATTATTTAAGTGATAATTCTTCAACAAAACTATTCAGGTTCTGTATCCATTAGAAATGACACACTGACAACCTCCTCCACAAAGTATCCTGCTGGATCAAAGTCCAAAGGAGGATTAAGATGTGTAGGACTTCCTGTTGTAACAGAAATGAGATCAGTGGAATTACAAAGGCACTGTTCTTTTGCTCCTCTTATTAAGGGAGATTCCTCTCATGCTCCAGCACACCCTTCAGAGAAACTCCATCATCTATCTCCTCCGAGATGCTGGTGTTCCTTCTCACAGCAGCCTTGCTAGCCCTGAGCTCAGCTCAGAGCACAGATGAAGGTATAATAACTTGAATATGGGTTTTTGTGACTGTGTTTGGGGGATAGGAGACCACACTGCTGAGAGCAAAGGAGAATGGAAGAAACCAACTGTGAAGAACAGCTGGCTTTTGAGTTCATAGGACAATGGTAAAATTAGTTACATCCTCACTATATATCATTCGCTCTCCCTCTTCCTTCCCTTATCTTTCTATTGCTATGATAAAACACCAAGACCAAAGGCAACATGGGGCAGGTATTTCAGCTACATGTCCAGATTGCAATTCATCATGAAGGGAAGTCAGGGAAAGAACACAAGACAGGAATTAGGATTCAAGGACTAAAACATGGACTACAGAGAAGATTTGCTTGATGGCTTGCTCCTCATGGCTTGTTCACCCACCTTTCTTATAGCACATGGGACCAACAGCCCAGGGATGACACCACCCAAGGTGAATTGGCCTTCCTACATTAATCATGGAACAATGAAATGTCTCACATTGAACAGAAGACTGCTGACCCCTGAAAAGTCTGTAGTCACCCAATGAGGTGACTTATTCCTGTAGGTTTGTCTGCTTTACTGCTTACAGCTTTGGGATTGGGTCAAAACTCTGTGGATTGTGAATTCTTAACTTATTGTAAAATGAAGACTATTAGGACATTAAAAAAGAATAGAGGATTGCCCTTCAACACCAACCCTTCTTTCCCTGGTAGATTTTTCTTCTTTTTGGTACAGATGATCACTGAATGGGGACATTTGCTAAGTTGAAAGTGCCACACTTCAGGACCTTAAATCCCAAGAAAGGCCTGATTCCCAAAGGTGTCAATGTGAGAAATGAGAGAATGATCCTGAGACATTGGGGCCACAGGGATGTAGGTTACTTCTTATCACCTAAAATAACTCACTGATAAACAGAAAATACAGTGAAAAGGGCAAATGGTCGATATCTACTCTGCCACCCCTGGACCATCCATTTGTTCAGGCTTTACCACGGGATTCTCTCTCTTTTCTCTTTAGTCCTCCATGAAAAAGAAGCCATTCGATAGCTCCCTTAGTTCTTAAGTGGCAAAGATGCCCTTAATATTATATTACAGAGCTAATATGAAAACTTGCAGAGCTTTATATAAGCTCTTCTGTCATCTTTCTCATGCTAAGGGGGCTCACCACCCAGTGTCCTCGGAAACTTTCCTACAATGAACAGCTGCTGTTGGAATTTCACATTCTGTAGATTTTAGACTCATGTGAGTCTAAGTAGAAAACATACAGTTACAACCCCCCCCCTTTTGTTTTAAATTCCTAAGCAGAAGTGATGGCTCAGTATTTAATATCACTTATTGCTCTTGCAGAGGACCAGGATTCATTTACCAACACCACAACAGTAGCTCAAAACAATCTATAATTCTGTTTCCAAGGGATCTGAATCCTCTTCTGGCCACTATTGAAACCAGAATCACACATGATATGCAGACATGCATGCACACAAAGCAATCATATACATAAAATAAAATAAAATAAAATTTTTAAATTCCTGTAGCAATGAAGTCTGAATAGAACTGACTGTACACAAGAATATTATAAGTATTTAACAATGCCTGAATAGGTGTCCATAGATTGTTATACTATGACATCAATGTATTTTGAACTCTGTCCTCTTTTTTAAAGTGGGTAAGTATGCTATATTGCTCTGTCTTGTGATAAAGTCTTTACTATGAAGTATTTTCATATCTTTAGAAAGAAAATCAAATATCATGAATTTGGTTGGAGAGGGGGAAACAGAAACACGGAAGTAATTGGAGGGGGAGAGAGGAATGGCAATATGTATTTGAAATACTCATGTGTGAGATTCTTAGTTCTCTTTTAAAAGGAACATTTTTAGGGTCTCCCCTGTAAGGCTCTAAAAAAATAACTTTCGGATTTATAAAACAAACAAAGAAAAGAAAAAATAGAAAAGAATCAATATTAGAGAAAAGAAAGGTGAAGAGAGATATGACACACATGGTAATGTTAAACATAATTCATTTTGCCTAGTAAAATAATATTTTGGCATTGGAAAAACTGCCTTAGTTTTTCCTAAATGTAAAGGGATACACACAGGCAAAAAAAAAAGCATAAATATATCACAAATAGTCCAAGAAAGTCACAGAAGATTTGTAGAAGATGAAACTTTGTTATGGGAATTCGTTCTGCCAATGGCTTTGGGGTACAAAGCCTCGGGTGTGACTTTCTGTCTGCAAATATGACCCCTTAAAAGCAGAGGGAGTTGAGTGCTGCCCTCCCTCTTGGGTGGTGAAGACCAAATCAGGTGGCGTGAAGCATCATGTGATCGGTTCCCAGCTTTCCAAGGACTCTGCAACTGGATTTCCCATACCCTGTATTTGTGAATATATTTCCCCATTTCATAAGTTAATAAATCCCTAATACCCCTTAAACAGACTCTCATGGATTTCACTAACAAAACTTATAAATGGTAATTAAAGATTGTTAAATTTTAATATACTGCTACAAAAGGAATCTATCCCCTGTTAAAAACAACTGGTTTTTCATAAGACATTGATCTGTTCCTGAAAACAATTATGAGGACAGACTTTAAAAACAAAGGTTTTATGTTTAGTGAAGATAATTACCTATATTTCTTACTAAAAGTTTCAGGCTTTTTAACTATTTGGGAAAACAGAATTTATTAAAAAAGTTTGTTTTGTCCAAGGTTTGTCTGGATGTTACAGAAGTTCAATCCAGTGTTTCCTCTCCAAGACTTAAGAAAGTGTCCTTCTCAACACCCAGAACATGGAAGCCAAAGCTGCAAAGATAGGGCTTTTCAACAGGATCCTGGGAAGAAATACCTGATGAAGGAGACTAAATCCTTCCTGGTTTAGGAAGAAAAAACAGTCACCTTACCTCCATGAATATGAAACTCATGGCATAATTCATTAAATGTCTTAAACACAGAACGTGTTGTGTTGGCCTCCCCTTTCTTAGACAACCTACTCTCATCTGTCTCTAGAACATATCTTCTGCCTTACTTTGCTACATAAATGTCTGCTAAAACTGTCAATGACTCTCTGCTGAATTACTTTCTTGAAGACCCAAAAGGAGAAGAAAACTACTTAGTAAAAAGCTCAGATTTTTGTGTTGAACTATCCCTACATCTCTGGGATGAAGCCTACTTGATGATGGTGGATAATCTTTTTGATGTGTTCTTGGATTTAGTTTGTATTTTATTGAGTATTTTTGCACCAATTTTCATGAGGGAAATTGGTCTCTAACTCTCACTGTTGAGTCTTTATGTGGTTTGGGTATCAAGGTGACCGTGGCTTAATTAAATGAATTTGGCAAATGTTCCTTCTGTTTCTATTTTGTGGAATGATTTGTAGAGTACTGGTATTAGCTCTTCTTTGAAAGTCTGGTAGAATTCTGCACTAAAACTAACTGGCCCTGGGATTTTTTTTTTTCTGTGAGACTTTTAATGACTGCTTCTATTGGGTTATAGGTCTACTTAAATTGTTTATCTGATCTGAATTCAACTTTGGTAAGTGATATCTAACAAGAAAATCATCCATATCTTTTAGATTTTTCAATTTTGTGGAATATTTAATTCCACGTTGATCAAAGACTTCAACATCAAACCAAATACACTGAACCTGATAGAAGAGAAAGTGGGGAATAGACTTAAAACATTGGTACAGGAGACTATTTCCTGAACACCAAAGCACAGGCACTAAAATCAACAATTAATAAAGGGACCTCTTGAAACTGAAAAGCTTCTGTAAGGTAAAGGACACTGTCAACAGGGCAGAACGGCAGCCTACAGAATGGGAAAATATCTTCACCAACCCCACGTCTTACAGAGGGCTGATTTCCAATATATATATATAAAACTCAAGAAACTAGAAATAAAAAAAATCCATTTTTTAAAATTGGGGTACAAATCTAAACATAGAATTCTCAACAGAGGAATCTCAAATGGCTGAGAAACACTTAAAGAAATGTTCAACATCTTCAGCCATAAGTGATATGCAAATCAAAATGACTCTGAGATTCCAAACCTTATACCTGTCAGAATGGCTAAGATTAAAAACACAAGTGATAGCTTATGCTGTTGAGGATAAGGAGTAAAGGGAAAACTCCTCCATTGCTAGTGGGAATGCAAATTTGTACAGCCACTTTTTGTACAGATTTGTACAGATCAATATGATGGTTTCTCAGAAAATTAGGAATTGATCTACCTCAAGACCCAGCTATACCACTCCTGATCATACACCCAAAGGATGCTCCATCATACCACAAAGACACTTGCTCAACTATATTCATAGCAGTTTTATTTATAATAGCCAGAAACTGAAAACTAGATGTCCTTCAACTGAAGAATGGATAAAGAAAATGTGGTACATTTACATAATGGACTATTACTCGGCTGTTAAAAAAATAATGGCATCATGAAATTTGCAGGCAAATGGATGGAACTAGAAAAAAAATCATCCTGTGTGAGGTAACCCAAACCAGAGAGATAAACATAGTATGTACTCACTTAAAAGTACAATCCACAGACCCAGAGAAGCTAAGTAACAAGGAGGGCTCAAGGAGGTGGGTGGGACATGAATCTTCCTTGGAAGGGGAAACAGAATAAGCCTCACTCTTGGAGGGAAGGTGGGGGAGGGACAGGGACAGGAGGGAACAGGTGAGGGGAGGATGGAGGGATAGAGCACTGGGAGAGACAACTGGAATAAGGGTGTCTGAGGGATAAGCTAGAAACCTAGTGCAACGGAAACTCCCAGGAATCTACAAGGGTAATCCTAGCTAAAATTCCTAGCAACGGAGGATATGGGGCCTAAACTGTCCATCTCCTGTAACCAGACAAGACTTCCAGTGGAGAAAATGGGACACTAGCCCAGCCATGTAACTTTTGACCTACAACTTATCCTGCCTACAAGATGTGCTGGGATAAAGGTCGCATTTAAATTGTGGGAGTAGCCTACCAGACTGGTCCAGTTTGAGATCCATGCTATAAAAGGGAGCCCACCCCTAACACTGCCTGGAGGGCCAGGACCCAGAGGCTGGGTAGCTTAGAGGCCTGGGATAGAACCAAACATGACTAGCAAAAAAAAAAAAAAGTCAGTGAAATGGATTCCTAATGATATTCTGCTACACTCATAGACTGGTTCCTAGGCCAATTGTCATCAGAGAGGCTTCATCCAACAACTGATTGAAACAGATGCAGAGATCCACAGCCAAACATTAGGCAGAGCTTGGGGAATCCTGTACAAGAGGGGGAGGAAGGAATTTATGAGCCAGAGGGTTCAAGGCCTCCACAAGAAAACTCACAAAATCAAGTAACCTGGGCTCACAGGGCTCACAGAGACTGAACCAACAACCAGGGAACCTGCATGGCTCTGACATAGGCCTGATGCATATATGTTGCAGTTATGTATCTTGGTCTTATTGTGGGATTCCTAACAGTGGGACTAGGGCATGTTTCTGACTCATTTGCCAGCTTTTGGATTCCTTTTATTCACACTGGGTTGCCCCAGCCAGACTTAATACTAGGGGAGGTGCCTAATCTAACTGCAACACGATATGCAATGTTTGGTTGATATCCATGAGAGATCTGCCTTTTCTGAATAGAAACAGAGGAGAAGTGGATGGACATGGGCAGAGGGAAGGTGGGCGACTGGGAGGAGAAGATGGAGGGGAAACTGTGGTAGGGAGACAAAAAAATTTAAAAAAGATCAGCACACAAAGCCAAAGAATATCTTCATTAATACTTTCAATGACAATAAGAGATTTAAAACAATGTTGGGAAAAAGCCACATGTGGAGGATCCTGAGTGAGTAGTGTGACACAGAGGACAGTGGGACTCTGATGTAACAATTCCATTTGGAAGTCCATTTCTACCATGAGTTCCTTGGTCAGGCAGTATATAAATCTACCATGAGGCTAAACTAAATGCAGTCCTAGACACAAAGAATATGGAAATATTTTTGTCTCATGCACTCATTTTAAAAGAATTATAGGATATGTTGCTTCAAAAAAACAGAATAAATAAAATATCATTAATTCATAATGTGTATCATCCCACTGCATTAAAAGCAAAAAGAGAATTTCCAGACAATGTTCAGATTGAAGGAAATTGTATAATAGGTGCTTAATGATTATTGGAGATTGCACTGTGGCAAAGATGTGTAATGAAATCCAGCTACATTAGGAAAAAGAACATAAATCTTAACTATTTGGCAAGCATTTGCAAGAAAGAACTAACAGTATCCAGTATGTGGATTTGGGTGTAGAAGGAATCTTAAAAGTTCTTATTAATAAAATCAAACCCGAGGCCGGTTATTGGGGTGAATACTGGAAGATCAGAGAGACAGAACAAGCTACAGCTATCTCACCTCACCAGTTCCTCAGCTGGTCCTGTTTCCTCAAACTGGAAGCCTCTGAGTCCTCATCCAGAATGAATCCCAGCTGAACTGTGCTGCTTCAAAGCCTGAAAGCTTAACCAGCCGAATGCTTAACCAGCCACATGCTTAATCAGCCAAATGCCTAGCCAGCCAAATGCTTCTAGTTTCTGGTCCTCACGCCTTATATACCTTTCTGCTTTCTACCATCACTCCCTAGGATTAAAGGCTTGCTTCCTGGGATTAAAGGCGTGAGTCACCACGCCTGGCTGTTTCCAATGTGGCCTTGAACTCACAGAGATCCCAGATGGATTTCTGCTTCTGGAATGCTAGGATTAAAGGCGTGTGCTATCACTGCCTAACTAGTGGCTTTTCTATTTCTGACCCCAGATAAGTTTATTAAGGTACACAATATTTTGGGGAACACAATACCACCACATTTGGGTGCAGGGTGATGTTGACCCTGGTGACTATGAAGTATGATATTAAACAAAGGACAAGCAATAATCTCATTCTGAGGATAAACTCAGTCCTTCAAGTAGCTGGACAAGTAAGAGCACCTGTGTTCATATCCCAATCCCCATTTGGCATCCATGAAAAATCCAGGTGTGATGATGCAGTCCTATAACCCAGGCACTGGAAAGAGTGAGGAGAAGAGGGAAATCGGGAGATCCTGAGTGTTCATGACCAGCAAGTCTAGCTGAAATGGAAAGTTCCGGGTTCAGGGAGAGACCTGACCTCAAGAAGTAAGATGGAGCTCCACCCGGGGTCTAGCCGTGGATTTCTGCATCCAGATCCCTCAGTCTTTGGATGGGGTTTCTAGCACGACTATTAGGGTGTTTGGCCATCCCATCACCAGAGTAGGTCAGTTCCGGCTGTCTCTAGACCATTGCCAGCAGTCTATTGTGGGGGTATCTTTGTGGATTTCTGTGGGAGTCTAATTAGCGACAAAGAAGAGGGTTTATATGAGCAAGAATTGTTGGAACCAAGGTTGGATAAAGCACAGGGACAAATAGTCAAACGAATGGAAACACATGAACTATGAACCAAAGGCTGAGGGGCCCCCAGCTGGATCAGGCCCTCTGAATAGGTGAGACAGTTGATTGGCTTGATCTGTTTGGGAGGCATCCAGGCAGTGGTACCAGGTCCTGTGCTCATTGCATGAGTTGGCTGTTTGAAACCTGGGGCTTATGCAGGGATGCTTGGCTCAGTCTGGGAGGAGGGGACTGGACCTGCCTGGACTGAGTCTGCCAGGTTGATCTCAGTCCTCAGGGGAGGCTTTGCACTGGAGGAGGTGGGAATGGGGGTTAGGCTGGGGGAAAAGGGAGGGGGAAGAAGGGGGAGAACAAGGGAATCCATGGCTGATATGTAGAACTGAATGGTATTGTAAAATAAAATAAAAGGAAAAAAAGAAGTAAGATGGACAGTGCTAGAAGGCACCCAGCACTGACTTCTAGCTTCTACAAGCCTGCACATCATGGGAGAGGACATCGGCATTTGCATGAATACAGAGAGAGAGACAGAGACAGAGACAGAGACAGAGACAGAGAGACAGAGAGAGGCAGTATTTGTACTATTGCTTCCAGGGAGGCAAAAGGTAGGAAGGTACACAAGGGAAGGCTTTCATTTGGTATTAGATTAAAAATAAAATGGACTTTCTGCAAGCATCCATTACCAAGAGTCCTGAATGTTCTTATGTGGAGTCCATGGCCCTTAAATTCTTATCTGAGTATCACCAGCTTCCAGGAAAGACAACATCCAGAACTTGCATGCTAACTATTTTATTGAGACATTGGCCATGCAGTTGTGACCACAGTTCCATAAGTTTCTGAACTGAAGGAAAAAAGAAAGCTATTAGACTCGGCATGATGAAATTTTCCAGTGCTTGTAAGTACCACTGAAGAGAAAGGTGGGTCCCCCACTTCAGTTTCTCCATTCCTTGCAGAAGCTTTTGGTTCCCTCCTATTTGGCAGTGAGTAAATAATGAGGCCAAAATTGTTCCTTATCAATTGAAAGGCCAGGCAGTGGTGGCACATGCCTTTAATCCCAGCACTCGGGAGGCAGAGGCAGGCGGATCTCTGTGAGTTTGAGGCCAGTCTGGTCTACAGAGTGAGATCTAGCAAAGGTGCCAAAGCTACATAGATAAACTCTGTCTGGAAAAACCAAAATAAATAAATAAATAAATTGCAGAAAAATTTTCCATAAATATCATTCTTAAAACCTATTCATACTAGGAAAAGCAAAAGTCTATCATCTGTCTGCTGACAAGATCTGGGCTAAAGAAATTGTACCAGAGACACACAATGGAGTAGTATATATTTGCTTTAAAAAAGTAAAGCCAAAACACATTTTTAAAAACCTATAAAAACAACATAATATTCTGAGGTTAGATAGATACTTCTGAGAAATAATGTATTGGGGAAAATTATAAAGGCCACTCCACGTAGTTAAAAGGAAGATTTATTTAGTGGATGACTTACAAATGAAGGAATGGATAGGTTGCGGGGGTCTGGGGAAGGTGTATCGCAATCCAGTGGTGTTCTCTGGAGCTCTGCACAGTCAATCTCCACCGTCCAGGGTCCAGGCACAGAGAGCGCACACAGAGAGAGTGCGCTCGCCCATCCAGCTCTCGGGTTTCCAGCACCTCCCCTTGCCCCGCCTCATAGGCGTGACAGTTGCCAGAGTCTCAATGGGGGTTGGAACTTCCAGATCCAAGCTGGAATGGCTACCCACTACATCTCCCCCTTTTTGTCTAAATAAGAAGGTTCTAAACTAATACAAGACTATATACAAAGGAATGGTTATCAAATATTGTCCAGAAATAATGAAAGATAATGACCTAGATAAGATGTAACTACGACCAATGCAAACAATATCAAGCAAGAAACACATTCTAAAATCCAGAGAAGTATAGAGCATAGGTAAACGACATGTTATAAAGATCATTCAAAGGTGTCCTATCCTAAAGAACCTGAATCTAATACTTAATATGTTCTATCTAAGGTATTATACATACTAAGTTGTAACTATAACTGCTAGTCTTCAATCCCATCAAAGACCTGAGAAGGAACATAATGGTCCCTGAGAAATGGTTGACGGATGCAAGCAACTTTCGGGAATCTTGCAAGAGTAGACCAAGACAGCTGGCAGCCTAAACAGTCACCTAATGTTTCTCAGCATTGTTGGTGCATTCAAATTGGCTACAGACCTAGAGTATCTGACAGACCATTTTCAGAAGCAGGATTTCTGAAAGACCATCTTACCCTGTCTTGGCAGAGTACAGTGGTCGCTTTCCTTGTGTCCCACTTATCCAGAAAGGACAGCATTGCATTTTTACTGTCAGCCATCAAGGCAAGGGCAGTTCTTTGCCCAGTAGGCCATTTTGTGCCAAAAAGACAAACTTCCAAATGGAAATGTCTTAGAAGCCCAACATTCTCTCGGGATCAATTGGTGCAGCCAGGAGCAATTGTGTCTCACGTCAACAGAATTCTAAGTTATTTAAATGCCATATTCTCTAGGTCTATGAAGTGTTTGAAGATTACCTGTCCATCTGACCTATGTATCTGTAAATCTGGATAACCTAACTAATGTAACTATAGAGATGACAGGCATAGGCGACTATAAATCTATAAATCTTATCTATCGAAATAACCTAAGGACTAAGGCTTCATGTAAATAAGGTAAACAGTCTATAAGCAAATGTATGGTGAAGAACGATGACTTCAAAATTGTGACAATATACAAGATATTTATAACAGGGGTAGGAATATATAGTGCGATATGCAATATGACAATAATATTAAATATATATCAATATACCAAATATCCTAACAAAAGTAGAACATATATAAAGTATGACAGATATAAATTTACATTTGTATCAATATAAAAATGTTTCAAATAAGAGTAGAAATATATGTACATTATAACAAATATAGTTCTGTATTTGTATCAATATACAAATTATCTTAAACAGGAGTATAAAAATAGTTTACATTTGTATCAACATATAAGAATCTATAACAGTACAAATTACAGTGCAAATTGTCTAAGGTTGCTATTTTACTAAGTTTGTTTACTAGTATATACAATGATTTACCATCATATCTTATACCTATCCGTTCCATTTCTTCCCCCCCCCTTATTTTTTTTTTTTACAATCCTGAGTTAATATTTTCTTCCACCCCCAACCCTATAACCGTCATCCATAACCCTGAGAATTATGAAACCTAAGGGAGAAGGGGCGTCATTTTCTTAGAATTGCTTCCTGCCGTTTAGGGGGTGATGTTATCTCTGTTGGGTACTGTGAGAAAGCTCAGATAGTTAAATCTCAGTTAGACTAACTGTAGGTTCTGCAGCAAGTTTTAGAGTAATGGGTAAGGTTGTCTGAAATTCTGGCAAGAAGTGTAGTATGATGATGATTACCATGGCATCATTCTGGATTGGGTAGAGTTGTTGTTGTTGGGGCCCCATCTTCCTTCTGGTGACTTCTGAGGTCGCTATTGGAAAAACTTATTTGTTATCAAAAATGGGAGGTTTGGATTTAAAGAGGACATAGCATGTAAGAAAGGATTCTGAGAAATCAAGAGTAAGCATGGAGAGAATTAGAATTTAGAAGACAATGGTCCCCTTTTATTGGTTTCCTTCTGTCTCACACCGAGGGCTCTTCTGATATGGGACTGAAAAATCTCTTAAACGTTTCTTTTAGCAATATGCTTGGGTTTAGAGAAGGAGTGAGCCAATTCCATCTCCAAAGCCAGCTTGGCTATAATTGAATTGGAACCACAACTTTTCTAGATTGATAGAGAGAAAGATGTTAGACAGTGAGATTTTACCATGTGTAGATTGGTACCAATAGATTCTTCCTTTCTGCTGTAAACATCCGGATATCCAAGGCCTTATGAGTTTTGGAAGATTGGTATTTCCATTATCCTGGAAAGACAAAAACAGAACCCTACCCCACCCTTTCATTGTTAAATTTTTCTTACAACTTGTAGAGATGTCACATTGGTGGATGACCTTTTACTTCTCTTCATCAAGGGGTTTTTCCTGTTCGAATCGAATTTTTATTAATTTTGTTGGTATCCATAGCTTTTCTTCTCCTGCAGAAACAAAGGCAAAACCCCTTCCCCAACGTAGAACATATCCAGGTTTCCATTCTGAGGTCAGCACATCCTTGAAATAAACTGGTTGGTTTAGCTCAGGAGTTTTGTCTGTTGTCCAATGTCTCTCCGCAGCTGTTGTTCCTTTCTCATTAGCATTGAGAAAATTCAAGGTTAATAAAGCACTATGCAGTCTATTTCTAGGAGTCATTGTTACCTGTTGCTGTTTATTTAGCATATCCTTTAAAGTTCGATTGGATCTCTCTATGACTGCTTGGCCTGTGGGATTGTGTGGTATACCTGTAACATGCTTTATATTATAATAAGCAAAGAACTGTCTCATTTTATTGGAGACATATGCTGGGGCATTGTCTGTCTTAATTTGTACAGGTATTCCCATGATGGCCATAACTTCTAATAGGTGTGTAATCACAGAATCAGCCTTTTCAGAACTCATAGGAGTTGCCCATTGAAATCCTGAATAGGTGTCAATGGTATGATGTACATACTTTAATCTTCCAAATTCTGCAAAATGAAACATCCATCTGCCAAATTTCATTTCTTTGTATACCTTTTGGATTACTCCCTGCAGGTAACAGAGTTTGGTTATAGATGGAACAAGTAGGACATTTTTTTCACAATATCCTTAGCCTGTTGCCAAGTGATGGAGAAATCCTTCTTCAAACCTTTGCTATTTATATGGTGTTTCTTATGATATTCTGAAGCTTCTAGCACATTACCTATTAGTAACTGATCAATCTCATCATTACCTTGTGCTAAAGGTCCTGGCAGACCTGTATGGGATCTGATATGTGTTCTATATATAGGATGTTCCCTTTTTCTGATGATTTCCTGCAATTGTATGAATAATGAAGTTAATTCTGTATTATCAGGAGTAAATTCAGCAGTTTCAATATGTAAAACAACTCTCTCTGCATATTGAGAGTCAGTGACTATATTGAGGGGTTCTGTGAAGTCCATCAGTACCATAAGAATGGCATACAGTTCTGCCTTTTGTACAGAGCTATATGGACTTTGCACCACTTTACTCAAGTCTCCTGATTTATATCCTGCTTTCCCTGATATATTTGCATCAGTATAGAATGTGAGGACTCCAGAAATTGGCTTTTGTCGTACAATGTGAGGAAGGACCCATTCAGTCTTCTTTATCAATTCTATTCTCTTGCTTTTGGGATAGTGGTTGTTAATCTCTCCCAAAAAGTTACTGCAGGCTCTCTGCCAGTATTCATTATCTTTCCATAGTGATGAAATTTCCTCATTAGTTAATGGTACTACAATTTCTGCTGGGTCCATTCCTGTCAACTGGCGAAGTCTTAATTTACCCTTTTGAATCAAATCAGAGATCTTTTCTATATAAGTCTTTAATTTCTTATTTGGTTTGCGTGGTAGGAATATCCATTCCAATATAATATCTTCCCTCTGCATCAAAATACCTGTTGGGGAATGTCTGGAAGGGAATATGACAAGAATGCATTTAAGTTCTGGATCCACACGATCCACATGTGCTTCTCGAATTGTCTTTTCTACTAGAGCCAATTCCTTCTCAGCTTCGGCTGATAATTCTCTTGGACTATTTAATTCTTTGTCCCCTTCTAGAGTATTAGCCAAATTTTGTAGTCCATCTTTGGGTATTCCCATGATACCCAGTAAGTTGGAAATGCTTCCTAATAACTTTTGAAAATCATTAAGAGTCTTCAATCTATCTCTTCTTAGTTGTACCTTTTGGGGTCTAATTTTTTGTAGCTCTATCTTATATCCTAAGTAATTAATAGAATCTCCTCTTTGTATTTTTTCAGGAGCAATTTGCAGTCCCCAGCGAGGCAAAACTTTTTTTACTTCTTCAAACATGCTTTCTAATGTATCTAACTTTGGATCAGCTAATAGGATATCATCCATATAGTGATAAATTATGGATTGTGGAAACTTTACACGAATTGTCTCTAATGGTTTCTGCACAAAGTATTGACACAAAGTAGGGCTGTTTAACATTCCCTGTGGGAGGACCTTCCATTGATATCTCTTGACTGGCTGAGAATTATTATAATTAGGTACTGTGAAGGCAAATTTTTCTCTATCATTTTCCTGTAAGGGTATGGTAAAGAAACAGTCTTTTAAGTCAATAACTATTATAGGCCATTCTTTTGGTAGCATAGAGGGCAAGGGCATCCCAGTCTGTAGGGAGCCCATTGGCTGAATTACTTTATTAATAGCTCTCAGATCTGTCAGCATTCTCCAATTACCAGATTTTTTTTTTTTAATAACAAATACAGGAGAATTCCAAGGACTGGTAGATTCTTCAATGTGTTGAGCATTTGACTGCTCTTGAACCAGCTGTTCTAAAGCTTGTAGCTTCTCTTTTGTCAAAGGCCATTGTCCAACCCAGACAGGTTTATTAGTTAGCCATTTTAAAGGTAAGGCAGTTGGTACTTCTGAGAGTTCAACAACAGTCGTGCTCTGTTTGTGAACAGCCTGAATGGTTGGTGACTGATTTTTATAGCATGTTATGATATTATTCCTAGAAACATGCATTGGTCTGTATTCCTTTTCTGAAAGTGTAGGAATTTTAATCTGGGTATTCCACTGTTGTAACAGATCTCGGCCCCAAAGGTTTACTGCTACATTTGCTACATAAGGCTTCAGCCTTCCTCTCTGTCCTTCTGGCCCTATGCATTCAACCCATCTCGAACTCTGTTTTATCTGAGATAGGGTGCCAATCCCTAACAGTTGGACATCTACCTCTTGAAGAGGCCAATTCGGATGCCATGATTTTGGTGTAATTATAGTCACATCTGCACCTGTGTCTACCAGGCCCTCCAGAACCAGGCCATTAATTCGAATTCTAAGCTTTGGTCTTTGTTCATTTATGGAAGTCTGCCAAAATATTTGTTTTATAGTGTTCTTTGTAAACTGTGATCCAGCTATCAAAGCTGTTTTATCATCCATTGCAGTATCGGTTTTTACATTAGGCATTGGTTTATTCAGTTGTCCTGGAGAGGAATTTCTTCCACAGTGGCAGGGAATGTTCGTACTACGTTTGGTTTGGGGGCCTGCAAGAGGCCCCCTGAGGTGTTTCCCGCCAGTAAAGGGTTGCCTTGTATATCTATTTTTGATCTGCACTCACTGGTCCAATGTCGGCCTTTGCCATATCTTCTACATAATCCAGGAGGTGGTTGGGGTCTCCTGTTTAGGCTATTCCTAGAAGGAGTATTGCTTCTAGGAGTACCCCATGTACAGTTTTTACTTATATGACCTGGTGTACCACACTTAAAACATTTGGTAACACGGGGGCTTCTTTCACCTCTGGGATTTGTCTCTCCTATCCAAGCCTCATTACTGTAGTTAAGAGACTGAACACCATTAGTATATTGAATCCATTCTTCCAAAGGAGCTGATCTGATCTTTAATGGTGTAAGTATTCTTCTGCATTCTGCATTAGCATTGTCGAACGCCAAGGACTCAGTTAATGCTTTTCTTAATTCTTTGTCTGACACAGCTCTTGTTATAGCTCTGTTCAGTCTTTGTAAAAAATCAGTGAAGGGTTCGTGCGGTCCCTGAAATATCTTTGTGTATACCTCAGTTGGTTTTCCAGGTTCTGGAATTTTTTCCCAAGCATTTAGAGCTGCTGTATGGCATAGGGATATTGTATGCTCATCATAAGTGGCTTGTACATTCCTGTCAGCGAAACATCCCTCACCAAGTATTTGATCTTGGGAGATCACAAAACCTCTGATTTTACCTTGTTGTTCTAAATTTTTTGCCTCTTCTCTCAACCAGCTTTTCCACTGTAACTGCTGGCTATATTCTAGAACAGCTGAAATTAACTGATGCCAGTCATCTGGAATGATTCTATGTGAGGTAGACCACGAATTTAACATCTGTTTTACATATGTGGAGTGTATCCAATATGTAACTACTGCTTCCTTTATATTTTTAAAGTCCCTTGTTGAAATTGGTTGTAATGTATATGTCATATATGGCTTGGGGTGTGTGTCATCTGCTGGCTTCTCATGGACAATAACAGGATAAGCCATTGTATGAGAGCCATTTGGAGATGTTACAACCTCTATGGTCTTGACCTTCTGCTTATTAGTTCCCTTGTCATGTTTACTGAGAGTTTCTTCTAGGGCTTGCAAACGAGCACCTAGGGTCTGTTCTAGGGAGTGAACCTCCTCTCTTGCAAGGGGCTCCATATTTCTCATGGAATCATAGAAGTTTTTATGTTCCTCAGAAACACATGATTCCATCAACCTTATCCTATCAATTAACGATAATCTTTCTTCCTTATATACTGTCTGAGTATCCACAACTTCACTCTGGAGAGTTAGTGTTCTATCCATTAAATATTCATATTTATTATCAATAAAATCAATTTTGGGTACAAGCCTGTTTTGTAAATCCTGATTAGCAGATTCTAGAGAAAGAATCTTTTTCTCTAAGCCTTCATTGCTATCTTTTAAAGCAGATTCCAGAGAGAGAATCTTTTTCTGTAAGCCTTCATTGCTATCTTTTAAAGCCTGTATCAGTCCCAATAATGACTCATCTTTGTTCTTAAACTAGTGTTTGAACACTGTGTGAATTATTATGATGAATGCCAAAATGGTATAGCCCAGATATGCCTTAGGAATGTCGTATATTTCCAGGAAGATGTCATTCATCATACAGGCAAAAAGGTTTTTAAATTCTTGTGAGGTAATGTTGTCGGCCATATTACACGAATTACTCAAAATTTGTTAGTCAATTTTAAGGTGTAAAATTATCAAGTACCTTTACTTGAAACAATATGCTTACCTTTCGTGGGTTTGGGGGCGTGTAGTAGCACTTTTCAGCCAGCAGGTGGCATTGGTACAGCTCCGAAACAGGGCCTGCTGGCGATCTTGGCTGGAGTCAGAGGGAGATGGCGGAAATCGGAGCTAGCACTCTCCTGCCTCTTTCGCTGGTCTGGGGCTAAGCTAGGGAATTGAGATCGGACTAGCTGCTCCCTTTTTCGGGAATGGAACCGTGTAGGTGTTCCCTGGTTATATGGAACTTTGCAGGCGGGTTTAGGACCCGCCAGCTAGGGAGGAGACGGCGGGAGCCGCCCAGGCCTTTGGAGTTTGCCCCACGTGAGCACCAGATATTGGAGAAATTATTTTGGCCACTCCATGTAGTTAAAAGGATATTTATTTAATGGCGTAACTCACAAATTAAGTAATGGGTAGGTCGCAGGGTCTGGGGAAGGTGTAATGCAGTCCAGCGGTGTTCTCTGGAGCTCTGCACAGTCAATCTCCACCGGTCAGCGTTCTGGCACCGAGAGAGCGCCCAGAGAGAGCGCTGGCCCATCCAGCTCTCGGGTCCCCAGGCGCCTCCCCTCGCCCCGCCTCGTAGGCGTGACAGTTGCCAGAGTCTCAATGGGGGTTGGAACTTCCAGAACCAAGCTGGAATGGCTACCCACTACAATCTTTGTGTTTCCATTCATAAGATTTCTTGTAACCCACACCCTCTGTTCCAGAATGGTCCATTAGACTGGTCGCTAATTCCTTTAGGATTAAATGAATATATATGTGTATATACATATATATTTAATCATTTCCACTACTACAGATTGATCAAATTCAATACTTGTTTATCTGATTTAATTCAGTCTTTAAAAGATCCATTCTCTTGTATTCCTGTTCTGTTTAACAGGCATACTTGATGCTGTTCTTTCAGATTGGTCTTCAATAGGAGGACAACAATAATCTGACACTATTATCCCACACTAATTTATTGTGAAAATGGTGTTTTGGTATCCTTTGCATTGATCTAATTGTTACCCTCATAATCTGGCATTGAGATTTTTTTAATATTTTTATTTTATAATTAATTTAATTTTACACATCAGCCATGGATACCCCTGTCCTCCCTCTTCCCTCCCCCAGCCTTCCCCCTCAATCCACCCTCCATTCCCACCTCCTCCAAGACAAGGTCTCCCCTGGGGATTCAGTTCAGCCTGGTAGATTCAGTTGAGGCAGGTCCAGTCCCCTTCTCCCTACACCAAGGCTGAGCAAAACGTCTCAGCATAGGCCCTAGGTTCCAAACACCAGCTCATGCACTAAGGACAGGTCCTGGTCCCACTGCCTGGGGGCCTCCATGGGAATAGGAAGAAGCAGAGTGCTAGAGAGGTCCCTAGAAATGCACAAAGATACCTTCACAAGAGAATACTGTCAATGGTCGAGAGAAAGCCCAAGCTGACCTACTCTGGTGATTGGATGGCCGAACACCCTGTCATAATAGAAATCTCATCCAGTGACTGATGGAAACAGATGCAGAGATCCACGGCCAAGCCCCAGGTGGAGCTCCAGGAGTCCAACCAGTGAGAGAGGATGGATTGTATGAGCAAGAGATATTGAGACCATGATTGGAAAAAGCACCGGGACAAATAGCCAAACTAGTGAAACAACATGAGCTGTGAACCAAGGGCTAAGGAGCCCCCAACTGGATGAGGCCCTCTGGATAAGTGAGATTTTTTTTCCTTACATTCATTATAAACAAAATCTTCTGAGTTTCTAAATCAATCTCTAGAGTTACATATACCAACTTTGCTGTGCTCTGATTTTTAAATTTATTTTTGTATGTTTTTAAAAAGAAGTCTTCTGTACATAAAAAGATTTCTCTTAGAATTTTCACACACACACACACACACACACACACACACACACACACACACACACACACATTTCTCCCTCCCATTCCTCCCTCTAATACTTCCCACGCCCTCTGTCTTAGTCACTGTTCTCTTGCTGTGCAGAGAC
This sequence comes from Peromyscus maniculatus bairdii, assembly GCF_049852395.1. Classification (NCBI taxonomy): domain Eukaryota; kingdom Metazoa; phylum Chordata; class Mammalia; order Rodentia; family Cricetidae; genus Peromyscus; species Peromyscus maniculatus. The sequence goes on along the minus strand of NC_134854.1, from coordinate 154,079,654 downwards.
AGCATGACAAAGGCAAATTTAGTGAAATTGAGCGTTTAATTGGGGGCTTGCTTACAGTTTCAGAGATTGAGTTCATAATCATAACAGAATGGGCTTTTGAAACCTCAAAGCCTCTCCAGTGACACACTTCCTCCAACAAGGCTGCACCTCCTAATCCTTTTCAAGTAGTGCCACTCCCTGATGACTAAGCACTCAAATATATGAGCTTATGAGTGCCATTCTTATTCAGACCACCATGCTCTTCATCAAATATATGGCCTTTTTAATTTTGTACACACACACACACACACACACACACAATGTAGATGGAAGTTTCTGTCCTGCCCAGTACCACAGCCATTCAGTCTCAAATAAACACATAGAGGCTTATGTTAATTATAAACTGCTTGGCCTATTGCTCAGGTTTATGACTAACTAGCTCTTGTTTAGCCATGTGGCTTGGTACCTTTTCTCAGTCCAGCATTCTCATCTTACTTCCTTTGCATCTGGCTGGCGACCCTGTCTCTGCCTCTCCTCTTCCCAGCCTTCTTCTATTCTGGTTACCCTACCTACACTTCCTCCCTGGCTACTGGACAATCAGCATTTTATTAAATAAAAAGGAGTGACAAATCTTTACAGTGTACAAGAGCATTATCCCACAGCAATGTAGATATGAAATACTGATGACCTCCTGAATCAGTTTGTGCAAGTGTACATGATTTTACCACTGATCACTGGTAGTGGGTAACTGAATAATGGGCTGTTGATTTATTTTCCTTTTGTCAGTTTTCCTTAACTTCCTGTAGTTCTTACTATTATCATATGAAAACAAACTATTATGTTTCTGAAAAGTCCTCTTTGTGTACCTAGACCAGTCACTTTCTTTTTTACCAGTTGTAGAATCTGGTATATGTAGGAGTTCCTTGATCAACCTTCCCCTGGAAGATGGAAATTAGTGATCAAGACCAGATGCCTCTTTGCTTCACACTTGTGGAGAGTTGTTGAGACATCCAGTTTCATACAGTGTGGTGGAGTGTGTGAATAGTTTGATTGGCCGAAGGGAAGTAGGTGCATATAGATAAAAGTCTCTAAGAAACTATGCTTGTCCAATGTGGATGACTGGGTACTATACTCTGCCTAAGAGGGTCTGCTCTAGACCTTTCTAAAAGGGTGCAGAGACAATTGCAGGAAGGCTCTTTAATAATTGGGTTTGTAACAGACAATTTGGCCCTTGAAGGGAATAAAAATATGATAATGTCCATGGCATAAATATGGGTGTGTTAGGAAGGGGACACTATTTAATACAAAATTATGCCTTATGGTGATATATTAATTGTACTGAAATGTGATTTTATTTGTATGTTAATAAATAAAGTTGCCTGGGGTTCAGAGCTAATAGCAAGCCATAGCAGAGCTGGGCATTCATGGCACATGCCCTTAATCCCAGCTCTTGGTAGGCAGAACAAGGTAGATCTCTGTGTGGTCAAGGATACAGCCAGCATTGGAGACACACGCCTTTAATCTCAATACCATAGAAGACCTGGAGGGCTGTACATGCAGGCAGTGATGAGGTAGTCATGTGGTTGGGTTTATAAACAATGAGAAGGCAGAACAGAAAGTCTATATAAAGACAAACAGACAGGAAGTAGGTCTCTTTCACAGAGGTCTCTTGGTTGAAGAGGCTAGCTGCAGCAGGCGGGTAAGGCACTTAGCTCTGATCTCTTGGCTTTCTTCTTTGCATTGGTCCTGTGTTTCTTATTTAATAAGACGGTTGGTTACATCTACAATGCCTGGATTATTTGGACAGCCATACTTTCCTGCCATGCTCATGAAGTTTTCAGGAGACAAAGTGTTTGGTACTCGGTCCTACTTGGTCTTGAGTGCTCTAGACACCATATGCAAAGGAAATTGGAGATAACTGGTCCTGACTAACTGGCACATGGTAGAACCTATGGTAGCAAAGTAGACCAGAGAGAAAGAAAAGAGGGGGAAGCCAGGCAGGCTTGGTGCTGTTCCTGGGCAACAGAAGCAGCAAAGCTGGGGCAGACATCCCAGTCCATTGCTACCTAGCTCCCAAAAGACAGCAAGTGAATGTGCCAAGTACAACTTGACTCAAGCCCTTTCACAGACTTTTCCACTTTCAACAGTGTGTGAAGTGATTAATGTGTATTAAATAAAAGTATCACTTACAAGTTCACCAGATATAGCTGAAACATTGCACTGAACACCTTTGGAAAGGTATTCTTGAACATTTTAAATCAGAACCAAAGGATGAGCAAGCTAAGAACTTCTTGTGAAAAACAGCTTAGTTATATTTTCTGCACTGTGCCTGGCAAGAGTAAGCCTCCCCTCCCCAAAGGAAGAAGGAAAGCGCGGCAGGAGATGGAGGAGAAGGTTGGCCTTCCACCTCTCTCACTTCAGTGGTACAGTAGCGGTTGAAACTCCAGCATGTTCCAATTTTCAGTAACTTTCCTCCTTCCTTTTCAGTTTCAGAGAGTGCCTGAGAAGATAATGTACTTCAGAAAAATAGGCCAATGAACCATTGTTGACTTCCTACATGATCCCAATAAGATTTTCTGTGTGCAATTTCTGAGTGCTTTTTTTTTTTTGTATTTTTTCTGTATTTTTCAGTAATGGAGGGGAGAGAATTTGAGAGCTGTGACTACAACATAGAAACATATAGAAAAACACACCACAAGCACTTAGAAAATTTTCCATCTTTTTAACCCACAACATTGATAGCAAATGAAAACATTGTATGGTCCTGTAACTCCATGTTTCTTCCTGTAGTTTCTTTCTGTAGTACAAATTCAGAGTTCAAGAAATGATTTTCAGATCTCTCATGGAGACTCATTCTGGTTTAAAGGAAACTAAGAAGATGTAAATCTGTGGCATTTTCAAAACCTGAACAATTCTTACCATTCCTCAGTTCACCTGCCTGGTTTTTATGCTTCTAGCCCTAGGTTGCATTTTCTGTTCCATTTTATTGCATCTAAAATGACTGTGCAATAACATCTAAGTATTACTAAAGGTGTTATTAAAATATTACTAAAAGTTAGTATTCAATTATCAAACTGTTTTATAAATGATAAATGTCTTATTTTATACTTACTTTTATTGATCTGAATCTGAAAAAAATTATAATGGAAAAAATTATAATGAAAATATAATTATAATATATAAAAATATAATCTTTTACTTATCAGGACTCTCTAATGTCTCTCTCTCCCTCTTTACTTGTATTGAATGCATTTAAAATACAACAAAAGTCCTGACCCTTTGTCCTGAGGATGGTGTAGATTGATGTTCATGTGATGATATAAATTTTATTAGTTGCATTTGAGATAGGGTCTTATGGAGCCCAGGCCGGTCTTTGTTTGCTATGTAATTGTAGAAGACCTTGAACATCTTTTTTTAAAAAATATTTTTCTTAAACTATACATCCAGATTACAGGATCCCCTTTCTCCCCTTCCTTCCCCAAGTCTATTGCTCCTCTGTTTCCCTTAAGAAAGGAGAAGGCTTCCCAGGGATATCAACAGCACACTGCATAACAGATACAATAAGAATAGGCATAAACCCTCCTATCAAGGCTGGACAAGACAACTCCATAGGCGGAAAAGGGTCCCAAGAGCAGGCAAAAGAGTCAGAGAAACACCTACTCACACTGTTAGGAGTCCCACAAAACCCCAAGCTAAACAATAACAACATGCACGCAGAGGGGTTAGTTCAGATGCATGAAGACTTCCTCATTATTGGTTCAGTGTCTGTGATCCACTATGAACACTGCTTAGTTGATTCTGTGGTCTGTTATATCCTGGTGTCCTCAAACCCTCCAGGTCCTACAATCTTCCCTCCTCTTCTGAGGGATTCCCAGACTACTGCCTACTGTTTACCTGTGGGCCTCTGCATGTGCTCCTATTAACTGATGAAGGAATACTTTCTGATAATAATTGGGGTAGACACTGATCTAAGAGAATTTCAGAATATCATTAGGAATCATTGCATTTTTTATTTTTTCATCCATGTTTGGTTCTATCTTAGATCCATGAGTCATCCAGGTTCAGGTTCCTGATCATCCAGGCAGTGTCAGGCATGGCTTCCCTCTAGTGGCTTGGGTCTTAAGTTAGGCTAGTTATTGGTTGGTCACACATACAAGCTCTGAGCCACCACTGTCCCAGACAATCTTGTAGGCGGGGCAGGTTGTGGGTTGAGTGTATTGTGGCTGATTTGGGGGTCACAGTCCCACCACTGGGAGACTCACCTGCTTACAGAAGATGTCTGAATAAGGCTTCATATCCTCCACTACTAGGGGACCTCCCTAGGGTCACCATCATAGCTTCTAGGAAGTTCCCTCTGCACTAGGTTTCCATGTTGGCCCTAAATATTCACCTATTCCAGTAGTCTCTCCCTCTCATCAATCCTCCCCCACCTGATACCTCCTATTCTCAATCACACCTGGCCCCTGTGCATAGCATTTCCCTCTAATCCTCTTGCCTCTACCCCCCAGTGCTGGAATGACAGCTATGCACTACTATGCTCTTCTTATATGGTACTGGGGAACAGACCTGGTACTTCATGTGTACTAAGCAAGCACACAGCTACATCTCCCAGATATGAGGTTATTATTGATGGGCTATTTTCCATCTAAGTTTAACTCTTTAGATCATATAATATTGAACAATGTACAGCAATGTTTGAGTGGAGAAGAGTCCCAGAGGTATTCCTCCTCACCATCACTGGATGTCTTCGGTGGTAACATACATTTTACTGTGTTCTGAATTCTTAAATATAATTCTGCCAAGAATCATCGTTCTCCAAGTTGGATCTTGGAGATTTCGTAAGTTTTGATATGAGATCTCATATCTAACTTTCATAAGTTTTGCCTGTTGGGGGCTTGGGTCTGTGTTCTTATTGATTCTGTGGATTCTTAAGAGATGGAAAACATGAGGGATAACTTCTGACCTCTTGAAAACACAGCTCTTTTGGGAAAGGTGAAGCAAGCATAACTGTGAAGCCAGCAGAGGGAGGGTCTTTAGCAAGAAGTAGCAGATTAAACCCACATAAAAAGTAATTTGAACATGAACTGAAAAGTGCCTGTGCAAGGAATTATGGGGTGAGAATTTTGCTCTGAAATTTGATTCTGGATAGAAGAATAGTATCCACACTTAAGGCAGTGCCCACACAATACATTGCACTATCACAGCATTAGGGATCATTTGTCATCATTTCTCAAGTTCAAGTTACCTGTGTGGCACAATTTGGAGTCATCAGACAAGAGGATATCTCACCCAGATACACAAATGAACACAAAGACCCAGGCAACTAGTTCCTCTAACCACTTTCAGACCTTATCAGGACTAAAGTGCTCCTCTCTTGGTTTTGTTCTGTTTGAGTCAAGGCCTCACTACATTGCCTGCTTAGCCTGGAATGTCCTATATGTAGACTCATTTGAAAATTAGTATTTAGGAATTTCCATCAAACATACATGTATATACAGTAAACTGACCTTCAAGCTTTCATGGTTAACCAATCTGAGGAAAATAGTTCTATATTTTTATCAGAAACAGAGATTTTTAGTTTCATAATTTATGCAATGAAGATTAAAACATGTTTTTATTTAGTTAAAACAGGTAAAACACAATCCTCAGTGAAGTGATTTTTCAATTATAAAAATTAATGTGATGGATTATGGAAAGGCACTGGAAACTGAATCTTGTTTTTTGAGTATTTAAAATATGACTTAAAATTGACTGAACAACTAGATAGCAAACCCAGAAAATCTTGGAAATATTTCCCAAGAAGCTACATGTTACCATTTCCCTGAATCCAAAGTAGAGCAGCAACAGCTGAAGTCAGAAATCCTTCTCTATCAGCTGTGCACAAGCAGTGGTGGGAATAACAGGGAATCATGAATTGGCCTGTGAACAGCGGCAACCTGTTCTCACCACATCAAAGAGAGAAGCCAGAGCAGCAGAGGCCAAACCTCAGAGGGCTTTGTTCAGCCCAGCTCCACCTAGCACAGGATCTGATGTGGAACACCCAAGAGCAGAGCCCTAGGGCTCCACAGTGAAGAGAAACTGCTCAATGAGTTATCAGAATGGATTACGGTAGGAGCAGAGGAAAAAAGAAGAATAAGTTCATGAGAAAAGCGGAGGATAGAGACAATGGCAGGATGCTATAGTGGAAAATTTTCCCATATTTATGAGTTTTTCAGGAGACAGAATATAAGTACTTGGTCTAAGACACTACATGGGAAGGAACCTGGAGATGTGAGGTACTGACCAGGGGCACATGGTAGACCTTCAGGTGAGAAATTAGCTAGATAGGAGAGCAAAGGAGAGAGCCAGAAAGACTCCCTCATGTTATGTGGATGACATTGGATAGCATGTGAGTCTACCAAAAGTCAGTCAAGCCCTTCCCAGGTTTTATCCACTGTCAGCAATCAGTGAAGAGATTGATGTATCATTAAATAGAAACATGAGCTATGAACTCATTGGAGATAATAAAAATAGCATTTAGAGAAAAGCTGAGAGAGAAAACTGAGTTAACAAGAGTGGGATTGAAGCAATGAGCCCCATTGGCACTTTAGCACCAAGGGCCATGGAAGTCCTCTGCCACTACTGTTCTAAATCTATTTCAAAGGCAACATGGTTCAGACAGAATTACTAATTTCCTCCTGTGACACTGCTACCTTCTTCTGTATTAGTTTTCTATGGCTGCCCAAACCAACACTAAACAAAAGAAAAACAAACAAAACAAAACAACAAACAAAATGACATAAAGAAAATAATGCAGTCCCACACACTAAGTGGAAGAAAAGCAGAATTTCATTTTCACATGGGTCAGAGGCTCAAATGTCAGGATTACTTTGGAAGAAAGTTCTGTTTCCTCAGAGGCCTCCATGTCTAGAGTGCAGAGTGGTGTTTCTTGTGTTTTCTCTATGCACATGCATCAGAACTCTATCTGCATTAGAATGTCTGTGTCTTACAAGGACCATTCAGAATAGGTTATGGATACCCTGAAAGTCTTGAATTTCATCACTTTTTCCCACGGTCTACTATGAAAGATAGTCATGTTATGGTTACAGTTCAGATCTGATCTGTTTTTCATCTTTTCTTATTTACTCATTTTTTCCAGTTATCAAAGTCACTTTTAATTCCTATTATCACATGTATGGTCTCTTTGCAAATTCATTTGATATAACTTTCAAAATAAATACTAGGTAAAAACATTTATAAAATTTCTATTTTCATTCTTTTTTCAGAAGGAATGTCCTTATCCCAAGGAAGGTTGGTGTCGTTCTTAATTTCAGTGACAGGATTTAATCAGTTCTCCTCACAGTAGACAGAGTAGTCATTACAAAGTAGAAGTCAGACCATGTCTCTGTCTTGCTTAAAATCCTCAAAGATTATTCAGTTGGGCCCGAAGTATTATAAACAGCTTCGTGGAGAACCACCTGTCCCTCTGTTTCTGAAGAGTACTAAGCCCTTCAAATGCATTAACATGTAGAATCCATCTGATCCTTCAAATCATTACTCCCCTGCATGGTTGGAAAATTGAAGTGAGGTTTACTAGGTGAGCAGCTTAGCCTGTGCTGGCAGGAGTGAATTGCATCAGGCCCTCTTGCTCTAGAAAGCATTATTGTGTTAATGAATTGACTAAGCATTTTGGAGATATAAGTAGCAATAAACAATAAATTAAATTATAACCTTAGCATTTAATTAAAGTATAACCTTATCATTTGGGATACAGAGGAAGGAGATAAAATCCAAGGTCATCTTTGGCTTCATAGTGATTTTCAGGCTAGTCTGGGATACATGAGGCTTTGTCTTAAACAACAAACAAGCAATATCAAGCAGAGAACAAACAATCATAAACAAGAAGATATAAATTAATAAAATTAAAAATGAAAGAGAGCATTAGAGCACATTCCAGTGAAATCCAGAGGATTACTGAATGGAATCCCAGCATGTAGAGAGGAAACAGGTATGGAAGTCCATCCCTACTTGTAGAGCTATTGGAAGCTCTCAACTTCTGGGAAAGGAAGGGTCAGTTTTCTCTCAGAGTATTGTCCTCTGTAATTTACTGTGCTCTGTTGGAAGGCTACATATCCAAGAAAATTTGGGCAGCACAAAATATGGCTTAACGGGACACATATGCATACACACACACACACACACACACACACACACACATACACACACACACACAAATCATGTAAGCATAAGTAAGTGAGTTTAGGGGATGATTGGTATTAGAAAGAATGGAGGAAGATAATTTTAGAGATGCATATGAGAAAAGGAGAGTAAAATGTATGTATGAATATATCAAAGCCAAACCACTTCTTTGTATGGTACAAATACTAGGTAAAAAGCATAAGAATAAAAGATTAAAATTATGTGGTTTTTATGAAAATGTACATAACATGAGCATCACCATCTTAAGCTTTAATCTAGTCCTACACCAGTGCACATGCATGTGAACTCAATATGTCTCAAGAAAGAGGATGTAGAATTATGAAAAAAATATCAGTTGACTGGATAGCTAAGAAATTAGAGAGGAGGAGAAAAATGATGGATTAGATCAAAATCCATTATATACATGCACGCACTTCTCAGACAACAAACATTCCATAAAGAAATGTGTTAAATATTATAAAATCACAACAGAACAAAACGTTTACGGTGACTGACATGAAGCTGACACCTGCCCGTTTCTTCATCCCCATCTTCCTCCCTCATAGCTTTGCTTGTGAGCTCTTCCGTAATCCGACTTCATGGTGTCCATTGAGTTCTGAGGTGATATTTTTCTTTCATGATACATTACCCTCTTCACTCATTGCTGACAGTGAAGAAGGTCAGGCAAGGGAGCTGAGCCGAGTGACATTTGGCAGAAGCTACTGTCTCAGGACACATCAAGCCAAGGTCAAGGCTGACTTTCCCCAGGACTTCTGCTTCCACAGTATGAGAAGTGCAGCCTGCCTCTTCCCCTGGCTGTTTCTCTCTACCTTTCCCACTTGAAGCTTTTCTAAACCACCCTTTGAAGACCTCTCAGGCCATTCTCACTTTCCATTTAGTATCTGGAGAAACCAGACAGTGTCCTGGCCTAAACATAAGGTCTTCCAGGAATAATCACCTTCTCTGTCTCCATGAAAGCCCATCAGTCTTGGGCAAGTCATAACTGGAGTAGTTTTGCCAAGTCCTAGTATCTACCCTCCAGAATACACACCCATTACAGCCTGAATAAATTATGTTTTCATTGTTGGTCTTTATGAGTTGCATCATCATTGGCTAACATAGGTTTTTTTTTTTAGGCCTTCCTGTAATAATCTCTGCCCTCTTTGACCTTCATAGGCAGAACCCCAGACTCCATGATTTACAATGGTTGAGGGAGACGTCTTAGAGATTTCAACCCACATGACCTTAGATGCCTTATCTCAATCCAAAGCCCCTCATATACCACCACCCTGCAATAATCTGAACGTCATGCAATTCCCTACAGAGTATTGAATGATACAGGCAGCTGTGCTTACTGACTAATATGAATTACCAAGAAAAATATGATCAAACAATGTTAGTTGTAATAAAGCAAATATAGGAGAGAAAAGAACCATCAGACCATTCACCCAAAGAAGAGTCACTGCCCACAGAATACCTTGTGTTCAAAATTAAGAATGAACATAATGTGGGAAAGGTAAAATTAGCAATATCATTAGAAGGGTAAATGCAGAGATTGTCCCAGAATAAATGTGATACAGGTGGAAAATTAAATTAATTCATGACATGGAATATCAACAAACCATTTCCACAAGGAAAATGTACAATAACAAGAATCAGTATTTGACAGAAAACCCTCTATTGAAAATCAACCAGAAAGCATCATAGAAGGGGGCTGTAAGACAGTACAGGCATGACAGACACATAATTCCTACTTAGAAGCTGTGTATACCATCCTAAGCACAGGTTTCATTGTGCTCAATCACGTATCATGACTGATATTAAAACTACTCCCTAAGAGGAAGAAGAACACTCACATTCAGCCTCATGGAACATGCTGGAGAAGGAGGCACTCTTACAAGAACTCTCACAACATGAAACACATATTAATTCTGGAAAATATATATCCACATCACTGTCTAAATTCCTTTGAAGGTTTTGGCCATTTTTGCTTTACCAACCTTTAGATCTTAATAACAATGAGACTTTTTTAGACCATGTAATCTTTTGTGTTTTTAAACTTTTTATTCATTTTATATACCAACCACAGACCTCCTTCTTAACCGTCTTCCTGCCCTCCTCCCAGCTCCTCCCTTGAACCCCCTTTTCTCCTCCTTTAAAATGGTAAGTTGGACATGGACAGCTAAGCCTAATATATACAGCAGAGGCAAGACCAAGCCCCTTCCCAGTGTATCAAGATGAGCAAAGTGTCTCACCATAGGTAATGGGATCCAGAAAGCCAGCTCATGCACCAGGGATAGATCCTGATCATACACCAGGGGCCCCTCAAACAGACCCAACTACACAACTGTCTCTCATATGCAGAGGATTTAGTCTGGTCCTATTCAGGTTCCACAGCTGTCATAGACCATGTAATCTTTATCAACAGGGCATCTCTGCCTACAATCAGGTGGTTTGAGATTGAGAAAGGCTTTTTGGGCCTGCACAGACTGATGGTCAATCTTCTAAATCTAATGTCAAAGTAATATCCTAACACGTTAGAGGCTTGGGTAGGAATCATACCCATATCACCAAAACAATAGTTAAGTATCACACACAAATGGTACATATATCACGATTGATGGAGATCTGGCTGTAGTCATCATGGGAGATGCACTGCTCACTGTGTTCTTTGAATCCTGTATGGTCTCTATTGGTACATCTCTCCATCTCCTCCACTCCAGAACACACATGATCAACACTGAGTGTGATCAAGTACTGTCAACTAGACTGACATTAAAATAATGAAGAAAATTTAATTCAAATACCTGGGCTTGTTACAGGAAAAATATTCCTGTTTCAAAAATTTTCTATGAGACTTTCATATGTGAGTATTGTACTTGCATAATTTCTATCCTTTCTTCACCTCTCTAAGTCTTTTTCTCCTCTCGTTTTCCTTTCAAATTCATGACATCTGATTTAATGATTACTGATACACACATACTCACACATGCTTATAAATATCACTGGCTGAACCTATCTAGTGTTGCTTGTATGTGTATGTGTTTAGGGCAGGCCACTTGAAATTGGATATATACATGCTCATCCTAGTAGAAGACTAAGATTCTCTGTCTCAGCAGTCATTAATTTACTGTATTTCTTTATCTAGGAGTGTGGCCTCATGTGATTTCCACCAACTATGTGGGCATTCCAAGTGGTGTTGTCATTGTGCTGGTTGTCCTTAGGTAAGGCTCATTGAGATTTCAGGGGTGCAGTTCCCTGTCATATATAAAAGGCACTATCTTGCAGATGCCCTAGTCCTCTGTCTTTTACAGTCATTCTTCTCCCTCATCCATAATGTTTTCTGAGTCATAGGTGTAGGGGTTGTGGTGTAGAAGTATAAAGTGGGGATGGACACCATGAGCTTGTTCTTCTCTGGACTCTCACCAGTTGAACATTTCTGTATATTGTCGTCCTGTTACAACAGAAGGTTTATTTATTTATTTATTTATTTATTTATTTATTTATTTATTTATGAAAGTAAAGAGCTACAGTTGTCTGTATGTATAAAGCTAAGTATTGAGAATGTAGTTGGATTTCTCTAAGAACACTATTGACCTCTTTTCTTCCTTAGCAACATTCTCATTACTTTTGGGATGCTATGGAATCTAGTCTTCAGGCAGGAAGTTTCCAGGATTGTTCAAACCTGATTCCTTCAAGTCCTATTTCCAAAAGATGTAGTGTCATCTGTAATAGGCTCTTACCATCATGCTCTAGAAGGCAACCCAGGACAATGGAAATAGCTGATATTGTTTGGAGGTCTTTTGGACCCACAATTCTAAGGGAAGTTTCCCATGCTCCCCTTAGAGTTTTTGTTAGGTTGTCTATGCCTCCTGGGGGAGGCATTATCTACCAAGAGGTGCAACTTCATTTAAACTAAACATGTACTTGTTTGGATACATATACATTTATGTTTTTTGCATGTATTTTAAATAAAAATAGAATATATGCTTCATTTCCCAATATATTTAGTGTTATTTATTACTCGTTGTTTTTTCTCCTTCTGTATTACCCATCTTATTGGTCTCCTCACTTTTTTCTGTTTCCCCCCATAGCACCATTATCCTACCATTGTCCTCTCTAGAACTCTTTCTTTTCCTTAATGCCTTTTGGTCTTTTTACTTCCCTGGTTACTGTGGTAACTCCAGGTTCTGTTTATTTATATGTAAATATTCAGAGGTATAATCCACATACATAAGAGAATGTCTAGCATTTGTTTTTCTGTGTGTGGGTTACCTCACTCAGTATAATATTTTCTAGACCTATGCATTTACCTGCTAAAACTTCTAGAAATCATCAGCACTTTCACCAAAGTGGCAGGATAGAAATTAAATTAGAAAAAAAATAACATCCTTCCCATATACTGTGAACAAACAAACACACACACACATACACACACACACACACACACACACAAACAAACACACAAACAATGAGAAATGGCTAACTAGAAACAATCCCATTTCCAGTATCATCAAAAACTATCTATGAAGAAACTTGACTAAAGTTTTGTGAATTTTCTACATTGAAAACTTCAAATCTCTGAAGAGAACACATTAAGGAATGCACTAGAAAATGGAAAGATTGTCCCGGATCATGGTTTGATACAACTAACATTGTAGAAATGACTATCCTAATAAAATTTGGAGATTCAATATAATTTCATCTGAAATATCCATGAAATTCTTCACAGAAATAACAGATAATCCTAAAATTTTTGTGGAACCATAAAAACACCCTGGATAGTCAATAAATTCTGAGAAAAAATAATTCTGGAGGGATTACATTACCACATTCAAAGCTGTGTTATACACCGATTCTAATAAAAACAGCATGGTACTAGCAAAACCAGACACATGGTCAATGGAATGAAATAGGAATCCCACACAGGACTGTGTCAAGCTACAGCCTTGTGATATTTGATAAAGATCCTAAAAATACATAGTGGCTTGAACTGCTTGGAGGGCACCCAGGCAGGGTGTTTGGGATCCTTCCCTGGTGCTTGGGCATGCTTTTGGGAATCTGGTAACTGTGGACACCTTGCACAGCCTTGGTACAGTGGGAAGGGGCTTGGACCTGACTCTCCTGACTCTCCTGACTCTCCATGGGAGACATTGATTTTGGGTATGTGGGGATGGGGGATGTGGAGTGGCTTGGGAGAGAGGACTGGGGAGTGGGAGGAGGGAGGAGGGGGGTTCTGTGGGTGGTGTGTAGAGTAAGTAGAAAATTTCTTAATAAAGAAAAATGAAAAAAAATAAAATAAAAAAATACATAGTGGAAGGAAGACAGCATCTTCAACAAATAGCTGGCTAAATAATGTCTACATGTAGAAGAATGAAATTAGATCCATATTTACCACCCTGTAGAGAAAATCAACTCCAAATGATTCAAAATCTTATGTGAACTCTGAAATCCTGAAACTACCAGAAGAAAAAATAGCAATCTGCAGGATACAGTTATAGAAAAAGACTTTCTGATTAAGAATCCTTTTACATAATAATTAAGGAAAATAATTGATGAATGGGATCTCATAAAACTAAATATCTGTACAGCAAATGAAATAATCAAGTAAAGATGAAGGTCACATGTTGAGAGAGACTCTTTTCCAGCTATCCTTCTGTGAGGAGATTAACATCCAGAATGAACAGGGAACTCAAAACAAATGAACAATCAAATAACCAATCAAGAAAGCAAAAAGCTCAAATGAAAATGGGCAAGGGACTTATTGAAAGGGTTCAAAATAAAGAAATAAAAATGGCTAACAAGTACTGCAAAAATTGTCAATATTCTTAGGGTTATATAATTCCCAAATAAAAATTCTTGGATATTTCCGCTTACATCGTTCAGAATGGCCAATATCAAGAAAACAGTTGACAACAAATGATTGGGAGGATTTTTGAAAAAGGGAGTCCTCATGTGTTGTGGGAATTAGCTCTGCCAATGACCTTGGACCCATAGAGGTGTGGTTTTTTTTTTTCTGGGTACATGACTGCTTAAAACTTAGGAGAAGGCACACACTCATGCTCTCACTTGGGTGGTGGAGACTGAGTCACCCTGAGTAAACTGACGTGTCTGTCTCCATCTTTCCTGGGCAAATTGAAGGATTCTGCAACTGGATCAACCTTATCCTGTATCCATGAGTCTTTTCCCCCATAATATCCATAAATAAATTGAAAAATGTTCATATATATACACACACCCTTTTGGCTTTCATTTCACTCATCCACTTTTGGTGGGCATGCAAACTAGAGCAATCAATATGGAAATAGAGGTGGAGAATTCTGAAATCCTAAATGTACATTATCTTATGACCCAGCTGTATCACATATACATATACCTTGGCATATGTTCAAAGGAGTCAACATCCTAATTCACAGATACTTGCTCATTCATGTTCATTGCCATTCTCTTCACAATAGCCATATAGGGAAACAATGTATATCATACAACTACTGAATGGACTGAAAATGTGGTACATACATAATGAAATATTACCTTTCTGTGAAGAGACAATGTTCCTTTAACCACGTCACCACATTACATGTTATTCCTTCCAGATAGGATATGTTGACAATCTCCACCCTGCTGGGCTAAAGTCCCAAAGAGAAATAATGGAACTAGGTCTTCCAGCTGTGGATCAAAGATTTCATTGTTATGCTCCTTTTTATAAATGGAATGGCCTTCGATGTCACAACACTTGAGAACAACTCCAGAGCCTTCTCCAAGATGCTGGCAGTTCTGTTCACAGCGGCCTTGCTGGTCCTGAGCTCAGCTCAGAGCCCCAATGAAGGTACAAAACCTTATAGGGTGGGAGATGGAGACTTTCAAGAGAAAGAATGGAGAAAAGAGAGGATAAGGGGAGAGAAAGGACAGAATCAGGTGAGAAGAAAGACAGTCCAACAGAGTATCTGTGGTAAGGGTTAGAACAGTTATATACTCACCACACAACATACCCTTTTTACTTAATATTTAATCTGGAAGGCATAAAAGGCTTGAGCAGAGGAACAAGATGGCCCATTTTGTGTTTAGAAAAGAGGCATGGAAAAATGTTGAGATTATTGAGCATCTTCTGATAATCAGAGTGAATACTGGGATCAGCTGTCCTTGCTACACAGTGGATGCCAGACACATGATATAGACAAACATGCCAGGATTAGTTCAAGATCAGAGAATTACAGAGTAAATTCAATGCTCTAGACACTCAAGTACAAGTATTGGAGCCCAATTTAAATATTTTACTCAGGCCTACATTCAGAATTTTAATATGCTTCAGGCAGTATGTGTTACTTTGTATCATGTGTCCTCCTTGATTTACCTCTTGAGAGCTCTAACAATTAATGAAGGAACAAACTGTGGGACATAGTCTTAAGGTGACTGAAATATGCAGAATACTTAGGAAAAGGGAGCTGTTTGTTTTGTAGATGTGCAGGGAGGAGAAAAAGATTTTCTATTTAGAGCTAGTGGGTAGCAGCACAGGGAATCTGTACATGCTCTTGCATCCCAGAACCTTTCCAGGAATGTCTCAGAGGCTGACTGATGAGCTCATTCATGCTCAGAAGCTTGAGTCTGGAAAGTCACATTTTCTTGCAGGACATCTTTAAGCTCTGAAAGATTGCAATCTGAATTTTCAGTTCATCCTATGCTGCATTTGTAGAGGATCCTTCTGTTGTTTCAGCTGGTAAAGCCTAATCCATCATCTTTCCATGTTGTTCAATTGTCTGTGTTTCAGTGTGTTGTCTTACCATATTTTCTGTCTTAGGAATGAATAAATATTGGTTTCTCTAAAGATATAAACGCGTTCCCCAACCTTGATACTTGGAACGTGATTGAGTTCAGCCAGCTGAATGATAGAGAGACCAAGCTTCCATAATAGCAGAATGAATATGTCTGCTCTACATCCAGAAATGATCTCTGTCAGATGAGGCAGAAAACAAAAGTGCCTCCCCTGGTAGTGGGAGGGTCTGTGGCTTCCCTCTTCCTCAGTGTTCCTGTCTATCATTACACACTTCATGAACAAGGTGGAGAAATACTTAGCTTTCCCTGTTTTCTCTCTGCTGTTTTCATCATTCACCATGCAACTGTCTTTGATTTAAAAAGAAATGACAAATTGTCCCCAGACTTTTATTATTGAATTTGGTGGTGGCCATTTTGTTCTCTTCTCTCAGGGTTTCAGTGTGTAGATGTAAAGTATTGAAAAGCTAAGTCAAATTTCATCCTAGGGCTCAGAAACCAGGGCTAGAAGCCCTTGCACAGGCAGGGAGTCCTTGATAACAACTGGAAACCTTCCTCATGTTAATGTATTCTTTCTTCTTTTGCATTACTGCTCTTTTGCCTTTGGGGACATCTCATGTGATAAATAAGGGTCCCCAAACTTTCATGTTTTCTAGCTGTAGGGGCACATGCTTGTCCCAGGATACAAATACCAAACCTTCTGTCTCATTGGGATGTAGATTTAGAAAGCCAAGGACAAGGATGTGTGGAAGAAGAAGTTAGCAGTTGGCAGACAGGTTCTGGGAGAAAGGATTGTGC
Source organism: Peromyscus maniculatus bairdii (assembly GCF_049852395.1). Taxonomy (NCBI): domain Eukaryota; kingdom Metazoa; phylum Chordata; class Mammalia; order Rodentia; family Cricetidae; genus Peromyscus; species Peromyscus maniculatus. The sequence continues at coordinate 154,062,929 of NC_134854.1, read as the reverse complement.
GATCAGGTCAGGGAAAGGAAACAAAAGGAAATTCTTTCACCAATGTGCTCTTCTCTTCTGTCCTGACCCATACAGATACTGAAAGCCAGAGCCCAGTCTCAGTGGACTCTGCTGCTCCTGAGTCTGAAAATGATCCACAGAGTGACTCCCCACCAGGAGAGGAACAAGTGTCCTCTGATGATGCTGTTGAGAATGAAGTAAATAATCCACAGCAGGAACAATCTGCAGAAGGGCCTCAGGATCAATCTTCTACTCTTCCTGAAGACTCAAAAGGACCAGTCCAACAAGAAGGCCAGCAGCATGACCTTCCTCCTCCTGAGTTTCAACATAGACCTCCTCCTCCTCCTCGTGGTCCTTTTCCAGGCAACAAAAGGAATCCTTCCCATAATGTCCATAAGGAACAAAGACCACCTTTAGGTAGAGGACAGAATGTGAAAAATCTACCTCATCATCCTCGGTCCAGACTGTTTCCTTAGGTAAGATGCTTTTGAGACTAATCTTCCCAGTAATCCAGATGCCAGTGACATGTATTAGTTAAATTATTAAACAGAAACCCTTCCCTTCTGTATTTCTCAAATAGTGTAAAAATTAGTTAACTGGAGTGACATCCTTTATGGGCACATTTCTAATCTTTGCATTTAGATAGTATAAGATGGTATATGTGTGTTGTTATAGGAAGACCATGGACAAGCTCTCCAAGGTATTTCTGCCTTTGAGGAATATGGCTCCACAGTTCCTCTTATCTCAGTGATTGCCTGTTGAGTTTGGTTGGGTTTTAGAAGTACAGCAGCAACCTCTCTTTGGTTGCCTGTCTCCTGTGTTCAATCTCACTGGTCTCTCATCTCCAACCTGTACATTTAGCCCCATTCACACTAGGAATGTTCAGATCCATTGTCTCTAAGTGATACCTTAGAGACACCTCTGACCTTGGCCAGACTTTTAATACATTCTTCTAAATTTGTGTGTGCCTAAGTTCCTCATAACCTACCTTTCTAGGAGGGTGCAAGGGTGAATATTATGCTTATATATTTTTCTGAGTTCCCATGCTTTCTTTTTTCTGAGTTTCTGGAAGCCACTAGTTTGAATCCTATCGCAACCCTCAGGAATATTACTTTGTGTATGTGTGCTATTATATAAATGTAGCATTCAATTTTACATGAATATCATTCTGTGTAGAACTTTAGGTTATTTATTTAAAAAAACACATTTCATATAAAACTGCATTGCTTCATACAAGTATGTTACCCGGATCTCCCTATAGAATGCTTCACTGGTGTTCTTGGTTATATGTTGCTATTTGTGTACTCAGAATTTTTTTGGTGTTAACATTGTATACTACTGCATTGCATGGTCTGTTTTGATGTCCTTACTTGTCATTCTTTTAATAAACATTTAGGCTGGTTTCAGTTTTTCATCCAGTTAGGGTGCATTTCAGTCAACACCTTTGAAATAAATCTTTGAATATTTAAAATCAGAACCAAAGGATGAACAGGCTAAGAAACATTATTCACTTCCATACTGTAAGAAACAGCTTAGTCCCATTGTATGCTCTGTGCCTGCCATAAGTAAACCTGAGAAAATGAGGAAGGAGAGAGAGGAAGTAGTTGGGAGAAGAAGAGGGTTGGGCTCCCACCTTCCTCACTTCAGTGGTACCAGGAAGAGTTGAAACTCCAGCATGTCCCAAGTTTTCACTCACTTTCCTCCTTCCTTTTCTGTTTCAGGGAGTGCCTGAGAAGAATATGTACTTCAGAAAAATAGGCCAAGAAGTCATTGTTGATTGACTACCTGACCCCAATAAAATTTTCAGCATTCGATTTCTGGGTGTTGTGTATAATTCTTAGCAATGGAGAGGCTAGAATTTGAGTGGTGTGGTTATAACATAAGAACATCTAGAAAAGCATCCCATGGATACTGGGAAAATTTTCCATCTTTTTGTCCACAACACAGATAGCAAATGAAAACACTGCATGGCCCTGTATCTCCATGCTTTAATTTTAACACAATCTACAGTGAATAAGTTTTTTTAAATTGTAAAAGTTAATGTGATGGAATTATGGAAAGGCACTGGCAACTGAATCTTTTTTTTTTCAGTATTTAAAAATATCACTTAAAACTGACTGAACAACTAGACAGCAAACCCAGAACATCTTGGAAACATTTCCATCAACCTACATGTTACCATACTGAATCCAAAGTATAGCAGCAACAGCTGTGAGTCAGAAATCCAGTTTGTTCCTGTAGCACGGATCCTAATTGGTCTTTTCTTTCTTTTTTCTTTATTTACAATTTTTTTTCATTTTACATACCAATCCCCTCTCTCCCCTTCTCCTTCTCCCCATCTTCTGCCAATCCACCCTTATCCACTCTTCCAAGAGGGTAAGTCCTCCCTTGGAGGATCTACAAAGTCTGACATACTAAATTGAGGCAGAACCAACCCCCTTCACCCCTGTGTCAATGCTGAGCAAGGTATCCCACCCTAGGAGAAGTGTTCCAAAAAGTCAGTTCATGCACCTGGGGTAAATCCAGGTCCCACTGCCAGGGGCTCCCCAAACAGATCTCGCCACATAACTGTTACCCACATTCAGAGGGCCAAGTTCCATACCATGCATGTTCCCCAGCTGACAGGCCAGAGTCCATGAGCTCCCACCAGCTTGGATTAGCTGCCTCTTAGGTTTTTCCCATCATGATCTTGGCCTCAATTGCTCCTGTGATCCCTCCTCCCTTTCTTCAACTGAAATCCAGGAGCTCAGCCCAGTGCTTGGTTGTGGATCACTGCATCTGCTTCCATCAGTTACTTAATGTAGGTTCTATGATGATAATTAGGGTAGTCATTAATCTGATTATAGGGGAAGGTTAAGTCCAGACACCCTCTCCATTACTGATAGGAGTCTTAGCTGGAGTCATCCTTGTGGATTCCTGGAGATTTTCCTACCCCTAGGTTTCTCCCTAACCCCCTAATGGTTACCTCTACCAAGATCTCTTTCATTGCTCTCCCTCTCCATCTCTCCCTCCACTTGGCCATCTCAGTCTCTTCTGTTCCCATTCCTCATCCCTTCCCTTCTACCCACCCCTCCCAGTTTACCCAGGAGATATTATCTCTTTTCCCTTCCTGGGGCCCTCCTTGTGTGTCCCTCTTAGGGTTCTCCTTTTTACCTCGTTTCTCTGAGGTTGTGGATTGTAGTCTGGTTATACTTTGCTTTGTGTCTAATATCCACTTTAGAGTGAGTACTTACCATGTTTGTCTTTCTGGGTCTGGGTTACCACACTCAAGATGATTCTTTCTAGTTCCATCTATTTGCCTATACATTTCATGATGTCATTTTTTTTTTTTTTACCACTGAGTGTTTCTAATTGGTTTTAATGAAAACCCAGAGCCAGATATTGGGGTAAATGCTGAAAAATCAGAGAGATAAAAGAAATAGCCTTCACCAGCTCCTCAGCCAAAAATACTGTACTCTTGTCTCCTCCTGTCTCGTATTCCTTTCTCTATCCAGCCACATCACTATCATTTCCTGTCTTGACCTCTCTAGTGCTGAGATTAAAGGCACGTGCCTCCCAAGTACTGGGAGCAAAGGCATGAGATCCCAAGTGCTGGGATTAAAGGTGTGTGCCACCACGGCCTGATCTCTAAGACTAACTAGTGGCTGGTTTTGCCCTCTAATCTCCAGGCAAGCTTTATTTGTTAGAACATACATAAAATATCACCACATGTTCCCAGCTGTGCACAAGATGTAGTGGGAGCAACAGGAAATAATGAACAGCCTGTGAACAGGGGCAACCTGTTCTCACTATGGCAAGTGAAAAATCGAAGGCAGCAGAGGCCAAACCTCAGAGGATTTTGTTCACTCCAGCTCCACCTAGCACAGGGTCTGAAGTGAGACCTTTGATACATGAACACCTGAGAGCAAAGCCCTAGGACTTCATAGTGAAGAGAAACTACTCAATGAGTTATCAGAATGGATCACAGGCCGGAACAAAGGAACGGAGAAGAAAAAGTTCATGAGAAGAGTGGAGGCCAGAGTCACAGGCACGATGCACAGTGAAAATTTGTTAAAATTTAGTAGCGATTATCCCCATGCTTTTCAGGAGACAGAGTTATGTGGGAGGCGATTTGGAGTTGAGTGATCTTAATTAGGAGAACATGGTAGCTCTTCAGTTGTGAAATTAGCTAGAGAGAAGACTGAAGGAGAGTGCCAGCAGACTTATTTTTTGTATGTGGGTGACCTTGGACATGGCAGCACTGGGGGAAATCTACAAAGTTCATTGTTCACAAAAGATAGCATGTGATTCTGCCAAATGTCACTCAGCTCAAGTCCTTCTCATTTTTCCTCCCACAATTAACAATGAGTGAAGAGATTAATGTCTCATGGAATAGAAATGTGAGCTATCTGCTCACTGGAGAAAATAAAAATAGAATCTAGAGAAAAGCTGACAGAAAAAACTGAGTTAGGAAAAGTGGATTTGAAGCATTGAACACCATAATGATAATGGACTAAACCTCTGAAACTGTAAGCCACTCGATTGAATCAAGTTCCTCTGCAATTAAATCTACAAAACAAAATTAATGCTGAATAGATCTAGCACAAGGATAAAGGAGTCACAATCAGATTTCCACTTTCAAATGGCAACTAGGAGTCACACTACTGAAGAAACTATGAATCTTCAGAAAATTTATTTATAAAGTCACAATGAAAGGACAAATTTCAACCAGGTTGAACATCAAAAAAAAAATGGAGAAAGCTTTATGGTTTTTGCAAATAGTTCACTGCTGCAAAGATATAATTTACTGAGCCAGGCATTGTGGCATACAGCTGTAACTCCAGTACAAGGAAGATAGGGAGGAGAAGATTTAGGCATTCATAGCCCAGCCAAGGACACACAGTGAAGGATTAGTCTCTTGATTAGGCCAGAGCCTTAAGGACTCAATGGGTTTCCTAAGCCCCTTCAGTTAGGAACTCAGTCCTCAACTTTTCATATTCAAACTGTAGAATCAGATAATAGTGCTAATGTTATAATATTTAATGTGTAATATTTCTTTGAATAGAGAGCAAACAACTGGGAGAAAATCCTTTAGGTTTCTACAGGCCATCTTTATATTTGCACCCCACTGCTTACTTTGAAAGAACAATTCTTTCTCTCTCTTTTTCAATGGGCCTCAAGTTAAAAACAGACCTTTTTTTTTTTTTTGGTTTTTTGAGACAGGGTTTCTCTGTGTAGCTTTGCGCCTTTCCTGGAGCTCACTTGGTAGCCCAGGCTGGCCCCGAACTCACAGAGATCTGCCTGGCTCTTCCTCCCGAGTGCTGGAATTAAAGGCGTGTGCCACCACTGCCCGGCAAAAGCAGACCTTTTAAGCAATGCAGTCTTTATTTATTCTTCAATCATCTACTCTGGAGCTTTTAAAAATTGTGGCCATCAGTTCTTTATAACTATCTGTACCACCCTTTGCGATGAACATACTGGTGATCTTTGAGTTTCCATGCTCATTTCTGTTTGCAGCTATTTATCAGCCCAAACATATTTATAAAATGTTTATAATTAATGTCCTCAACATATCCTTCCTTTCTGGCTGATAATCTGGGCAGTGTATTGTCTCTTAGGCACAATTATGATAAAAATTCCTCATACTCCTCATTTAACTTCACGGCTACCAAAGGCCCTAGAGTCTACAACTCAGCATCAGAAGAGAAAGCAAACCAGATGCTCAAACATACAATGTTTTAATCATTCCCACTTTCCCTTCAGGGTCACCTCCTACTCCTAATTCAGACTAAACTTGGTGCTTCAAAGACAGAACCATTTTACATCTTCAGCTGTCTTTAATCTATGTGTGTTCAGTTGTGTTTCTTTTCATGTTGAACTTCTTTCAATCCATACTCTGTACTAGCTATCTTTAGCAATTCTTCACAAATTCCTAGTCCTCAATTAAGTTCTTTCTGTTATTTTCCATAAATATTACAAATTCTTACCTTTTTTATTTATTTATTTTTTTTTTCGAGACAGGGTTTCTCTGTGTAGCTTTGCACCTTTCCTGGATCTTGCCCTGTAGACCAGACTGGCCTGGAACTCAAAGAGATCTGCCTGCCTCTGCCTCCCAAGTGCTGGGATTAATGGCCTGCGCCACCACCTCCTGGTGAATTCTTATTTGTAAAAGTGCTTTCTATATGTTCAGAGACTTTGACTCAAAAGTCAATGTAAATCTTGTTAACTTTCATTTTCTTAGTCCAGTTTCATTTATAACATTTAATAATAGTTGCACTAAGAGCTGAAGGTGATCTAGGCTATTTGAAATTTTTCATGATTTAAAATTCTTAAAAATTGCACCTTTGCCATGTTTCTATAGCAAGTACTTCTACTTTAATAAATATTTAATTGTTAGAATAATGACAAGCTTAAAGAAATAGGTTTGAAATTCCCTGTTTGTTTGTTTTTTTTTTGTGGTGCAAAAACAGTTTTTAACACACATTACCTTCCTACTCCTTAAGATTTAAAATGAGATTTAAAACAATGAAGAGAAATTATTTGCATTCATGATTATGAGTCTGTTTATGAATGTGATACATTTGCCAAGTACTTGCATTAATGTATTAGTCAACAAACTACTCATGAGAAAATCTTCAGTTATTTTCTCTCTCTCTCTTTCATCTGTTAATTGTGTCTTGTGTGTGTGTGTGTGTGTGTGTGTGTGTGTGTGTGTGTGTGTGCGCGCGCGCGTGCACGCGCATATGCCATAGTGCATGTGCATATGACCTGTGGAGGTCAGAGAACAACTTTTAGAAATTCTCTGTAGATGAATTTTAAAGGTCTTATTAAATAAAAAAACAAGGAGCCAGATATAGGGGTGAAAACCTAAGAGATCAGGGAAATAGGAAAAGGCACAAGCTAACCTCACCTCACTAACACCTCAATCTCCAAAAAGACTTTCTGTATACCCATGCCTATATGCCTTTCTGTTCTGCTATTTCATTTGCTCTCTGTCCAGCTACATCACTTTCTCTTCCTGCCCAGCTCTCTCACTTCCTATCTGTCTGTACAGACCTCCACAGCTCCATGGTTAACGAGTGTTGGAATTAAGGCATTGCCACCATGCCTGGACCTGCTCCCAGCATGGTCTTGAACTCACAGAGATCCAGACCGATCCCTGCCTCCCGAATGATAGGATTAAAGATGTGTGCTACCATTACCTGACTTCTATGTTTATTATAGTGGCTGGTTTTTTCCTCTGATCCTCAGATAAATTTTATTGGGGGACACAGTATATTGGGAGATAAAGTGCATCATCACATTTCTCCTTTTTGTCTAAAATAAAGGACAGCAAACCCAGAACATCTTGGAAACATTTCCATCAACCTACATGTTACCATACTGAATCCAAAGTATAGCGGCAACAGCTGTGAGTCAGAAATCCAGTTTGTTCCTGTAGCACGGATCCTAATTGGTCTTTTCTTTCTTTTTTCTTTATTTACATTTTTTTTCATTTTACATACCAATCCCCTCTCTCCCCTTCTCCTTCTCCCCATCTTCTGCCAAACCACCCTTATCCACTCTTCCAAGAGGGTAAGTCCTCCCTTGGAGGATCTTTTTGTCTAAAATAAAATATTTTTTCTAATATAAGAAAAACTATATACAATACATACAATAACTATATACAATATGTATAAGCAATAAATACATCAATAATGTCTAATCCATTTGCATTTGACAAATTCAGTGAAAATATTCCATTATCTATGCTATTTTGGTAAGTAATATACCTGAATGACTTTGTATCCTATCTTATATTACTAATAGAGAACTATCTTATAATGTCTTTCAAATTTATACACTTTACATCTCTTAGTGAGTTTATTTTCTGAAATCCCTTACCAAGGAAAACTGTAACTACAACTATCTAATCTTCAACTCCCTCAGAGACCTCAGAAGGAAATAATATTACCTAGTAAGGCACAAAGTGTAAACAAGTAACTTCCAAAAAATGTGAGTTATGACAGAAACAGCCAGCTTCCTGGACAGTCACCCGAGGTTTCTCTGCAATGTTGGGGCATCATCTTTGGCCTACAGGCTTAGCCTATCTGACAGACTCATTTGTGAAGTAGGATGTACACAAGTCCTACAGCTCAGCCCCACATTTGATGCAAGTATTCCGTATATCAGATAAACTTGAATTCTACCAGTGCCATGTCATGATTCAGGATTTTAAATTATGGAAATTGCTGGTATTTTTGGAATTTGGCTTTCCATTCTTCTTGGCTTGTGGGTGGCTTCATCTCTTTTATTAAATGCCAGTCTACCACTGAGAGGCCAGACTCCATCAGCCTATTGACTCCTCCAAGAATAACTGCTCCAGCTGCTGTTCCACTGCACACTAGGAACCACAGGTCCACTGCCTGCTCAGCTGCCTTTGAAGGAAGGGGCACTGTACCTTTTCCAGATTGCAAAGCCACATCAGTGATGGCCTTAGAGGATGCCTGTTGTGAAAACTGCAACCACACTTGTCTTGGCAAGGATCACAGTTCTCCTTTTGTGTGTGTGTGTGTGTGTGTGTGTGTGTGTGTGTGTGTGTGTGTGTGTGTCCTGCTTGCCCATTTTGGACAGCATACTGTAAGCAGTCGATATGAGAGCATTTTCTTGCCCAGTGGCTAACTTTTTCCATAATGAAAGTATACTCCATGTGGAGGTTCTTCATTGCCCATATCTTCTCTGAAGTAGATTGGTGCTGCCAGGGGTAAAAAAGAAGAAGAAAATCTATGTTATTAAAATATTTTAAATGCCATATTCTGTCGATCTCTGAAGCATTTGAAGATGACCTGTCTATCTAAAATATATCTCTGCTTGACTTTGAAAACATACCTAACATGACTATAAGTTTGATTGTAATGACTAACTACTAACCTGCATTTTTTTATATCCTAATTAGTTGGTAATAATAATTTTCAAGGATGAGCAAATTGCATTACATTGCTAAATGAACTATATAGGTACAATACCTTGAGCAAGATTAGAAATATTTGTACAGTATTTTCTAACAAAATCAATCTCAAATTTGTAACAATATACATAATTTATATACAATATACAAAAATAAAATCCATGTAAAATACTTAAAACTAGTAGTTGCTTTCTAAAAGTAGATTCAATAATCTACTTTTATTTATATCATATCTATATCCTCTCTTTTTTCTTTGTTTTCAGTGTAGATTCAATAATCTACCTCTTATCTATATTCTCTTTTTTGTTTTTCTTTTTTTTAAAATAAAAACCGTTGTTTAGCCTTTTTCCTGATCATTAGCAATAACAACTTGTAAACAACCATCCTATACAATGACAATTATCCAAAACTCATTGAGAGACCAAAAACCACCCACCCCACCTCTTGGGAATGTGGGCATTATGTTCTTAATATTATTTCCTGCTGTTTGTGGGTGAAGGCATATTTAGGAGATCCTGAAAAGAAAATTTTGAGTTAATTTTCAAGTCCTGGGGGAGGTAGCTGTGTATCATTTGTTGTCCAGTCTCTGCATAATGCAAAAGTGCAGGGCTTATCTCAAGTCCTTGCTCGAATAGTCTGTGAGGCTGGATCATCTCAGCTAGCCACCTCAAAATTGTCCTGAGCAGTTTGTTGTCCAAAACTGATTTTTGGGTGATGTTTGTCAGCTTAGTGGTATTATTATTGTCCATGTGGAATTGTCATTGTTGGGTCCTATCATCTTTTTGGAGACTTCAAATTTGCTGTCAGGCCTGTTCATGATTCCCTGCAGAAAACTGATAGAGACTCCAACACAAAAAAATGTATAGGCAGCTAAATGAAGCCCTTTTTTTTTTTCTAGAATTAGTTAGTACTCTATATGACCTTTAATATCATAACAAAAGTTTAAAATATATATTGATCTTATAAATTTTGTTATAAAATTCATACCTTAAGAAAATTTTTAAAGAATCAAAATAGAACCAAAGAATTATGAGATTGGTGACAATAAAATAGCCCCTTAATTTTTGTTTTTCTTCTGTCCCATAACAGATGGCTCTTCTGACATAAGAGAGAGACTTTGCATTTTCTTTTTAACAAACATGCTTGGGTTTAGAGAAGGAGAGAGTCATACACCAACTCCAAAGTCAGCTGATGGGGGAATGCCTTCCTGTACACTGCAAATATGTGTTGTTGGTTGAAAAATAAAGCCATTTAGCCTATGGCAAGGCTGTAGTGGGTAGCCATTCCAGCTTTGATCTGGATGTTCTAACCTCCATTGAGGCTTAAGTAACTGTCACACCTACAAGGCAGGGCCAAGAGAGGACCCTGAAGAACCAAGATCCTGATGCGCCGGCTCTTTTGGTTCCTGGACCCTGGACGCTGGAGGTAGACCAAGCAGAGTTCTCCAGAGAACACTGCCGGACTATGCTACACCTTTTCCAGACCCTGTTACTTATCCCTTCACTTGTGAGTTACCCCCACAAAATAAACCTCCCTTTTAACTACGTGGAGTGGCTTTAATAATTTCACCAATATCTGGTGCTCACATGGGACAAATTCCAAAGGCCTGGGTGGCTTCTACCCTCAGCTTCCTCCTTGGCTGGCAGGCACTTGAAACTGCAGGGTACCACCTGCAGAGCTCCGTAAAACCAGGAAAAATCTACACAGTTTCATTCTTGAAAGGGAGCTAGTCTGGTCTCAGTTCCACAGCAAGTTTAGCCCGGACACCATTGAAAGAACTGTGAGCGAGGCATTCCCTCTCCTCCTTGAGTGCAGGATCCCCTCCCTAGCCCGAGGCTTTCACAGTTTCACCTATTTAAAATAGACAGGGCACCATCCCCCGGCACCAACCTACTTAGGCACAGAGAGGGCTTGGAGCTGTGCCTGCTGGCAGACCTATTCTTTGTAGAGGCAGAGAGGGGCTTAAAGTGGCCTGGAACTCTCCACACCCTGAAGCTCCAGGGAGTCACAGTAAGAACTGCCTACTGCCTGTGCTCACTCCAGCCAAGGCATTCAACAGGACTTGCTTTGGAGCTATACCAATGCCTCCTGCTGGCTGAAAAGTGCTACTACACCCCACAAAACCATGGAAAGGTAAGATAGGTAAACCAGTGTCTTATTTCAAGCAAAAGTACTTGATAATTTTACACCTTAAAACTGACTAACAAATTTTGAGTAATTTTTGTAATATGGTCATCAACATTACCTCACAAGAATTTAAAACCCCTTTTCTCTGTATGATGAATGACATTTTCCTGGAAATATATGACTTTCCTAAGGCATATCTGGCCTGTATCATTTTGGTATTCATTGTAATAATTCACATAGTGTTCAAACACTGGCTTAATAATAAGAACAAAGATGAGTCATTATTGGGACTGATACAAGCTTTACAAGATAGCAACGAAGGCTTACAGAAAAAGATTCTCTCTCTGGAATCTGCTAACCAGGATTTACAAGCTTTAAAAGATAGCAATGAAGGCTTACATAAAAAGATTCTCTCCTGGAATCTGCTAACCAGGATTTACAGGCTTTAAAAGATAGCAGTGAAGGCTTACAAAAAAGGATTCTTTTTCTAGAATCTGCTAACCAGGACTTACAGGCTTTCAAAGATAGCAATGAAGGCTTACATAAAAATATTCTTTCTCTGGAATCTGCTAATCAGGATTTACAAAACAGGCTTGTACCCAAAATTGATTTTATTGATAATAAATATGAATATTTAAAGGATAGAACACTAACTCTCCAGAGTGAAGTTGTGGATACTCAGACACTATATAAGGAAGAAAGATTATCATTAATTGATAAGATAAGGTCCATGGAATCATGTGTTTCTGAAGAACATGAAAACTTCCATGATTCCATGAGAAATCTGAGATCCCTTTCAAGAGAGGAGGTTCACTCCCTAGAACAGACCCTAGGTGCTCGTCTGCAAGTCCTGGAAGAAACTCTCAGTAAACATGACAAGGGACCTAATAAGCAGAAGGGCAAGACCATATAGGTTGTAACATCTCCAAATGGCTCTTACACAATGGATAATCCTGTCATTATCCATGAAAAGTCAGCAGATGATACATACTCTCAGCCATATATGACATATACATTACAACCAATTTCAACAAGGGACTTTAAAAATATAAAGGAAGCAGTAGTTACATATTGGATACACTCCACATATGTAAGACAGATGTTAAACTCATGGTCTACCTCACATAAAATCATTCCAGATGACTGGCATCAGTTAATTTCAGCTGTTCTAGAATGTAGCCAGCAGTTACAGTGGAAAAGCTGGTTGAGAGAAGAGGCAAGAAATTTAGAATAACAAGGTAAACTCAGAGGTTTTGTGATCTCCCAAGATCAAATACTTGGTGAGGGATGTTTCACTGACAGGAATGTACAAGCCACTTATGATGAGCATACAATATCTCTATGCTGTACAGCAGCTCTAAATGCTTGGGGAAAAAACCCAGAACCTGGAAAACCAACTGAGATATACACAAAGATATTTCAGGGACCATACGAACCCTTCACTGATTTTTTACAAGGGCTGAACACAGCTATAACAAAAGCTGTATCAGATAAATAATTAAGAAAAGTATTAACTGAGTCCTTGGTGGTTGACAATGCTAATGCAGAATGCAAAAGAATACTCATTCCATTAAAGGTCAGATCAGCTCCTTTGGAAGAATGGACTCAATATACTAATGGTGTTGAATCTCTTAACTACAGTAATGAGGCTTGGGTAGGAGAGACAAATCCCAGAGGTGAAAGAAGGCCCCATGGTACCAAATGTTTCAAATGTGGTACACCAGGTCAAATAAGTAAACACTGTACATGGGGTGCTCTTAGAGGTAATACTACTTCTAGAAATAGCCCAAACGGGATACCCCAATCTCCTGGATTAGGTAGAAGATGTGGCAAAGGCCGACATTGGACCAGTGAGTGCAGATCAAAAATAGATATACAAGGCAGCCCTTTACTGGCAGAAAACATCAAATGTGGTATAAATATTTCCAGCCACTGTGGAAGAAATTCCTCTCCAGGACAACTGAATAAACCAATGCCTAATGTAAACCCGATACTGCAATGGATGATAAAATAGCTCTGATAGATGTATCACAATTTCCAAAGAATACAATAAAACAAATATTTTGGCAGACTATCATAAATGAACAAAGACCAAAGCTTAGAATTTGAATTAATGACCTGGTTCTGGAGGGCCTGGTAGACACAGGGGTGGATGCGACTTTAATTACACCAAAATCATGGCATCCGAATTAGCCTCTTCAAGAGGTAGATGTCCAACTTCTAAGGATTGGAACCCTCTCTCAGATAAAACAGAGTTCAAGATGGGTTGAATGCATAGGGTCAGAAGGACAGAGAGGAAGGTTGAAGCCATCTATAGCAAATGTAGCAGTAAATCTTTGGGGCTGAGATCTGTAACAACAGTTACAGATTAAAATTCCTACAATCTCAGAAAAGGAATACAGATCAACACATGTTTCTAGGAATAATATCATAACATGCTATAAAAAACAGTCACCAATCATTCAGGCTGTACACAAACAGAGCACAACTGCTGTTGAACTCTCAGAAATACCAACTGCCTTACTTTTAAAATGGCCAACTAATAAACCTGTCTGCATCAGACAATGGCCTTTGACAAAAGAGAAGCTACAAGCTTTTGAACAGCTGGTTCAAGAGCAATTAAATGTTCAACACATTGAAGAATCTACCAGCCCTTGGAATTCTCCTGTATTTGTTATTAAAAAAAAGTCTGGTAATTGGAGAATGCTGACAGATATGAGAGCTATTAATAAAGTAATTCAGCCAATGGGCTCTCTACAGACTGGGATGCCCTTGCCCTCTCTGCTCCCCAAAGAATGGCCTATAATAGTTATTGACTTAAAAGACTGTTTCTTTACCATACCCTTACAAGAAAATGATAGAGAAAAATTTGCCTTCACAGTACCTAATTATAACAATTCCCACCCAGTCAAGAGGTCCTCCCACAGGGAATGTTAAACAGCCCTACCCTGTGCCAATACTTTGTGCAAAAACCATTGGAGATAATTCATGTAAAGTTTCCATAATCCATAATTTATCACTATATGGATAATATCCTGTTAGCTAATCCAAAGTTAGTCTCATTAGAAAGCATGTTTGGAGAAGTAAAAAAAAGTTTTGCCTCACTGGTGACTGCAAATTGCTCCTGAAAAAAAAAAAAACAAAGAGCAGATTCTATTATTTACTTAGGATATAAAATAGAGCTGCAAAAATTTAGACCCCACAAGGTACAACTAAGGACAGATCGATTGAAGACTCTTAATGATTTTCAAAAGTTTTTAGGAAGCATTTCCAACTTACTGAGTATCATGGGAATACCCAAAGATGGACTATAAAATTTGACTAATACTCTAGAAGGGGATACAGAATTAAATAGTCCAAGAGAATTATCAGCCGAAGCTGAGAAGGAATTGGCTCTAGTAGAAAAGGCAAGTCGAGAAGCAACTGTGGATTGTGTGGATACAGAACTTAAATGCATTCTTGTTATATTCCCATCCAGACATTCCCTCACAGGTATGTTGATGCATAGGGAAGATATTATATTGGAATGGATATTCCTACCGTGTAAACCAACTAAGAAATTAAAGACTTTTATAGGAAAGAGCTCTGATTTGATTCAAAAAGGTAAATTAAGACTTCGCCAGTTGACAGAAATGGACCCAGCAGAAATTGTAGTACCTTTAACTAATGAGGAAATTTCATCACTATGGAAAGATAATAAATGCTGGCAGAGAGCCTGCAGTAACTTTTTTGGCAGAGATTAATAACCATTATCCCAAAAGCAAGAGAACAGAATTCATAAAGAAGACTGAATGGGTCCTTCCTCATATTGTATGACAAAAGCCAATTTCTGGAGTCCTCACATTCTATTCTGATGCAAATAAATCAGGGAAAGTAGGATACAAATCAGAAGACTTAAGTAAAGTAGTACAAATTCCATACAACCCTGTACAAAAGGCAGAACTGTATGCCATTCTTATGGTACTGATGGAGTTCACAGAACCCCTCAATACAGTCACTGACTCTCAATATGCAGAGAGAGAGAGAGAGAGAGAGAGAGAGAGAGAGAGAGAGAGTTGTTTTACATATTGTAACTGCTGAATTTATTCGTGATAATACAGAATTAACTTCATTATTCATACAACTGCAGGAAATCATCAGAAAAAGGGAATATCCTATATGTATATAGCACATATCAGATCCCATACAGGTCTGCCAGGATCTCTAGCACAAGGTAATGATGACATTGATCAGTTACTAGTAGGTAATATGCTAGAAGCCTCAGAATTTTATAAGAAACACCATGTAAATACCAAAGGTTTGAAGAAGGATTTTTCCATCACTTGGCAACAAGCTAAGGATATTGTGAAAAAATGCCCTACTTGTTCCTTCTATAACCAAACTCCATTACCTGCAGAGAGCAATCCAAAAGGTATACAAAGAAATGAAAATTGGCAGATGGATGTGTTTCACATTGCAGAATTTGGAAGATTAAAGTATGTACACCATACCATTGACACCTATTCAAGTTTTCAATAGGCAACTCCTATGAGTTCTGAAAAAGCTCATTCTGTGATTACAGAAGTTATGGCCATCATGGGAATACCTGTACAAATTAAGACTGACAATGCCCCAGCATGTGTCTCCAATAAAATGAGACAGTTGTTTGCTCTTTACAATATAAAGCATGTTACAGGTATACCACACAATCCCACAGGCCAAGCAGTCATAGAGAGATCCAATCGAACTTTAAAGGATATGCTAAATAAACAGCAACAGGTAACAATGACTCCTAGAAATAGATTGCATAGTGCTTTATTAACCTTGAATTTTCTCAATGCTGATAAGAAAGTAATAACAGCTGCGGAGAGACATTGGATGACAGACAAAATTCCTGAGCTACACCAACTGGTTTATTTCAGAGATGTGTTCACCTCAGAATGGAAACCTGGATATGTCCTACATTGGGGAAGGGGTTTTGTTTTTGTTTCTGCAGGAGAAGAAAAGCTATGGATACCAACAAATTAATAAAAATTTGATTCGAACACGAGAAACCCCTTGATAAAAAGAAGTAAAAGATCATCCACCAATGTGACATCTCTACAAGTTGTAAGAAAAATTTAACAAACAAAGGTTGGGGTAGGGTTCTGTTTTTGTCTTTCCAAGATAATGGAAATACCCATCTTCCAGAAATCATAAGACCTTAGATATCCAGATGTTTACAGCTGAAAGAAAGAATCTATTGGTATCAATCTACAAAGGGTAAAATCTCACTGTCTAACATCTATAATCTCTATCAATCTAGAAAAATGTGGTTCCAATTTAATTTTAAACCAAGCTGGCTTTGGAGATGGAATTGGCTCACTCCTTCTCTAAACCCAAACATATTGACAAAAGAAAAACTTGAGAGATTTTTTTCAGTCCCATATCAGAAGAGCCCTCTGGTGTGAGACAGAAGGAAACCAATAAAAAGGGACCATTGTCTTCAAGATTCTAATTCTCTCCATGCTTACTCTTGATTTCTCAGAATCTTTTCTTACATGTCATGCCATCTTTAAATCTAAAATTTCCAAGAGAGAACAAGATGGCGGAGACAAGCAGACGCAGGTAGGCCTGTGGCAGCAGCCCGTGGAGGTAGACGGGTCCGGCGGCAGCAGCCGACAGGGACATTTAGGCCCGACGGTAGCTGGCGGAGACATTCAGGCCCAGCGGCGGCCCACAGAGGTGGACTGGCCCTGTGCCGGAGATAAGCAGACGGAGGTGGACGGGCCCGGCAGCGGCGGCGGCTGACAGAGACATTCAGGCCCGGCGGTGGCGGCCCACAGAAGTAGACAGGCCACGGGGCGGAGACTGGCAGACGCAGGTCCGCAACCTGCGGAGGTGGAGGGGCCCGGTGGCAGCGGCCTACAGGGACATACAGGCAAAGCAGCAGCCGGCAGGGACATACAGGCCTGGTGGCAGTTTGCAGAGGTGGATGGGCCTGGCAGCAGTGACAAGCAGAGGTAGGCAGGCCCCCGGTAGCAGCTGGCAGAGATATACAGGCCCGTTGGCGGCCCGCAGAGGCAGACAGACCCAGCGGCAGCTGACAGGGACATACAGGCCCTGCGGCGGAGACAAGTAGACGCAGGTGGGCCTGTGGTGGCGGGCCACGGGGGTGGACAGGCCCGGGGACGGAGACGGGCGTACGCAGCTTGGAACAGGGACGCCCCTGGCCCCAACACCTGGGGAAGAGGCTATCTCCGTGGGTCAGAACCAGGGCGAGTCTGGGCACTTCATCTGGGGACAACCCAGGGCCCAACTGCTGATCCTGTGAAACCCAACAACTTGGAGGTGTTGGTGAGACTACCCTGCTCAGCTGAAACCCATCTGGGAGAGGATTCAGATGCCTACAGTTTGAAGTCTGAAGAAACAAGATCAGCTGAAGAGTTGACAAATGAATAAAACGTGACCTGGGAACACAGAAGAAGGCACTACCCAGCCACTAAACCAGATCACCAGAATCATAAGTACATAATTCACCGACTAAAATCAGCTGTCCCTGAAGAAACAGCCCAATAGCACCAATTTAACCAAGAACCCCTACTAAACCAAGACTAAAAATTAGAACAAGAGAGGCACTCTCAGACACAGACACCACCTGCACCGTACAGAGGAAAAGATGAGTAGACGCCAGTGCAAAAATACAGGCAACAACATAAAGACCTATATGGCAACATCAGAACTTAGTGATTCTACACCTGCAAGACCTAAACATACCATGACAGAAGAAACAGAAGAGATCAACCCTAAAAATGACTTTAAGAAGATGATAGAGGCCCTTAAAGAAGAAATAAAACATTCCCTCAATGAGGAAATAAATCTAAAATTTCCATTTTGATAAAAAATAAGTTTTTACAATAGCAATCTCAGAAGTCTCCAGAAGGAAGATGGGGCCCCAACAACAACAAATCTACCCAATCCAGAATGATGCCATGGTAATAATCATCATACTACACTTCTTGCCAGAATTTTAGACAATCTTACCCATTACTCTGAGACTTGCTGCAAAATCTACAGTTAGTCTAACTGAGATTTAACTATCTGAGCTTTCTCACAGTACCCAACAGAGATACCATCACCCCCTAAACAGCAGGATGCAATTATAAGAAAACGATGCCCCTTTTCCCTAAGGTTTCATATTTCTCAGGGTTATGAATGATGGTTATAGAGTTGGGGAGGAAGAAAATATTAAACTCAGTATTCTTCTTAAAAGAAAAAGTGTCTCAAAAAAGGGGAAAAGAAGAAATGGAATGGATAGGTATAAGATATTATGGTAGATTATTGTATATACTAGTAAACAATTTTAGTAAAATAGCAGCCTTAGGTAATTTGCACTGTATTGGATTCTTATATGTTGATACAAATGTAAACTATTTTTATATTCCTGTTTAAGATAATTTGTATATTGATACAATTACAGAACTATATTTGTTATAATGTACATATATTTCTACTCTTATTTGAAATAATTGTATATTGATGCAAATGTAAATTTATATCTGTCATACTTTATGTATGTTCTACTTCTGTTTAGGATATTCTGTATATTGATATATATTTAAGATTATTGTCATATTGCATATTGCACTATACATTTCTACCTCTGTTATATATATCTTGTGTATTGTCACAATTTTGAAGTCATCATCTTTACCATACATTTGCTTATAGACTGTTTACCTTGTTTACATGAAGCCTTAGTCCTTAGGTTATTTAGGTAGATAAGATTTATAGATTTATAGTCACCTATGCTTATCATTTCTATAGTTATGTTAGTTAGGTTATCCAGATTTATAGACAAATAGGTTGGATGGACAGGTAATCTTCAAACACTTCATAGACCTAGAGAAAATGGCATTTAAATAACTTAGAATTCTGTTGGTGTGAGACACTTGCTCCTGACATCAACAATTTGATCCCAAGAGAACGTTGTGCTTCTAAGACATTTCCATTTGGAGGCTTGTCTTTTTGGCACAAAATGGCCTATTGGGCAAAGAACTGCCCTTGCCTGAACTGCTGACAATACAAGTGCTGTCCTTCTGGACAAGCAGGACACAAGGAAAAGTGACTTCTGAACTCTGCCAAGACAGGGTAAGATGGTCTTTCAGAATTCCTGCTTCTGAAAATGGTCTGTCAGATACTCTAGGCCTGTAGCCAATTTGAATGCACCAACAATGCTGAGAAATATTAGGTGACTGTCCAGGCTGACAGCTGTCTCTGTCTACTCTTGCAAGATTCCTGAAAGTTGCTTGCATCCATCTTTGATTTCTCAGGTACCATTGTATTCCTTCTCAGGTCTTTGATGGGATTGAAGACTAGCACTTCTAGTTACAATTTAGTATATATATATATATATATATATATATATATATATATATATATATATATATATATATATTCACATATATCTTAAATAGAACATATTAAGTACTAGATTCAGGTTCTTTAGGATAGGACACCTTTTGGAATGATCTTTGTAACATGACATTTACTTACACTCTTGACTTCTCTGGATTTTAGTATGTGTTTCTTGCTTGATATTGTTCAAATTGATTGTAGTTCCATCCTATCTAGGTCACCATTCCTCATTACTCCTGGAAGAGATGCCAGCAAACTGCCTAAGGAGCAACATGTAATGGGATGCAGGTAAAGCCACGGAACATGTGGTGATATATAGATTAATTGTTATGGGCTAACTTAAGATACAAAAGCTAGTTAGCAAATGGCTTGAGCCATGTCAATACAGTTTTAATTAATATAAGCCTCTGTGTGTTTATTTGGATCAGAACATCTTTGGATTGGGTGGCACACAGGAAAACATTTAGCTACAGCCAGATTTAATTTTTAATTGAATTGGAACTACAAAAAGACCATTTATGTTAAGTGTCTGTAGAGAATAGCAGAAACAAACATTTTGGAAGACATGAAATTTTATATGTGATATACCAGTAGGCCAATTTACTCTTTTACTTGGGACATTTTTTTCTGGATGATTTGTCCATTTTCTTCAGATGTCTCATCTGTCCAGTGTTCTTGAAATTCCTTAACCTTCATTCTCCTAAAAGACAAAAGCAAAAATTCTTACCCTAGCCTAACTTTTGGGATGTTCCCTTTTGGCAAGTCATATCTGATTAAATGAAAAGCATTTGTTAGTTCTGTAAGCTAATTGAAATTGGTTGATCATGCTGGTCAATGAACTGTCACCTCTTCTAATTAAGAGGTCTTTCTTGTTCAAACTGAACCTTTATCAATGTTGATGGTATCCATAGCTTTTCTTCTCCTGTAGAAACAAAAGCAAAACCTCATCCCCAATGTAACAAATATCCTGGTTTCCATTCTGAGGTCAGCACATTTTTAAAGTATATAGGCTGATTCAACTCTGTATTTTTTTCCTATTATCCAATGTCTCCCTGCAGCTGTTGTTACTTTCTCATTAGCATTGAGAAAATTCAAAGTCAATTGAGCATTATGTAATCTATTTCTGGGAGTTTTTGTTACCCCTTTCTGTTTATTTAGCATATCCTTTAGAGTTCTATTTGATCTTTCTATATCTGCTTGACCTGTAGGATTATGTGTTATATCTGTAATATGCTTTTTATTGTAATAAGGAAAAAACTGTTTCATTTTACCAGAGACATATGTTAGAGCATTTTCAGTTTTAAAATGTGCAAATATACACATGATGGCCATAACTTCTTGAAAATGTGTGATTATAGAATCAGCCTTTTCAGAAGGCACAGCAGTTGCCCATTGAAATTTTGAATATGTATTAATGGTGTGTTGTACATATTTCAGTTTTCCAAATTCTCCAAAGTAAAACACATTCATCTGCCAGATTTTATTCCCCTGAGTACCCTTTGGGTTACATTTTGCTGGTAGTGGAGTCTGATTGTAAAAAGAACAAGTAGGACATTTCCTTATAATTTCCTTGGTTTGTTGCCAGGTTATGGAAAAATCCTTTTTTAAGCCCTTACTATTGACATGATCTTTTAAAATTAAAATTCTGAGGCCTCCAGCACATTTCCTACCAATAATTTATCAATCTTATCATTACCTTGTGCTGGAGGGCCTTGCAGACCCATAGGAATCAGATGTGATATATATATATATATATATATATATATATATACATATATATATATGTATATATATATATATATATATGATAATTCCTATTTCTGATTATATCTTGTAATTAAATAAGTAGCAAAATTAATTCTGACTCATCAGGGATAAAAATTCTGCACTCTCAATATGTAAGACCACTCTTTCAGTATACTGAGAGTCAGTAACTATGTTGAGAGGTTACAAAAAATCCATTAATACCATCAGAATAGCATACAGTTCATATTTTTGAACCAAATTATAAGGAATTTGAATCACTTTACTTAAATTTTCTGATTTGTAACCTGACTTTCCTTGTTTGTTTGCATCTGTATAAAATGTATGGGCTCCAGATATTGGAGTTTCCCATACAATAGGAGGCAGGATCCCATCAGCTCTCTTTATAAGTTGAATTCTATCACTTTTGGGATATTTGTTGTTAATGTCTTCCAAAAAATTACTGCAAGCTCTTTGCCAAGGTTCACTTTCTGCTCATAATTTGTCAATGTCATCCTTATCTGAATCTATTTCTGCTAAATGATGAAGTCTCACTTTTCCTTTTAAAATCAAGTCAGAGATGTTTTCCACATGTTTTTAATTTTTTACTGTTTATTTGGTAGAAATATCCATTACAATATAATATCTTCCCTCTGCATTACAATTTCTGTAGGAGAATGCTTAGAGGGTAAAATAACCAAAATGCAGTCAAGCTTTGGATGCACTATCCATATGTGCATCCTGTATTTTCTTTTCTTCCAAAGTCAATTCTCTCTCAGCTTCAGCTGATAATTCTCTTGGACTGTTTAAGTCCTTGTCACCTTCTAAGGCTTTGAACAAATTACTAATCTTTTTTTTTTACCACAATAACAGTTTGTAGATGGGAAATATCTCTGAATAATCTTTGAAATTAATTAAGAGTCTGTAACCAATCTCTCCTAATTTGTACCTTTTGGAGTCTAATTTTTTTTGTAGACCTATTTTATATCCTAAATAATTAATAGAATCTCCTCTATTAATAGAATCAGGAGCAATTTGTAATCTCCTACAAGGCAAAATTTTCTTTACTTCTTCAAACATTCTTTCTAAAGTATCTGCATTTGAATCAACTAGTAAAATATCGTCCACATAATGATAAATTATAGATTTAGGAAATTGTTTATGTATTGCTTCCAACAGCAATCATACAAAATATTGCACAGGGTTGGGCTATTTAACATTTCCTATGGGAGAATCCTCCATTGATATCTCTTAACTGGCTGAGGATTATTATATGTAGGCATTCCGAATAATCTTTCTCTGTCTTTTTCTTGTAAGAGTATTGAGAAGAAACAGTCTTTCAAATAAATAACTATAAAAGGCCATTCTTTAGGCAACAGAGTAGGCAAAGGAATTTGTAGCAGGAATCTTAAAAAGTTCTTATTAATAAAATCAAACCTAAGGCCAGTTATTGGGGTGAATGCTGGAAGATCAGAGAAGCAGAACAAGCCACATCTACCTCAACTCGCCAATTCTTCAGCTGATCCTGTTTCCTCAGACTGGATGCCTCTGAGTCCTCATCCAGAATGGGTCTCAGCTGAACTTCTGTTGGAAAGCCTGAAAGCTTAACCAGACAAACGCTTGTAGTTTCTGGTCCTCACGCCTTATATATCTTTCTGCCATCACTCCCTGGGATTAAAGGCTCACTTTCTGGGATTAAAGGAGTGAGTCACCATACCTGGCTGTTTCCAATGTGGCTTTGAATTCACAGAGATACAGAGGGATTTCTGCCTCTGGAATGCTAGGATTAAAGGTGTGTGCTACCACTGCCTATCCTCTGATGTTTAATATTGTGGCTGTTCTGTTCTCTGACCCCAGATAGTTTATTAGAGTACACAATATTTTGGGGCTGGTTGATTCTTCAATATGCTGAGCATTTAACTGCTCTTGTACCAGCTCTTTTAAAAACTGCAGTTTCTCTGTTGTTAAAATGCCATTGCTGAACCCATACAGGCTTGTCTGTTAACCATTTTAAAAATAGAGCTGTTGGTGTCTTTGAAAGATCAGCAGTTGTTGGGTCCTGCTCTTGTACAATCTGGATGGTCAATGACTGTTCTTTATAAAACCTGCTAATATTTCTATCAGAAACATGTATTAGTTTATGGTTTGTTTCTGAGGTCGGAGGAATGCCAGTCTGCATATTCCATGGTATTAATAGATCACAGCCCCCTAAATTCTTAGCTATATTAGCCACATATGGCTTTAATTTTCTTCTCGTCCTTCTGGTCCTATATATTCAACCCCTCTTGTACTCTGTTTCACTTGAGATAATGTTCCAATCCTTAACAGCTGAACATTTACCTCCTAAAGAGGCCAATTTGGGTTACAAAATTCTGGTGCGATTATTATGATGTCCACATTTGTGTCTAGAAGACCTTCCAAAAGAATGTCATTTATTTGTATTTTTAATTTTGGTCTTTGTCCATTTATAGTAGTTTGCCAAAAAAATCACTTTATGGTTTCTTCTGAATTTTCTATTCTCTCTGCTGTAGCTGTTCTATCACCATGAGCAGTATGGTATTTTTTGCAACAGGCATTTGGTTATTTAATTGCTCTGAGAAGGAGTTTCTTCTATGATGCAGGAAAGGACTGAACTGAATTTGCCATGGGGGCCTGAGAGAGACCCCTCATGGAGTTTCCTGATGGCAGAGACAAAGGATTATCTTGTCGATCTACATTCATTAGTCCAATGTTTTCCTTTACCACACCTTCTACACAATCCAGAGGGGAGGGACATTCTGTTGCCAATGTTCCTTGAAGAAATATTGTTTCTAGAAATGTACTGTTTGCAGTCCTTTTTTTGTTGACCTTGTTTACTGCAATTAAAGCATCTGACATTATTATATTTCCACAGAGCTCTTGATATCACCTTCCCTATCCACCATATCATCATGGTCACGAGACTCAATATTAATTGTGTCCCTGATCCAATCCTCCAAGTGTGCTGATTTGCCCTTTAACAGCCTGATTACCCTCTTGCATGCTGCATTAGCATTCTCAAAAGCCAAAGATTCAATTATTATCTGTCTAGATCCTAAATTTGGTATCATTCTACTTACTGCTGAAGACAGCCTTTGTAAGAAATCTGTGAAGGATTCTTTTGGGCCCTGTATAACTTTGAAAATGATTCAGTTTTCTTTTCTGCTTCTTCAATTCTATCCCACACATTCATGGCTGCCATGTGGCATAGAATTAAGGTTTGGTTATCATATAAACACTGTCTTTTATATCAGCATAATCACATTCTCCAAGAAGTTGATTCTGAGAAATTTCCACACCTCTAGTCCTACATCATTGTTCTATAGTTTTACCCTCCTCTTTCCACCATATTCTTCGCTGTGACTGTGGTCCTGCCTCTAGCACTGCTTTAACTAGTTCTTCCCAGTTCTGAGGAATAATTCTATTACAAGTTGACCAGGAGTTTAACATCTGCTTTGCAAATGGAGAATGCATGCCATATGATACTATAGCTTCTTTAAATCTCCTTAAATCTAATTTTCCACTGGAGTCCAGGTAGCTCGAACATACCCTTGAGCATTTGGCAGTTCCTGTAAGGTTGCTGAGTAGATTAATATTTGCTGTCTGATTACCTGAGGCTGTTTCTTTGTGACTGCATAATTCAATCCTGAGATTGAATCCTTTCAATTCTTCTGTCTGGGTCTGGATTTCTCTTTAGTTCATTTTAAAAGTTTTTTCTAAAGCTTATATCTTGGTACTCAAATTGACCAATCTTTTTAATGCTAAAATAAAAATAACCAAACAAATAATATTCATCATTGATGTTATGCACCTCCCATTAACATTAATTGTCTTCTCATTTAATTGTTCCATTTTCAGTCTGCCTAATGTGTTATCAAACAAAGACCAAATTCCTTCCATTGTAAAAGTGTTTCACATTTTTTTTCAATGTGGGAATTTTTTTAAACTAATTTCTCTCTTTAAGATGTATTAATTGACATACCAAGTCTGTTGATTATGTAAAACAGGAGTCCAAGGGAATTTCAAAGAAGCTACCCACTGTGGTGGCAGTCCAAGATGGGAATCCAGAGAGAGCCCACCACCCACCAGGAGAAAAAAAAGCCAAAGAGATTCTGGTAATGTGCAGCTCCAGCCTGAGCCATGCAGCTGTGGCCTGATATGGGGGTCTTTGTAAGGCCATAAGCAGCTTTTTAGTGAATTCTTGCTACAATCATTGGAGTGCCAATTGTAGATGTATCTTAAAGGTCTTATTAAATAAAAAACAAGGAGCCAGATATAGGGGTGAAAACTTGAGAGATCAGGGAAATAAAAAAATCCACAGGCTAACCTCACCTCACTGACACCTCAGTCACCAAAAAACTTACTTCCTGTATACCCATGCCTATATGCCTTTCTGTTCTGCTATCTCATTTGCTTTCTGTCTAGCTACATTACTTCCTCTTTCTGCCCAGTTCAGTCACTTTCTGTCTGTCTGTATGGACCTCCATACTTCCATGGTTAACTAGTAAGGAGATTTAAAGCATGTGCCACCACACCTGGTTCTGTTCCCATTGTGGCCTTGAACTCACAGAGATCCAGACAGATCCCTGCCTCCTGAATGACAGGATTAAAGGCATGTGCTACCATTGCCTGACTTTTATGTTTAATATAGTGGCTGGCTTGTTCCTCTGATCACAGTAAATTGAGGGACACAATATGTCATCACAGTTCTGACCTTCCACCTTATCTGAGACTTGTTATTTCTGCTTCAGTGCTGTCTACTGCAGCCTGTGCGGCCCACGAGCTTCCATACTGTCCTAAAGTCTCTTATGGTCACCTTCCTCTAGGAGTGCTGAGATCATAGCTGCTTGAGTGTGAATACAGCTTTTGTGTGATTGAATTCAGGCTGACAGGGTTGTATGGAAAGTTCTTTCACATACTGAGACATCTCTCCAGTTCCTGGACATTGTTAATCCTTTTTATCTTTATAATTTTATTCATTCACTTATCATAAATAATATGCTTGGTTTTGCTTGACTTCTATCTCAGAGATGTTGAAGACCACACCAGATTTATTATTCCATGCAAAGGCTATACTTGGTGTCAATTTGACTACAGCTGGAATTAATTAAACCCAAGCAGCAGAGCAAAAACCTGTGAGGGATTTTTCTGAATTAAATCACTTGTTCTGTGAAGACCTACTTTTAATCTGGATTTGAGTTGGGAAGATATATTTTAATTGGGATATATTGAGGTAGGTAGATTCACTTTTAATCTGGGCCACACCTTCTGGGGGAAGCATTTTTATAAAGAACACGGAAGAAGGAAGCTTTCTTTCTTTGTATGCTTGTCCTCACTTTTAGGGGCAAGTAATTACTTCACTGTTATTGGAGCTTACTTCTTCAGGATTCAAGAATATACTGAAGACCAGCCAAGACATCCAGACTTGTGGACTGTACAGCTACTGGATTCTCATACTTTTTGTAAACAGTCATTGCTGGACTAGCAGAACCATGGCCTGTATACTAATAAATCCCCTTTCTAGATAGATAGATAGATGATAGATTCATCCTTTTATTCATCCATTCATTCAATTCAATAAATTCTGTTCCTTTAGAAAACCCTGACAGATACATTTCCCACCACTCAAATAATGATTTAAAGGATAGAAACAATATAATTAGAACAAAAATAAATAGGAAAAAATGTAATCTAAGCCAATCAATGACTGCTTGAGTTAATGATAATATGAGTCTGTGTCAACAGCTAAATTCTGCTAAAGTTCTTTTTTTTCTGCTAAAGTTCTTAATGTTCATTAAACATCTCCATAACAATTAAAAGGGTTTCAGTTTTAAATTCCACATCTCCATTTGTATACTGTTACTTGCATTTATGTTTTCAGAGCTGACTGTTTGGTGTTGGATATCCAATTGGTACCATCATACAGACTCATAAGGTTATATTTAGGAATATATGCATAAGTATATAATATGTATATGTAGCAGCAATTAATAAAAAAATTGGCCATAAATTTGAAAGAGTACAAGGCAGCCTGTATAGAAGGGTATGGAGCAGTGGTTTTTCAGCTTGTAGGTTATGACGCCTTTTATGGTTGAATGACCCCTTTCCAGGGGTGCTACCAAGGAACGCAGCCCCCAGCAGATCAGTGAAATTGGAAAGGAGATATTATGGTGGTGTTCTATTTGTAATGAAATGTGATTTTAATTGTATGTTAATAAATAAAGTTGCCTGGGGATCAGAGCTATTAGAGCCATAGAAAGAGCATGGCGGTGGTGGTGCACGCCTTTAATCCCATAGATCTCTGTGTGTTCAGGGATACAGCCAGCATTGGAGACATGCACCTTTAAGACCTAGAAGGCTGTACTTACATGCAGTGAGGAGGCAGTCATGTGTTTGGGTTTACAACCAATGAGAAGGCAGAACAGAAAGACTATTTAAAGACATACACCCAGGAAATAGCTCTCTTTTGGGAAGCTAGGAGCACCACAGGAGGAAGGGTAAGATTTTAGCTCTGAGCTCTGACCTCTCAGCTTTCTCGTTTACATTGGTTCTGTGTTTCTTATTTAATATGACGGTTGGTTACATCTACATCTGGTGCCCAACGTGACAAGAACCTATTAAAAACCAGTTGGCTTGGCAGTAGGTCCGATTTCCCACTAGGGCGGCTGGCTCCCTAGCCTGGGCAGTCAGCTTCCTAGTCTGAGTGGTCGGCTCCCTAGCCTGGGCCTAGGTCTGCTTGGCCTCAGGCCGGACTAACCGTGAGCTGCTTGCTTAAAGCCAGTGCTACAAACAACTCAGGCCTGCCTTGCCGAACAGGGCTCCTGCCTGTAAAGCTAATACTTGTGGTCAGAGCTTAAGGAAGCCAGAGCCAAGCCTTGACTCGGCTCAAGAGGGAACACGTGGCTGGATTTAAGCTTTAGCCAGCTTCTCTCTCTCTCTCTCTCTCTCTCTCTCTCTCTCTCTCTCTCTCTCTCTCTGGATTCACATGTCAGACACTAGGTGGCTGTTTTGAAATTTCCTCGGATTTCCACTGTTCTACACAGATTTGGTAAGGCATAATATATCAGATATTTTAAAGGAAACTATTTAAAAGAAAATTTTTCCACATTAAAAAAAATGGGTTTTATGTGTACATTGGAAGAAAATTGGGTTTTGTTTGAAATTTTAGGCAGTATGACAATGAAACAACTCTATAAGAAGATTAGTATTGTTGGAATTATGCAGTTTATCACTATGCTTATCCTCGTTTTACAATTTAAAAAGATAGTCAATTTAAGTGCCAGGATGACAGCTATAGAAAAACTTGTTAAACCTGTAAAAATTCAGACAGAAGAAATTAACAGTGAAGTGAAGAAATTAACAGTGAAGTTGTTTCAAGTTTGAATCATAAGGTTACAGAAAGAAAGCCTGTTTTCACATAGTCACCCTTAATTTATCCTGTAACTGTAAAGCAGTTGCCTGATCAAATGACTACACAAAATATTTGGGCTCCAATTGAAATGTTGGATTTAAAAATGTTTAAGGAGGCAATAGTATCTTATGGCATGCATTCCCCATATGCCCCATATGTAAAGCAAATGTTAAACTCTTGGTCAACATATAATAGGATTGTACCACAGGACTGGCAGGAGCTGGCACAAGCTGTTCTTGAGCCCAGCCAGAGGCTTCAATTTTTAACTTGGTTTAAGGATGAAGCTAAAAACATAGAAAAACAATGGAGGGATAAATGAATACAAGTTTGCCAGGATCAGGTTATTGGAGAAGGCCAATATGCCTTAGTACAAACACAATGATTATATGATGTCCAAAGCCTAATTTTATGTCAAATGGCAGCCTTGAATGCAAGGGACAGAGTTGAGGAAACAGGAAAAAAACCTGAGTCATTTACAAAGGTTATGCAAGGCCCAAAAGAATCTTTCACAGATTTTTTTTTTCTTTTTTTACAAAGACTGGCTTCAGCAGTAAAGAGAATGGTCTCGATTCAGAAGCTAGTAAGATAATAATTGAATCTTTGGCCTTTCAGAATGTGAATGCCACATGCAAAAGAATAATCAGGCCATTTAAGGCAAGATCTGCACCTTTGGAAGATTGGATTAGAGACACGGTTAATGTTGAGGCTCATGAGCAGGATGATATGTGGGTAAGAGAAGCAATTTCAAAAGGTTTGAGGAATGTTAGATGTTTTGGATGTGGAAAGCAAGGACATTTGAAAAGGGACTGTAAACAGGTCATCCCGAGAAACAATGTTTCTTCAAGGAACAATAGCAACAGAATGCCCCTTCCTTCTGAAGTATGCAGAAGGTGTGGTAAGGGAAAACACTGGACCAACGAATGTAGATCAACAAAGGACAGACAGGGTAATCCTTTGCCTCAGTCTTCAGGAAACTCCAAGAGGGGCCTCATGCAGGCCCCCATAGCAAATCCAGTTCAAACTTTTCCTGTAGCCATAGAGGAAATCCCTGCTCTGAGCAATTAAATAACCAAATGCCTATTGGAATAAATCATGCTGGTCAGGATGATGAAACAGAGAGAATAGAAAATTCAGGAGAAAACATAAAGAAAAATTTTTGGCAAACTTCTATTAATGAACAAAGACCAAAATTAATGATAAAAATAAATGGTATTTTGTTGTCTGGTCTGGTAGACACAGGTGTGGAACTTATATAATTGTACCATAATTTTGGCATCCAACTTGGCCTCTTCAGAAGGTAAACGTTCAACTGTTAGGAATTGGGACATTATCTCAGGTGAAATAGATTGCAAGATGGCTCGAATGTATAGGTCCAGAAGGATAGAGAGGAAAATTAAAACCATATGTGGCTAACATAGCTATGAACCTGTGGGGTCAAGACTTGTTGCAACAATGGGATACTCAGATTAACATCCCTCCAATCTCAGAAACAAATCATAAACTAGCACATGTTTCTGAGAGAAATATTAGTAGATATTATTCTAATGAGTAGTCACTAGCCATCCATATTATATAAGAACAGGGCACAACAACTGATGATCTTCCAAAGACACCAACAGCTCTACCTTTAAAATGGTTAACAGACAAGCCTGCACGGGTTCAGCAATGGCCCTTAACAACAGAGAAACTCCAGGATTTAGAAGAGCTGGTAGAAGAACAGTTAAATGCTGAGCATATTGAAGAATCAACCAGCCCTTGGAATTCTCCTGTATTTGTTATTAAAAAGAAATCTGGTAAATGGAGAATGGTAACAGACCTTAGAGCAATTAACAAAGTAATTCAGCCAATAGGCTCTCTACAATCTGGGATGCCTTTGCCTACTCTGTTACCAAAAGGATGGCGTCTCATAGTTATTGATTTAAAAGACTGTTTCTTTTTAATACCCTTACAAGAAAAAGACAGAGAAAGATTTGATTTCACAGTGCCTACTTATAATAATTCTCAACCGGTTAAAAGATTTCAATGGAAGGTCCTCCCACAGGGAATGTTGAAAAGCCCAACTCTGTGCCAATATTTTGTACAGCAGTCATTGGAAATGATACGTAAAAAATTTCCTAAATCTATAATTTATCATTATATGGATGATATTTTACTAGCTGACTCAAATGCAGATACCTTAGAAAGAATGTTTGAAGAAGTAAAGAAAATTTTGCCTTCCTGGGGATTACAAATTGCTCCTGAAAAGATACAAAGAGGAAATTCTATTAATTATTTAGGATATAAAATAGAGCTACAAAAAAATTAGACCCCAAAAGGTGCAAATTAGGAGAGACAGACTACAAACTCTTAATGACTTTCAAAGATTATTTGAAGATATTTCTCATCTACGAACTATTGTTGGGGTAAAAAATGATGAACTGAATAATTTGTT
Organism: Peromyscus maniculatus bairdii; assembly: GCF_049852395.1. Taxonomy (NCBI): domain Eukaryota; kingdom Metazoa; phylum Chordata; class Mammalia; order Rodentia; family Cricetidae; genus Peromyscus; species Peromyscus maniculatus. Next base: position 154,031,897 of record NC_134854.1, on the reverse strand, counting down.
CAAAACCTTAGAAGGTGACAAAGACTTAAATAGTCCAAGAGAATTATCACCTGAGGCTGAGAAAGAATTGGCCTTGGTAGAAAAGAAAGTACACAAAGGGCACATGGATCGTATTGATCCAAAGCTGGATTGCATTTTGGTTATTTTACCTTCTAAGTATTCTCCTACTGGAATATTAATGCAGAGGCAAGATATTATATTGGAATGGATATTTTTACCAAATAAACCAAATAAAAAATTAAAAACTTATGGGAAAAAATCTCTGACTTGATTTGGAAGGGAAAATTGAGACTTTGTCAATTAGCAGGAATAGACCCAGCATAAATTGTCGTACCTTTAACTAAGGAGGACATTGAAAAATTATGGACAGAAAGTGAGTCTTGACAAAGAGCTTGAAGTATTTTTTCGGGAGATATTAACAGCAAATATCCCCAAAGCGATAGAATTGATCTTATAAAGAGAGAGGATTGGCTCTTGCCTTGAATTATACAGGAAAAACCCATACCTGGAGTTCGTACATTTTATACAGATGCCAACAAACAAGGAAAGGCAGGTTACAAATCAGAAAATTTAAGTAAAGTGGTTCAAAGTCCTTATAATTCAGTTTAAAAATCAGAATTGTATGCTATTCTGTTGGTATTAATGGATTTTTCAGAACCTCTCAACATAGTAACGGACTCTCAGTATGTTGAATGAGTGGTATTACATATTGAGACCACAGAATTTGTCCCTGATGCTTCAGAATTAACTTCACTATTCATTCAATTACAAGATACAATCAGGAAAAGGAGTCATCCTTTATATATAACTCACATCTGATCCCATACTGGTCTGCCAGGCCCTCTAGCCCAAGGAAATGATGAGATTGATAAGTTATTGATAGGAAATGTGCTGGAGGCCTCAGAATTTCATAAAAACATCATGTCAATAGTAAAGGTTTAAAAAAGGATTTTTCTATAACCTGGCAACAAGCCAAAGAAATAGTAAAGAAATGTCCTACTTGTTCCTTCTACAATCAAACACCATTACCAGCAGGATGTAACCCAAATGGTACTTATAGGAAAGAAATCTGGCAGATGGATGCTGTGGGATGGTCTGTATGTCAAATTGCCCTGATTGGTCAATAAATAAAAAACTGTTGGCCAGTGGTCAGGCAGGAGGTAGGTGGGACAAGGAGAGAGGAGAATTCTGGGAAGCGGAAGGCAGAGGCAGAGAGACACTGCCAGCTGCTGCCATGACCAGCAGCATGTGAAGACGCCGGTAAGCCACCAGCCACGTGGCAAGGTATAGATTTATGGAAATGGATTAATTTAAGCTGTAAGAACAGTTAGCAAGAAGCCTGCCACGGCCATACAGTTTGTAAGCAATATAAGTCTCTGTGTTTACTTGCTCAGGTCTGAGCGGCTGTGGGACTGGCGGGTGACAAAGATTTGCCCTGACAGTGGGCAAGGCAGGAAACCTCTAGCTACAGATGGATGTATTTCACTTTGCAGAATTTGGAAAATTGAAATATGTACACCACACCATCCATACTTATTCAGGATTTCAATGGGCAACTGCTTTGAATTCTGAAAAAGCTGATTCTGTAATCACTCATTTGCTAGAAGTTATGGCCATCATGGGTATACCTACACAAATCAAAACTGATAATGCTCCATCATATGTCTCTGTTAAAATGAGACAGTTTTTGCTTATTACAATGTAAAGCATATTACAGGCATACCACATAATCCTACAGGTCAAGCAGTTATAGAAAGATCAAACAGAACTCTAAAGGATATGCTAAATAAACAGAAAGGGGTAACAAAACCCCCCAGAAATAGACTGCAAAATGCTCTATTAACTTTGAATTTTTTCAATGCCAATGAGAAAGGAACTACAGCTGTAGAGAGACATTGGATAATAGAAAAAACTACAGAATTAAATCAGCCTATATACTTTAAGGATGTGCTGACCTCAGAATGGAAACCAGGGTATGTATTACGTTGGGGACGATGTTTTTCTTTTGTTTCTACAGGAGAAGATAAGCTGTGGGTACCATCAAAATTGATAAAGGTTCGATTTGAACAAGAGAGACTTCTTAATTAGAGGAGGTGATAGTTCATCAACCAGCATGAACATCCAATTTAAACTAACTTGTACCAGTAACACATGCCTTTTCATTTAATCAGATAATAACTTGCCAAAAAGGAACATCCCAAAAATTAGTCTTGGGGAAAGGTTTTTGTTTTTGTCTTTTAGGAGAATGAAGGTTAAGGAATCTGAAGAACACTGGACAAATGAGACAACTGAAGAAAGGGGACAAATCTTCTATTCCAGGAAACAGCGTGTAACGGCATATGGGTATATATTATCTAAAAAATTTTATGTCTTCCTAAATATTTGCTTCTGCTTTTCTCTAAAGATTTAACACTATTGGTCTTCTAATAGTCCCAGTTCAAATAAAATTTAAAGCTGACTTTGGAGTTGGAGAATGGCTCTCTCCTTCTTTAAAATCAAGCATGTTGTTAAAAGGAAAATGCAAACTCCCTGTATCATGCCAGAAGAAAAGAGCCATCTTCTGCTATGGGACAGGACAAAAGCCAAATTAATTAAGGAACTATTCTATTACTAATCTCAACTCTTTGATTCTATTCTGATTCTTTAAACTTTTTTTAAAGTATGAATTTTATATCAAAATTTACAAGATTAATATATATAGGTATATATATATTTTAAAGTTTGTTAAGATATGAATGGTCATATAGAGTACTAACTAATTCTAGAAAAAAGGCTTCAATTAGCTGCATATATATGTCTTTGTGTTCTAGTCTCTTATCAGTTTTCTGCAGGAAATCACAGCCAGGCCTAACATCAACTGAAGTCTCCAGGAAGAAGATGGGGCCCCACAACAACAATTCCACCTAGACAATAATATCACTAAGCTGACAAACATCATCTACAGATCAACTTTGAGCTACAAGGTGCTCAGCGCAATTTTGAGATGACTAGCTGAGATGATCCAGTCTCAAAGACTACTTGAATAAGGACTTAAGATAAACCCTGAACTTTGGCATTATACACAGACCAGATAATGATGGATATAGTTACCTTTCCAACAATTTGACAACTAACCTAAAATTTTCTTTCAGGATAAAGATAACTTCACCCGTACCCAGCAGGAAGCAATTTTAAGAATATGATGCCCACATTCCCAAAGAGGTGGTGTGGGCAGGGTGGTTTTTTTGGTTCTTTTAATGGGTTTTGGGTCTGGGATAATTTTCATTGTTTAGGGGGTTGGTTACAAGTTGTTGTCAAGGGTTAGGAAAAAGGCTAAGCAAAGGAGATTAGATTTAAGGTTCTTGTTTAAAAAAAAAGAAAGAACAAAAGAAAGAAAGAAAGAAAGAAAGAAACAAACAAACAAACAAACAAACAAAAGAAAAAGACAATTACTAGTTTTAAATACTCTACATTGGATTGGATTGTTTTATATTGTATACAAATTTGAAATTGATATTGTTAGAAAATGCTACATGTATATTTCTAATTGTATTTATACCATTCATTTAACAATGTAATGCAATTTTCTGATCCTTGAATGTTATTATTACCAACTATTTGGATATAAAGAAATGAAAGTTAGTAGTTAGACATTACAATAAAACTTGTAGTCATATTAGATATGTTTTAAAAAATTGAGCAGATATATTTTAGACAGGTCGTCTTCAAACCCTTCAGAGATCTACAGAATATGGCATTTAAAATGTTTTAATAACTTAGAAATTTTTATTTTTTGAGGTATGTCTGCTCCTGGCAGTACCAATCTACTTCAGAGAAAATATGGACATTGAAGAAACTGCATATGGAGTTAACTTTCATTGTGGCAAAAGTTAGCCACTGGACAACCAAGTATCCTCGAATCAGTAGGACCAAATGGACAGACAGAACACGAAACAAAGTCCTACTGATTGTTGCCAAAATAAGTGTGGTTATGGCTTTATCAAAAGGCATCTTCTGAGGCCAGGACAATATGGCCCCATCCCTAAAGTGGCCTTTGCAATCTGGAAAAGGTACAGTGCCCTTTTCTTCAAAGGCAGCTTAACAGGCAGAGGGCCGATGGCTTCTCTTGTGCAATGGAACAGCAGCTGAAAGTTCATGCCTCTCAATAGTAGACTGGCATTTAATAGAGGGATATGGAGAAGAAGGGGATGCTGAGATGAAGCCATAAATACACAGCCAAGAGGAATGAACAGCTGAATTAAAAAACTGTCAACAATTTCCAGAATTTAAAATCCTGAATCATGACAGGACACTAGTGGAATTTAGGTGTTTCTGGTACATGGACTGCTCTCACCCAATGTGAGGTTGAACTGTTGACCTTGTGTACATCCTACTTCACAAATGAGTCTGTCAGATACACTAAGCCTATAGGCTGAAGATGATGCCCCAACACTGCGGAGAAACCTCAGGTGACTGTCCAGGCAGCTGGCTGTTTCTGTCAACTCACAATTTTTTTGGAAGTTGTTTGCATGCACTTCCTGTTTTTATTTTTGTTAGCTAATATTATTTCCTTCTTGGGTCTCTGAGGGAGTTGAAGATTAGTTAGTTATAATTGAAGATTAGTTAGTTATAGTTGAAGGTTAGTTAGTTATAGTCGAAGATTAATTAGGATAGAAAGTGAATTAGATACATTTTGAACTTACCAAAATAGGATAGATAATGGAATTATTTTCTCTGATTTATTAAATACAAATGGACTAGACATTGTTTAGGTATTTATTACTTGTATATATTGTATATAGTTATTGTACGTTTGTATATAGTTTTTCTTTTGTTAGTTATAACCTTTTTGCTTTTTTTCTTTTTATTAAAATAGAAAAGGGGAAATATGGTGGTATTCTATTTGTACTGAAATGTGATTTTAATTGTATGTTAATAAATAATGTTGCCTGGGGGTCAGAGTTATTAGAGCCATAGAAAGAGCATGGCAGTGGTGGCGCATGCCTTTAATCCCATCGATCTCTGTGTGTTCTCGGATAGAGCCAGCATTGGAGACATGCGCCTTTAAGACCTAGAGTGCTGTACTTACATGCAGTGAGAAGGCAGTTGTTTGGGTTTACAACCAATGAGAAGGCAGAACAGAAAGACTACTTAAAGACATACACTCAGGAAATAGCTCTCTTTTGGGAAGCTAGGAGCACTGCAGGAGGAAGGGTAAGATTTTAGTTCTGAGCTCTGACCTCTCAGCTTTCTCTTTTACATTGGTTCTGTGTTTCTTATTTAATATGACGGTTGGTTACATCTACAAGATGTAGAGGTGGTGAACTACTGGACAGATGCACAGACACACAATGGAACTTTACCTGAGGGCCAGAGATTAATTCTTCATTTCATTTTTCTCTCTGCTGGTTCTTTGTTCTGTTCTTTCACTCTGTTGTTTTTCTTCTACTTTTTCTTCCCAGGTGTTTTTCTTTTACATCTTTCCTGATGCTATCCTTTCACTTCTTCCTTTATGTTTCTCTTCTATTTCTTCCCTTTTCTTTTTCCTTCTACGTCTTTCCTCTTATCTCTTATTTTTAATCCCCCTTTACCACTTAAGACAAATATTTCTATGCAAGAAAAGATTACCTCACAACCAAAAACCAATTGAAGTCTTTATATAAGTAGAAATCACATTAAGACCACACGTTACATGTTTTCATTAGAAGACGATGAGTAAATAAATATTTTTATTTGTATTAATTTTCCCAGGATAACATCTTTACCCCAAAGCAATGATTCTTTTATAATAGAAAGTTATAATTCAAAGTTTTACGCAAGCCAAATACATTTCAGCCAGTTCCTTTGTACTGGCAGGCAGCTGTTTGCGGTTTCACTGTAGCAGATTCCTATCCTATTTTTATGCTAGAGAAACTTTAAACAAGTGGTCTAACTATCTATTTTTCTTTAAGTACAATAGGATCATTTAATTTCTTTTCACAGCTTTGTTTGTTCAAGCTGCATACCAGGCACTGTGATTAATTCTGTAAACTATATGACCAAGGAACTGAGCTCGGCCCTAGCTTTGGGTATATGGACATAACTGCTTTCTTTAATCATCAACCTGTTTTTCCACAGGAAGGATTCATGGGTCTCTAATGCATGAAATATCCTTATTCTTATTTTTCTTCTTCTGCAAATCTCATATTTAACAAAGGAAAAGATAACTTTTAGCTTATTTTTGCCTTTTTTAAATCTCTTATTGGAGCAATTGGCAGAACAACCTAAACCATTTTCCTTATCATGTTAACCACTTGTCTCTTTTAGGCTAATTCAGAAAGTCCAAATAAATCACAGATCTAATTAATCATCATTGCTCTTATAAAAATCATCTTCATTATGATCTGCAAGTAAATTGCAGAGTGATATTGGGCATTTTCCCTAGAAACAATCACACTACACTAGATACAGTGGGATTCTTTCATATAGCAATCACAACATCCCAAATACAGCAGGAACACAGCAGCAGCCAACAGAAGGATGGACAGCTAAAGCAAGGGGGCATTCTGGGAACAAGTTTTACTCAATTCCATTATTGAAAGAATTTGGGAAAATGACAGGATGAGATGACACTTTGACAGTGGACAATAAAGCCAGTATTAAAAAGTGTGCACAAGAAATTTGTTCATTTCTTTTAGATTTTCCTATTTTGTGGAATACAGGTTTTTGAAGTATGACCTAATACTTTTCTGTGTTTTCTCAGTGTCTGTTGCTATGTGCCCTTTTTCATTTCTGATTTTGTTAATTTTGATATTCTCTCTATGCCTTTTAGTTAGTTTGGATAAGGGTTTATCTCTCTTGTTGATTTTCTTGAATAACTAACTCCTTGTTTCATTGATTTTTTGTGTTGTTCTCTTTGCCTCTATTTCATTGATTTTAGCCCTCAGTTTGATTATTTCTGGCCACCTACTCCTTTCGGATGTGTTTGTTTCTTTTTGTTCTAGAGCTTTCAGGTGTGCTGTTAAGTTGTTAGTGTGAGATTTCTTCAAATATTCATGAAGTCATTTAGTGCTATGAACTTTCCTTGTAGCAGCACTTTCATTATGTCCCATAAATTTGTGTAAGTTGTTCATTCATTTTCATTGATCTAGGAAGTCTTCAATTTATTCCAAGACACAGCTATACACCATTCTTGGACATATACCCAAAGGATGCTCAATCATAGCAGCTTTACTTGTAGTAGCTGGAAACTGGAAACAACCCAGATGCCCCTCAACTGAAGAATGGATAATGAAAATGTGTCACATTTACACAATGGAGTATTAATCAGCTGGTAAAAACAATGACATCAGAAAATTTGAAGGCAAATGGACAAAACTAGAAAAAAAATCATCCTGATGAGGCAACTCAGACACAGAAAGACAAACATGGTATATACTCACTCAGAACTGGAAGTAAGCTGTAAAGTAAAGGATTGCTATGCTACAATCCACAGATCCAGAGAGAGACTAAGTAACAAGATGGCCCAAGCAGGGACACATGAATCTTTCTGGGAAGGGGAAATAGAAGAGATATTGTGGGTGGACTGGAGGCTGATGGGGATGGGAACATGAGATACTGGGATGGGGGTGGATGGAGGGGAAAATACTGAAGTAATGACAGGAAAGGGGGGTGCATTTCGGGGTTATGTAGAAACCTGGTGCAAGGGAAACCCCCAGGAATGTACAAGGATGACTCCAGCTAAGAATCCTAGCAATAGTGGATATGTAGCCTAAACTGGATATCTTCTGTGATTAGATTGGTGACTTCCCCAATTGTCATCAGAACCTTCATCCAATAACTGATGGAATAAGATATACAGACTCACAGCCAAACATTAGGCAGGCTTGGGGAATCCTGATGAAGAGAGAGAGGAAGGACTGTAGGAACCAGGAGGGTCAAGGACATCACATGAAAACCCACAGAAACAACTAACCTGGGATCACAAGAACTCACAGAGTATGAACGAATGACAAGGGAGCCTGTAGGTAGAGTTTTCCTGCCTGGCCCACAGTCAGGACAAATCTCTCTCACCCGCCAGTCCCACAGCCACTCAGACCCAACCAAGTAAACACAGAAACTTATATTGCTTACAAACTGTATGACCATGGCAGGCTTCTTGCTAACTGTTTTTATATCTTAAATTAACCCATTTCTATAAATCTATACTTTGCCACATGGCTCGAGCTTACAGGCATCTTCACATGCGGCTTGTCATGGTGGCAGCTGGCAGTATCTCTCTCTCAGCCTTCCACTTCCCAGAATTCTTCTCCTCCTTGTCCTGCCTATACTTCCTCCTGCCTGACTACTGGCCAATCAGTGTTTTATTTACTAACCAATCAGAGCAACACATTTGCCATACAGAACATCCCACAGCAGGAGCTTGCATTCCCTGGTAGAATTATTTTTCCAGGTTTAGGTGGGGTACCACCCCTATCTATTTTTAAAAAAATTATTATTAAGAAATTTTCTATTCACTTTACATACCAACCACAGATCCCCACCTCTTCCCTCTTCCCACCCCCACATTTCCTAAGTCAAGGTCTCCCAAGAGGAGTCAGTAGAGCCTGGCACACTGAGCTGAGGCAGGCCCAAGCCCCTTCCCCCTGCACCGAGGTTGTGCAAGGTGTCACACCCTAGGCACTGGGCTCCAAAAAGTCTGCCCATGCACCAGTGATGAATCCCAATGCCTCTGCCTGGGGGCCTCCCAAACAGTTCAAGCTAAACAACTGTCTCCCATAGCCATAGGGTCTAGTCTAGTCCTATGAAGGCTCCATACCTATTAGTCCACACAGTTTATGGGTTTCTACTAGTGTGGCTGTTCATCTCTGCACATTTTCCCATCATGATCTCGATGTCCTCTACCCACAGAATCCCTCCTCTCTCTCATTGATTGGATTCCCAGAGCTCAGCCTGGTGCCCAGCCTTGGATCTCTGCATCTGTTTCCATCAGTCACTGGATGAAGGCTCTATGATGACAGTTATGGTATTCACTAGTCTGGTCACTAGAGTAGACCAGTCCAGGCACCTTATTGACCAATGCCAGTAGTCCAAGGTGGGGTCATCCTTGTGGATGCCTGAGAACTCCCCAGGCACCCTGTCTCTTCCTATTCTCATGATGTCTTCATTTATCATGGTATCTCTTTCCTTGCTCTCCCACTCTGTCCCTATTTCAGCTCGAACCTCCCATTTCCTTATGTTCTCATCCCCCATTCTTTGCCCTCCAATACCCCACCCCCACAGTGTGCTCATGTAGATCTCATCTACTTCTCCTTTGCTGGGCTATCTATGTGTCCCTCTTAGGGTCTTCCTTGTTAGCTAGCTTCTCTGGAGCTGTGGGTTGTAGTCTGGTTTTCCTTTGCCTTACATCTGGTATCCACTTATGAGTGAGTACATACCATGTTTATCCTTCTGGGTCTGTGTTACCTCACTCAGGATGATATTTTCTAGTTTCATCCATTTGCCTACAAATTTCATGATGTCATTGTTTTTTATTGTTGAGTAGTATTCCATTGTGTATATATGCCACATTTTCTTTGTCCATTCTTTGGTTGAGGGGCATCTAGGTGGTTTCTAGGTTCTGGCTATTATGAATAATGCTGCTGTGAACATAGTTGAGCATGTGTCCTTGTGGTAAGATTGAGCATTCTTTGGGTATATGCCCAAGAATGGTATAGCTGGGTCCACACACCTATGAACATCTGATTTTTGACAAAGAAGCCAAAACTGTACAATGGAAAAAAAAAGCATCTTCAACAAATGGTGCTGGCATAACTGAATGTCAACATGAGTAATATTACAAATAGATCCATATCTGTCACCATTCACAAAACACAAGTCCAAGTGGATCAAAGACCTCAACATAAATCTAGTTATACTTAACTTGATAGAAGAGAAAGTAGGAAGTAGTCTTGTATGCATTGGCATGAGGGGCCACTTTGTAAATATAACACCAATAGCACAGAAACTGAGTGCAAAAATTAATAAATGGGAACTCCTGAAAGTGAGAAGCTTTTGTAGGGCAAAGAACATGGTCAATAAGACAAAGCAACAGCCTAAGAATGGAAAAAGGTCTTCACCAACCCCACATCTGACAGAGGGCTGATCTCCAAAAAAAAAAAAAGAACTCAAAAAGCTAGACATGAAAATACCAAACAATCCAATTAAAAAATGGGCTAAAGAGTTTAACAGACAATTCTCAACAGAAGAATCTCAAATGGCTGAAAGACATTTAAGGAATTGCTCAATATCCTTAATCATCAGGGAAATGCAAATCAAAACGACTCTGAGATACCATATCATACTTGTCAGAATGGCTATGAACAAAAACACTGAAGACAGTTTGTGTTGGAGAGGATGTGGAGAAAGGGGAACACTCCTACACTGTTGGTGGGAATGCAAACTTGTACAGCCACTCTGGAAATCAGTATGGCAGTTTCTCAGAAAATTGGGAATCAATCTACTTGGTAGAATTTTTGGGGTCACTTATGTAGACTACCATATCATTTGTAAATAGTGAAAGTTTGGCTTCTTCCTTTCCAGTTTGTATCCCCTTGATCTCCTTTGGTTCTCTTCTTGTTCTAGCTAGAACTTCGAGTACTATTTTGAATAGACATGGGGAAAGTGGACAGCCTGTCTTGTTCCTGATTTTAGTGCAATTGCTTTGAGTTTCTCTCCATTTAATTTAATGTTGGCTGTCAACTTGCTCTAAATTGCCTTTATTATGTTTAGGTATGCTCTTTGCATTCCTGATGTCTCCAGGACCTTTATCATGAAGGGGTGTTGGATTTTGTCAAAGGCTTTTTCCCCATCTAATGAGATGATCATGTGGTTTTGTTCAGTTTGTTTATATGATAGATTACATTGACAGATTTTTCATATGATGAACCATCCATGCATCTCTGGGATGAAACCTATTTGATCATGATGGATTTTTTTTGATGTGTTCTTGGATTTGGTTTGCCAGTATTTTATTATTTTTGCATCAATGTTTGTGAGGGAGATTGTTCTGTAATTCTCTGTCTTTGTTGCATCTTTGTATGGTTTGTGTATAAGGATAACTATAGCCTCATAGAAAGAGTTTGGCAATGTTCCTTCTGTTTCTATTGTATGGAACATTTTGAGGAATATTAGTATTAACACTTCTCTGAAATTCTGGTAGAATTCTGCACCAAAACCATCTGTCTTTGGATTTTTTTGTTTGGGAGACTTTCAATGACTGCTTCTGTTTCAGTAGCAGTTATAGGTCTATTTAAATTGTTTATTTGATCTTGATTTAATTTGTGTATATAGTACCTATCCAGAAAATAATCCATTTCTTTTAGATTTTCCAATTTTGTGGAGTAAAGGTTTTTGAGGTATGACCTGATGATTCTCTGGTTTTCCTCATTGTCAGTTGTTATGTCTCTTTTCATTTCTGATTTTGTCAATTTGGATATTCATTCTCTGCCTTTTGGTTAGATTGGATAAGGGCTTGTCTATCTTGTTGATTTTCTCAAGGAACCAAACTTTGTTTCATTGATTCTTTATATTGTTCTCTTTGTTTCTATTTTATTGATTTCAGCCATGAATTTGATTATTTCCTGGTGTCTATTCCTCCTGGGTGACTTTGCTTCTTCTTGTTCTAGAGCTTTCAGGTGTGCTGTTAAGTCTTCAGTGTGAAATTTCTCTAACTTCTCTATGTAGGCATTTAGTGCTATGAATTTCCTCTTAGTACTGCTTTCATTGTGTCCCTAAGCTTGGGTATATTGTACATTCATTTTTATTGAATTCTAGGAAGTTTTAATTTCTTTATTTCTTCCTTGTCTCAGTGGTGATTCAGTTGAGCATTGCTCAGTTTCCATGAGTTTATAGGCTTTTTGTAATTTGTGTTGTTGTTGAATTCTAACTTTAAGGCATGGTGGTCTGAAAAAATACAGGAGGTTATTCCATTTTTTAAAATCTGTTGAGATTTGTTTTGTGACTGAGTATGTAGTCAATTTTAGAGAAGGTTCCATGGGGTGCTGAGAAGAAGGTATATTCTGTTGTGTTTGAGTGGAATGTTCTTATTAAGTCCATTTGAGTCATAATGTCTGTCCATTCCCTTATTTCTCTGTTATGTTTCTCTTTGGCAGACCTGGCCATTGGTGAGAGTGCGGAGTTAAGTCTCCCACTATTAGTGTGTGGGGTTTGATGCATGATTTAAGCTTTAGTAATGTTTCTTTTACAAATGTGGGTGCCCTTGAATTTGGAACATAAATGCTCAGAATAAATGTTCAGACTTCATCTTGTTGGATTTTTCCTGTAATGAATATGTAATGTCCTTCTTGATCTCTTTTGATTACTTTTGTTTGAAGTCTATTTTGTTAGGTATTAGGATGGCTACTCCAGCTTGGTTTTTTTTTTTTTTTTTTGGTTTTTCGAGACAGGGTCTCTCTGTGTGGCTTTGCACCTTTCCTGGAACTCACTTGGTAGTCCAGGCTGGCCTCGAACTCACGGAGATCCACCTGGCTCTGCCTCCCGAGTGCTGAGATTAAAGGCGTGTGCCCCTGCCGCTCGGCCTGCAAGTTGTGGTTTTTTTTTTTTTTTTTTTTTTTTTTGTCCAGCTTGCTTCTTAAGTCCATTTGAATAGAAAGATTTTTCCCAGCTCTTTACTCTGAGGTAATATTTGTCTTTGAAGTTGAGGTGTGTTTCTTGTATTCAGCAGAAAGGCGGATTCTGTTTTTTCATCTATTCTGTTAGCCTATGTCTTTTTAGTCCTTTGATATTAAGGGATATTAATGACCAGTGATTGTTAATTCCTGTTATTTTTTTGGTGGTAGTGTTGTTTCCCTTCTTTGGGATATGTTGGTATTGGATTATCTATTGCTTGTGTTTTCATGGGTGCATCTAACTTCCTTGGGTTGGATTTTTTTCCTTCTAGTGCTTTCTGTGGGGCTGGGTTTGTGGATTGGCATTGTTTAAATCTGGTTTTATCATGGGATATTTTTTTCTACTCCGCCTATGGTGATTGGGAATTTTACTGTGTATAATAGTCTGGGCTGGCATCCATGGTCTCTTAGTGTCTGAATAATGTCTGTTCAGGACCTTCTGGCTTTCAGAGTCTCCATTGAAATTAGGTGTTATTCTGCCTTTAAATGTTGCTTTGTCTTTTTCCTTTGCTGCTCTTAATACTTCTCTTTATTCTGTATGTTTAGTGGTTTGATTATTATGTGGCATGGGGCCTTCATTTTTTTGTCCAGTCTATTTGGTGTTCTGTAACCTTCTTGTATCTTCATAGGGATTTCCTTCTTTAGGCTGGGAAAGTTTTCTTTTATGATTTTGTTGAATATATTTTCTGTGCCTTTGAGTTGGTATTCTCCTTCTTCTATCCCTACTATTCTTAGGTTCAACTTTTTTATGGTGTCCCAGATTTCCTGGATGTTTTGTGTTATGACTATTTTGGCTTTAATGTTTTCTTTGACTTATGAATCTATTTCCTCTATTGTATAGTCTATACCATAGATTCTTTCTTCCATCTCTTGTATTCTGTTGGTTATGCTTGCATCTGTAGTTCCTGTTTGTTTACTCAGATTTTCTATTTCCGGCATTCCCTCTGTTTGTGTCTTCTTCATTGTTTCTATTTCAATTTTCAGGTCTTGAACTGTTTTCTTCACCTGTTTAATTGCTTTTTCTTAAAACAGAGATTTATTGATTTTTCCAATTTTTTGTTTGTCTTTTCCTCAATTTCTTTATGGGAATTTTTCATTTTCTCTTTAAAGGCCTCTATCAGCTTCTTAAAGTCATTTTAAAGGTTGTTTTCTTCTGCTTCTTCTATGTTGGGGTGTTCAGGTGGTGCTGATGTAAAACCACCAAATTCTGGTGGTGCCATATTGCTTTTTATGTTGTTGAATGTATTCTTGTACTGGCAAGTACCCATTTCTTCCTCCAATTGGTGCAAATGGTATCTGTGCCTCAGGGAGCCACTCTTGGTCCAATCAGAACTCTGTGTTCGATGCTGGAAGGCTCTGTGTTGCAGGGAGCACCTGCAGCCTCTTGGTCCAATTGGAGCTGGCAGAGTCTGCATCTCAGGGAGCAACTTCAGTCTTGGACGATGGGTGGGTTTTGGGTGTGGATTGGGGATTGTAGGTTACAGGGCCCAGTGGGGGTGGTGGTCATGTCTCCCTGCAGGAGTCCTGCCTGCTGCCCTGTACCTGGGGCTGCAATGGGTGGGGTATAGGGGCACTGGTTTTGCCTCTTCATAGGTTCATTTTAAAATTATATTTTGAGATTGTGATTTTATCATTTCTCCCTTCCCTTTCCATCCTTCCAACTTTACCATGTTTTTTTAAATCTTCTACATCTTCTTCTTTCTTTATTGCAACTAGTGAAACATTGAAAACAATATATAAGGTAAGACAGTTTATCACAGACTTTGCCACAAACTCAAGGGAAAAAAATTCAGTGTATCATAGGTAGGCATCATAGTTATTCCTGGCTTTTGTAGACAACTTTTTATCAGAGAAAACGTATTTCTATTCTCTGCTTGTTAAGAATATTATAAAAAACACTGTAGACTTGATCAACATAGATTCTTTCATGAATCTTTATTTTCTTGGTGTTACTTCTTTAATAAGTTAATGTGTTGCATAATGTTCAGTTTCTCTATTGGGACATGACTGACTGTTTAAACATAGCATTTGGCTACTAGAAAATAAACTGCTCTGGTTAAATTAAGGACATGTTGTTCCATGATCTGGTTTGTAAAAGTGATCTTCACTGACATTGAGGCATATTAGAAAGACTGGGGCAATTCTGGAGACATCTGAAGGAAAATGAGTCACTTATCACAGAGTGGTTGAAGCTTCTCAAAGACAGCTAAGAACCAAAAATTTCAACACAACGAACAGTGTTTGATTTGGAGCTTTCTCCGTTCTCAGATGCAAACCTTCAGTTTTCTAGAAATCTAACCAGAATGTCATTGTACAATGTCAGTGGCTCCTGGTTTTATCATATCACATTCTAAGCCCACCCAGGGCATCTTTCGAGACACCTCATACTCTCACTTATCAGAGCTAAGGTAGAAAAAAAAACACAAAAAACCAAAAAACCAAGAGACTTCTTAACACCTCTTTGAGATGTAGCTCAAGGGCAATGAAAATGGCATAAATGCTAATGCTAAGACAACTAATTGTGATTTCCCATAAGAAGCCCCTATGAAACTTGAGTATGTCTTATTCTTTCCCTCAGTGCTTTTGTAATTTAGTAAACTACCAACTGTAGTTCTGAAATTCTTTTCTCCATCAAAGCCATTAATCCCAGGACTGTCTAAATGGAGAGCACAGAAGGCAAAGGAAACTCCTCAGATAGCAGGAAGCGAATTATCAGTTACAAGGCATTTTCTGCTTCCTCAACTGCCCACTTCTCCCATCCCCTTTTCCTCTAGTTAAAGTGGAGAATGAGAAGAGTGGTTATTATTTTTCTTGTATTTTCTATGTGCTCACTGATTTTGTATTTTCTACTGCTTGAAACACTTCCTATTTTGAGGAATATGATCATGATCTCTAAAAACAATCTGACTTTATTTTCAGATACAAGTAAGACTATTGTTGTTCAAAAGCTAATTGTTTTTGACCTGATGTACTTGTTCCCATTTCTTGTGTCCCTAGCATCATTGTTCCTTTTATTTTTGTCCTTGGTGAAGCACTCCAGAAGCCTCAACCTCATTTCTATCAGCTCTGACGATTCCAGAACTAAGGTCCACAAGAAGGCTGTGAAAATGCTGTTGTCTTTCCTCATTCTCTTCATAATTCACAGTTTTTTTTCATGCAGGTGGCACGTTGGTTATTTTTTTTTTTTTTTTATTTTCCATCAAACAGGTCAATTAAGTTTGTTCTGTTAACATTAATTACCTTTCCTTTAAGTCATTCATTTATTCTGATCCTGGGAAATAGTAAGCTTCAGCAGACAGCAGTGAGGGACCTTCAACATCTTAAAAGCCAGCTGCAAGAGATGATCCTCTCCCTTCACAGATTCTCCAAAGTCTTTACTAAGTGAATAACTTAATAAGGAGCCTTGGAAGGTCACTGTTCTTCTGCTGGGGTCTTTTAAGTACTGCTAAACATACGCGAATAGTTCCTTGAACATACTGCATTTTGTGACAATTTGCACACAGTCAGGCTATAAAACACAAACCTATCTTTTTTTGTTGTCTGTTTACAGCATTGGTAATAAAAACTAATAGTCTCAAACATTTTAAAGGAAATCAAATAGTTAATTTTACAGGCAAAAGGTATGTAATTATAATTCACAGGGAAGGTTCATAATATCTAGGTAACTTGTAAGCCCGAACAGGCAGAAGATGGGCAAAATGTTGATAAGAGATTAAGAAATCCTAAAGAGAAAAAACATCATCTCACAGCTTAAATTATTTAAAAAAGCTTTCCTTTTGTTTTTCAGATTTATTTATGTGTATGAGTATTTTGTCTGCATGCATGTCTGTGTCTGGTGTCCACAGTCCACATAGGTCAGAAGACGGTGTTGAATTCCCTGGAACTAGAGTTACAGGTCATTGTGAGTGACTATATGGGTCCTGGGAACTAAACCTAGGTCCTCTGCCAGAAAAGTGCTCTTAATTGCTGAGCCATCTTTCCAGCTCCCACAGCTTGAATTCTTAAGTGTTATTTTCCTTTTGATATAGAAACTTAATGGCCTGGAACTTGCTACGTAGACCAGGCTGGC
Source organism: Peromyscus maniculatus bairdii (assembly GCF_049852395.1). Classification (NCBI taxonomy): domain Eukaryota; kingdom Metazoa; phylum Chordata; class Mammalia; order Rodentia; family Cricetidae; genus Peromyscus; species Peromyscus maniculatus. Next base: position 154,015,202 of record NC_134854.1, on the reverse strand, counting down.
TTTGATCTCATAGAGATCCACCTGCCTTACACATTCTAGAATTGAAGACTTGCACCACCATGTCTCACTTCTCATTTTTCTTAAACGAAAAGATAAGTTTGTCTTTGTTATTAAAGCATTTGTCGATACTTAAGGAATAAGATGGTCATACGAAAATAGGGATGACCTTATGTTTACAGTGGGAAACATTAATCTTCATGTGAATTCCCAAGTTAAAATTATTTTTGCTGTTTCTACAAACTTGCTAATTTTTCTAAATTCTAGAGCAGCATATACACTGGCAGTATGTTCACAGTGGCAGAAATCAGTATGTCTATCATGTTATGGTCTTGTTATGGTCTATCTAAAAATAAATTAACCTTTACTTCAGTATCACATTTATGTTGGTACTACAAGGTAACATGTCCTGTAGAGAATGAAATGTATTTGTGTACACACTTCATTGCAATCTGATTACCAGAGTTCTTAGCACAAGACACTGGTATTATATGAAGTGAGAAGATAAAGAAAGCAGTTTATGATACATGGCAAGTTTAAAGGGTACTGTGGATGTGTAGATGTATTTATAATGCTGCAATTTAAGTGTAGAAACAATAGCTGTAAACTCCAAATAAGACAGTGGGGGAAATTTACTGTAACATTTTCACTGTGACAGTGGTAATTATAACATTATACAGATAAGACATTATACACAGTATACTTTTGTTTAGTCTATATAGTTTTAAGGTAAAACAAGCTGCAATGAAATGATGATATACATGTCAGTTTGGCTCGGTGGAGTTATAAGAAAGGTAATGGTAGAACTATTCACATTTTCCACCCAACTACCTCTGAGCTATGTAGTTCTTCTATATATAGGTGATAAGAATGATGTTGATGATTGCTTTAATAATATAGCACACATTTATTAGTAATCTGTACTTTATAAAACAAAATATGTTATTTTATGAATTGTATTTTAATCATCTTGCCTTGGAAAACGTAATGTGTAAATTCAGTTGAGTGCAGGTTAGCCTTAGATGTTGACCTCATTTTTATTTTGAAGAATTTATTTTTATTTTATTTAGTATTTAGTGTTACTGAAATTTGGTAATCAAGAGAAGCTAATTAAGTACACATGTGATCAACTTTTGATTCTAATGAAATGGTTTTTGGGGTAAGTGAGCTAATGTATAGCTAGCAATAACCTACACTTAAGCAAACTTTAGCAGAGAGAAGTATAAAGAACAGGTCTTATTCTTGACAGTAGAAGAATGGCAAAATACTAGTAAATGAACCCAGGCCATAGGATATGTTACTGCAATGAATGGTTTGTTCTCCACATGTTTGAATGACAAGTGAGCTCTAGCCCTGTGCCTCCTCTATCTCCATCTGTCACCTTCCTGACAGCCTCAGCAGCATCAGACCCTCTGTCAATATATGTAACCCCAGGCCAATGCATGCAACCTGGAATGATTGACCAAAATGTTGGTGAAAGAGGGAAATCATTACTTATTTTTCACTACTAACCTCTTACCTGACAAATAAATGTTCATTTTGAGAATTTATTTTGTGATGATTTCTTCTTTCCATCCACAGAGGTAGGCAGTTGACAGGAGAGGAATACCTTGAGTATGCTGATGGAATTGGGTAAACTCTGATGCCAAGTTCTAAAGGTATCAGGGACACAAAGGCATGCTTTCTTGAGTATTTCTGGATACATATACCAGATAAAAACCTGTATCTGTACTGACTTCTAAGAATGGTTTACAGATTTGTCTCAAGTAAGACATATGCTACTTTTTAGGTGACTTTTCCTTGCAAAACCTCACTAGACCCTTTTGATGGTTGTTGACATTATGACAAAGGCCTTCCAAATTCTCCCATTTTTAGACAACAGGTAATATGCTACCCATCTATTTCTTAAGAATAATATTCACAAGAAAATTTATCTGAAATTCTGTTAAATGCATTTGAGAAACACACAAGCAATCCTTTTTGACTCCTTGTATATCAAATCTCATTTTACAGTTTTTCTAGGTTCTCCCCCCCCCCCCCCGTGTGTGTGTTATGACAAAACTAATACATTATCTGAGACTAAGAAGATGCCTAGTTGCTCTCATTCTAACCCTAAACTCCCTGCCATTGGGGAGCCTGCCCTTCTAAGCTAGGCGAGCTCCACCTGAAGTCTGTTGTGAGGAAGAGCTAGTGAAGAATATTTTCCTGTCTTAATTTTGTTTCCCCTTTTCTGTGATTAAAAAAAACTCTGATGGAACAACTTAAAGGAGACAGGCTTTATCTTAGATCACAGTTCAAGGCACAGTCCATCATGGCAGGAAAAACAAGTGGCAGGGGTTTGAAGCAGGGGATGACATCAGACCCACAACTGGGAAACAAAGAGTTGAATTCAACTGTTGTTCAGCTCCCTTCTTCCAGGGACACAGCCCAGGATCCCCTGTCCAGGGAATGGTCCCACCCAAAATTAGGACAGTTATTCCCACATCAATTAATATCAAGATAATCCCCACAGCCATACCCCCCGAGGTCCATCTCCTAGGTGATACTAGATCTGTCAAACTGACAATTACCACTAGCCATCCCATCCTTCGAGAAATTGAGGAAAAATTGTAGCTCTTTGTTTTGAAAATGAAAGGGGCATGCTATTCAAAGTGAAACAAAAAATTACAATGAAGCACAAGAGGAGTATTTGTAGATGGTATTGACTAAGTTGGGTAAATACCCTTCATATGTGGGAGATGAATATGACACTTCACATTTTGGTCCTGGTCTCTGGCATTGCTCTTTGGGTTAAGATTTACCCTTAAACATTTAGGATCTCTTACAACTAAAAAATTCCAAATGGCTTCAAGTTAGTGTCTATCAAACGAAAAGTTGCTAAGGTCAGCATCTAAGTGCAATTAACAAGAATTGGGCATATTTCCTCACGAACTTCTTGCTATTGATAGGACATGAGGGTGTTGTGGGTTGGGAACACTTGCCACTGGGCACTGTTGGCCACTGAGAACATTGGGAGTCTTAAAGATGAGTGCCTGAAGTGTTGAGGGAGACAGAAAGAGGCAAACATGAAGTTCATCAAATCACTTTACTGGAATATCACACATGCATACGAGAGAGAGAGAGAGAGAGAGAGAGAGAGAGAGAGAGAGAGAGACAGAGAGAGAGAGAGAGAGAGAGAGAGAGAGAGAGAGAGAGAGAGAGAGAGAGAGAGAGAGAGGAGTGACTTAAAAGGCTGTGTAATTCAAATGGAATACTGAGATGTGTGAGAAAAGGTGATAAGATCATTCAGAGATAAAGTATTTGTTACATTTTTTTTTAACTTCCCATTATGTTTTGTATTAATTAGGTCAGAGTGGATTTCCACAAGTACTTTATATCTATTCCTTGGTGAGAAGTGCTATTTGTGTTTTAGCCCAGTACATCATGAAATCAATTATCATCTGTTTTCTGATTTTTAATTTGCCTGCATGTATGTGCAACATGTTTATTCTTGGTTCCTCTGGAGGCTAGAAGAGGGTACCAGATCCACTGCAACTGGGGTTACAGATTGTTGTAAACCACTATGTGATATTAGATCAGAACCTGAGTCCTCTGTAAGAGTAGCAAGTGCTCTTAACAGCTGAGCCATCTCTCCAGCCAAGTTTTCTGATTTTAACTATAGCTATCATTAGATGCTTAGACTAATTATTTTGATTGTAACTCTAGCATAAAGATTAATTTAATCAAGTTACCTTTACAAACATTTTATAATAATACACATTATACTTAGATATACAGTAACAATTTCTCCATCGTACAAAGCTCAACCGTTTGATATTTTAAAGGAAATATAAAAGGTAGTTCATCACAGGATTATAAATAATATCTATAGTTACATAGATTTTTAAAAAATGTAATATTCAGCTGGATTTTTATTTCTCAATAGTATGATAGATATGATTTTATAATTCTCAATGTTTTCTTCATAGAGTACATCTTTAATGTAACTATGAACATAAATGTTCTTCAGTGAGTATCACTGGACTTATTTTCTTATTTTTTAAAAAACATTAAGTCTCATGTTTTGGTCTCTTTTAAACCATGCCTAAAAATGATGACTCTTTTTCTGGTGGCCTTCAGAGTATTTCTAAAGTATTAGTAACTTCTAGGTCTCTTGATTTCCATACCATGAAATCTAGGATTGTCTTGCTCTTTCCAAATCCTGGGACTAGAATTCCTTTGCATGTAGGCCTGACAGGTTTTGTGAGGCATACATCAATAAACTCTCAGAATTTTGTCAGTGTACTCCACACTAATGAAATAAAAATGTTTTGAGGAAGCTCACAGGAAATGCATATTGAGATGGGTTCTTATCATGTCGCTCAGGGTAGCCCAATATTCACTACATAATTTCAGCTAGGCTCAAACTCAAAATCTTCTTGACTCAGCCTCTTGAGTACTAACTAGAATTACAAGTATGTAATGCCATGCCTAATATTTTTTCTAAAGTTCTCAAATTAATTATAGCATAGAGTCAAGACAGAAGCTGATTATATTAGAATCATAAAATAATACAATCTATTTTTACACCGAATTAGTGATAATAAGACAAAAATGAATAAAAAGAAGAATATCACTGTTATTCTCCACCTCAACTTGTCAGATAGGTTTAAAAAATCAACATGGAGAAGGAAAGAATGTAAAAGGTAGGATGAGAAAGAGTGCAAACTTTTAGATATCACATGGTGATTGCACACTTGAACTACAATTAATTACATTAGACCAGCACAAGATCAGGCCAGTTCAAAGATTCCATCATGGAATAAAGAGGGAATCCTAAGGCCCAATCCCCAGCTGAGGAGCTATAGGCAGATAGCTATTGTCACTTTTCTTTAGGAATGTGGATGAATGACCCAACATCCTTGAATATATAGGTAACATGAATTGGACTCAGTGGATCTAAAAAAATAAATAAAAGGAGGATATCAAGTAGGAAGATCTAGGAGGCAGCTAAAGGTTCAATACTGAGTATAATTCTTCAGGCACTGTTCACCTTATTGTTAAAGACAGTGACGTTCAATGTCCTGGAACTTGCCAAGTAGGCTAGCCTGGCTGGCTAGAGAGCCCCAAGGACCCACTTATGCCTCTCCTTGGCACTGTGACTGCAGGCACACTACCAAGCCTGGCTTACTTATGAAGCTTCTGGGGATCAAACTTAGGTCTTCAAGCTTTTACAGAACGTACTTTACTGACTAAACTATGTCCCCAGCTCTTTCGCTCTGTGGTCACACTTATCTGTCCTATTATAGTTGAATTTTTCTGATACTTTAAAACATCAGGTACATTTCTTTATCAATTAAACATTGACTATTTTCCCCTCAAGCACTCATTTAGATTAAAACTTTAGCAACAGAAATCTTTGGCATATAGCCTTGGGACTCCTGTGACATTTAAAATGTCACTAGGCAAGAGTAAAGCCTGTTGGCACATGTCAGGGGATCATGAGTTCTCAGCTAGCCTAGGCTACACAGCAAATTCCTGAGCAATCTTGTTAAACAAAAACAACACAAAACCAAAGAAAAATTAAAAAAAGAAAAAAAAAAAAAACAACAAAATACAATAACAAAAGTGAAGCTTTTAGGTTCACAAGCTTTTCTAGAATTACAGTAATGAGGAGATATTGAATTTTCTTCTAAAGCTTTGTTCATCACTGGATTCTTCTGCTTTTGTTTTTTTGGGGCAGATTTTTCATCACGTGGCCCAGGCTGTCCTTGAACACATGATGTCTCAACTCAACCTGATAACCTCTGGGATAACGGATGTGCACTATTATGACTGGCTCTCACTGGATCCTTTCAGTTATCTTTGAGCACCATGAGATTTCCCTAGAAAAGCCTGGAAACTGGCAATCTGCTGACAAATCCAGCAGAGGGGTTTTAAAACAGCATGCACCATCTTTACATGTGCTCATAGTGAGGAAATAACTCAGACAGTTACACTTGCACGTCGAGCCTGTAACAGTATATATTCATCTTACATGAGTTTTGAAAGAATACAATTACATTTATATGTAAGGAAAATCACAAGTAGAAATGAAATTATTTCCAAGCTTGAGTAGGCAGAATACTTCTATATTAATAGTATCAAGCACTAACTGTCCTGTATGATTTACAATTTCAATCCCATGAGCTTTCTGTGTCATTTAACCTGTGGGAGATATTACCTGGGGAAATTTTTAAAATGAAATATTTTAAATTAGATTTTTTTTTTTTTTTTTTTTTGGTTTTTCGAGACAGGGTTTCTCTGCGTAGCTTTGCGCCTTTCCTGGAGCTCACTTGGTAGCCCAGGCTGGCCTCGAACTCACAGAGATCCGCCTGGCTCTGCCTCCCGAGTGCTAGGATTAAAGGCGTGCGCCACCACCGCCCGGCTTTAAATTAGATTTTAATTGAAGAAAATCACATACATGGTTAAAAATGAATCACACAATAATGTTAGATTGGTAACAAAAAAGAACGAACTCCTGCTTTTCCTCTTCCTATTTTCATTTGTTTTCTTCAGAAATAACTCTTTTAACTCTTACGTGTTTCTGCATTGGTTTTCCTAATTGTAGTTTATGCTGCTTTTTATATATTAGATCTTTTTTGTAGTGTTGGGGATCAAACATAGAGCCTTGTGCATGGTAGGCAATATTCTCCAACTGAACCAAATCTCCAGCCCTCTGTAATAGTTCTTGGTGAACTTTCCATCATTATATTACATCCTTTTCCTCTTCAAGTCCCCCAGTGTTACATAATCATTTCTTGTTAAGCAAGTACTTATCTTACAGGTACAGTATCAGTCACACGAGGTAGGGCAGCATAATTTATGACTATATTTTATTTCTCATGGGGTTTATAATGACTTCAGTTTTAATTTTAAAATAAAATATAAGTACTAACTCACCCCAGACTTGGATAAATCTCTAGCATACATTCACACACACCAGGTATTTGCTCTTTTTTGGACATTCAGAACACTTCATCTTTGGACATTTCCTGTGTACTTCATGTGGTTACCCCCGTCTGTTTAGCAGTTAGAAACTTTATGGCTGTCCATAATCCACAAAATGTCCTAGTCACTCTCAAGAGTACCGCCCCCCTCCACAAGGGCTCCGCCATTCCATTTAGTTTCTTGTCTTCCCACTTGTCAACTGTATTTTCACAAGGTTTGTAACATCTGCATTTTACTCTGTAACCAGAATTAAGTACTCCCAGGAAAAAGCCATATTTGGTCCATTTGCATGACTATGAGAGCACAGTCCATTTTTCTGCCACGACTGAACTTCCTTTTCTTTGGCTCCAACTGTCTCTCTGACAGGGATATCCCCACACTCTGCCACCATTTGTTCAAAATCCCGCTGTTGTGTTTGCACTGGGAACAAGCTTTCGTGTAGTCCGGCTTTGACCCCCAGCTCCAATGTATCCTCTTGTGGGAGGAAGAGATACATCCTTTTGAGATCACATTCCTGGCAAGGAACAGGCCTCTGACTCAAGGACTAAGCTCACAGTCCAGAATTCCCAAAGATCAATTCAGAACCCAAGTTTGTTGTAAATCTGTGTTCTGGAGAAACTTAGTGTTCCTGTCTCATAACGCAGCCTGTGCCCTCCGTCAGATGCTAAGGTTCCCCAGGGGTTGGCGGACGTGTATTCCTCGGATACTTCCTCGGGTCCCAGCTTCTCCGCTCCTGGAACGTCTCGGCTCCTAACAGACTCTGCAAGCTTCCCCCACCTCCAGATCCCGGGAAGGGGCGGCCGGGGCGCGCTCCCGCGAGTCTGCGCGCTCCTCTCGCGCGTCTCGGCGGCGCCGCGCGCGGGGCGGCCATCTTGCGGGTGCCCGAGGAGGCCCGGCCCGGCAGGCGCGGCCCTAAATGTGTACCTGCAGGCGGATGTTGAGGATCACCGAGCCCGCGATGTAGAAGTACGGGAAGTTCATGCGCAGCTGCCAGGCCAGCTCGAAGAAGGCCAGCAGGGTCCGGGAGAGCCCCTTGCAGAAGACACCGTACGGGGTGGCGGCCGCGGGGCCCACAGCGCTGAGCGCCAAGGCGGACGGGACGTCGGCGGGGACCATGGCGTTGTCCCACCCGGCCCAGGCTCTCCGCAGCTCCGCGCACTCCCGAGCCAGGTCGGGCCGTGCCGGGACGACGTGGCCACCCGCTCCCCCTTGCCCTGCCAGCGGCCTCCGGCTGCCGCTGCCGCTGCCTCCCTCGCGGCGCGGGGGCTGCGTGGGCTCCGCCCCTTCCTGTCCGCTTCCTGAGGAAGGTCTGTTGCCGGGAGTTATGTAATTTGTGGGGACAGCTGCGCACAGATCGCTGTCACTTTAAAGGAAAGAGCTCAGTGAGCTGATGTAATTTAGCCAACAGGACACATTTTGCAAGGTTCAAAGGTGCATTAAGATGAATTCGTCTGCCCCGTGATCCTGTAACATTTCACTTTGATACTAAGACAAGATGATGATCACCTTACAGACGTTTATACAGGCAGCGTCTGCATTTGTAACACGCTATAACTGTGAAAAGTCACCTTATTAGGTTATGGATTTACCTGTGTATTAGGACTATTTAGATTGCAAAGTGACAGACAAAAATATATACCTCCCTTTTTTCAGTGTGTGTGTGTGTGTGTGTGTGTGTGTGTGTGTGTGTGTGTATGTATGTGTATGTGTGTGTGTATCTATATGTGTGTAACCACACTTAATATAAACCCATATAAATACAGCTTTTTGCACGTAAATGCACTAGTGAAAAAAAAAACAAGATAGTCTCTAAGGATGAGAGCACTACTATTATCTATTTTCATATCCTTAGTTCCATTATAGAAATAGGAGTCTCCATTAGTCACAATGCTTTTTTGGCATTTATGTGATGCACTTTCATTTTTTCCCCCAGTAATCTCCCCCGTTTAGCTACATGCATGTATAATGTATGTATGTTAGTTGCTGGTCATGACTTTCAGAATACGGTGTTGTTTTACATGCCACTGTTAAAATGCTCCATATCTAACCCTTAACTGCATGTATGTGTTACATATTCAAAGCATCTTTGTGAATTAAAAGTGTCAGACCAAAAAGACACATCGATCCCCCAAACTTCAAAGGGAAGTCCAAATGTCCAAATATGAACTCAACCTGGACTGTAGGAGGATTTCTGGCTGTTTGGTAAAAACCAGCATTTTTCCAGAAACTTGTGAAGTGGGTTCCTTTCTGACAAAAGGTGTTACTGCCCTTACTTCTGGCCAGGAGGACATAGGGCTCCCTTGTTCACACATACTCGTGGGCCCTATCAGCATACCAGGGTCCTTAGCCTCCAGAGTCCCGGTCCTACTCACAGTAATTACTATACATTTCAAAGCCCACATGCCCATCTCTTGGCTCTTCCCTCCCTCCATCTACTTACTCTCTGTAGCTATTGCTGTTCTCACTATACCTTATAACCAATACTTCTTAAATTGTTAAGAAAAAGAAACACAGTAACACTTTCAAACTTTTTCTACAAAGCCAGTATTCTAATACAAAACCAGATAAAGACACATAAAAAAAACCAAAGAAAATTACAGGTCAATATCCATGATGAATATAGATGCTATAATACTTACAACAAGGTTTGATATATCAAAAAGACCATCTACCACAACCAAGTTGGGTATATTCTGGAGATGCATGGATAATTCAATATATATAAGTCGATAATGTAATAAATCATATCGATGGACATAAAGACAACTATAAAATCCTCCCAATAGATATAGAAAAGGGTTTTGACGAAATCCAACATACCTTCCTGATAACAGTCCTGGAGAGGACAGCCCTGGAGAGAATTGGAAAGGAAGGAAGCACCTGTGCGTGTAGCACTGTGGATAAATTCCATCAACAAAATGCTGGTCAAGATGCTAAAGTGAGAAGAACATAATATATTATTATTATACAAGGCAGGCATAGTAGTACACACCTGTAACCATGGCTCTTGGGAGGCAGAGGCAGGAGGATTGCCACAAGTTTGGCTTAGAAATCTTTGCCTATTAGAAGTTGTTATAAAGTTGTATAAGGATGTTTTCTCACTTGTCTAGAATTATTATTACTCTTTTGTATTTAGGTTTGTGACCAACTCAAATTAACATTTTGTTTGGTTTGGAATTTGAGTTGAAGTTCATTTTTCCTTATTGTGATTTAGTTTTTCCAGTATGATTTATTGAATAAAATTTTGTTTTCAAATTGTTTGGTGTTTTCCTTGAAATTGTGTGGAGTGTATAAGTGAGTGTGTCACTAGATACTTTATTCTATTTCTTGGTTCATTTGTATAAGCAAGTTTAACTACTGTGTTCCTACAGGTTGAAACCACAGGAAAAGTTTAAATCTTGATGCTGTGAATTGCAGATTATTTTAAAAAATTATTTTAAAGCTGAATGGACCCAAACCAGTAACTTTATAAAAGCTCTAAACATGAAGAATATTTGTGACAAACATTGATAAAGGGCTGAAAAGCCTGAAAGGCATGAAAGGTGCTTTGAATTTTGATTATCTACAAGAGACGCACATTTGAGATGATAGAACAATAATTTTCCTATGAGACATGTGTGCACCTGTGTATAACTAATACTCCTTCAACAGCTAGTTACTATGTGTAACTTTGTTTAAATGTGTGTACTCATGTACACATAGTAACTAGCTGTTGAAGGAGTATTAGTTTTCCTGGGTGACCAAGAAAACTGAATAATCTACGTATTGAAGCTAGCATTTTATTAACAGAAAACTAAAATTGTTTAACACAAATAATGGGGAAATTAAACAAAAGTGATCACAAATGTTGAAACAGCATATGTACCTACTTTCATGACAGTAAACAAGAATGCAGCTTCAATCCAAAGTCAACTGTGATGTCCATTGGTTTATAGGAGGAACATAGACTATATGAACAAGAGTTCATTTGAGCAGTTATGGGAATGTACTGTTTGTAGAAAGACAAGATTGAGTTCACCTACTAGCACACTGTGGTGCTGTTTGCTTGACATTGGTCATGGAATTATAAAGAATAACTTCACTATACATCAACAATCCAGGAGCACATATAAAGTAGATATATTAAAGGGGAGGCAGGGAAGACGACTTAGCTGATAAGAGCACCTGGACAACTGTGGGGATCTAAGTTTAAATCCACAGAGCTGATAAAAGGCATGGCATGATCATGTGTGTCTGTAATACCAGTGCTGGGTGGACGGGAAGTGGAGAAGGGAGGATTACTGAAGCTTGCTGGCCACCATTTCTGCTCCAGGCTCAGTGAGAGATCCTAGCTCAAGGAAATAGAACAGAGTGATAGATGAAGACACCTGATATCCTCTTCCGGTCTTTGCTTTGTGGGGCATGTAGATGATCACACACAAGTATGTATAGACCACACACATCCGCCATACACAAATTTTGCTAGTTTTGATTTTATTTTTATGGTTGTGAACATAGAAAATACTGCTCTGCTGAGTGAGTATGAGAGCAATTTGACTTGAAAGACCAAAATGAAGGGCATAACAGCTTTTTACATGTGACTATTGTGGGGGTCCACAGAAGTTCTCTAGTGAGGCCTTACTCAGGGTCAGAGAATCTGAGCTTGCTTTACCCAGCAGGGCTGCATAATGGGATGATTTGGTCACAGGTGTGGTTGCCAGGTGTTTGAACTACACTTGGCTGTACATTGTGCTTAGATCTTGCAAAGGGAAAGTCTTTCGCCTCTCCCCTTAGCATTGTTTAAAAAGCCCTTTTGGATAAACAAAGGGGGCTGGATATTGACCCAGGGCACTCCTGAAGCTATCCCCTGCCTCTGTCTTTCTTCTATGTCTATCTTTCTATCTGATATTTCCTCATTCCTCTCTCCTCCACCTAAGGACTCTTTGAAAATTCAAGACTGGTCCTCCCACAGACTTCCCCACAACTGTCCTCACTGTAAATACTTCACACTCTGCACTGCATCCCTGCTCTGTGCTCTGGCGTTAATCTACTTCCTGTGCAAGAAGGCCAGGAAGATGTGACTCCACACAAAGGATGACAAGATCCAAGCATCATAGTCCACATGAAGGGCCTGAAAACTGTGAGCTCCTGTCTCTTTGAATAGGAGCGTTATGAAATCTTATCATTATTATGTAAAAATAAAGGCAGATGATCTCAGAAACAGAATTATTCATGTTCACCATTCATCTCCTCAAATACATAAAAAGCATCTTGGGAGGGGAAGTCATGTCAGTTGTTTGCTGATTACTCTTAGTACCTAAAAATCAAAACAAAATAGTTGTCAAAATATTTTACAGAATTAATAAACGAATTATGTGGAGGTGGTCAAGATGACAACAAATAAAACACATTATGAAATATACATGTAGAATAAATTTTTTGATTCTGTTTTCATTTTTAGGTTGCAAGCTTATACAGACAGAAACATTTCTCAGAGCAGAACACTGGCTATTGTACAATTTTAAGTGAAATATTAGTAGATTATTAAATTGCCAGAACCATGAACTGCAGCATGTTTGAATACCCAAGTAGATGGCATTTGTGATAATATGGTAGTTTTTGAAAATGATGTAAAAGATTTTAATAAAATCTAATATATTTTTCAACTGTGAGAGATGTTACTATCATTTTATTTTCTTATTATTTATTTTATATGCAAAATGCCATTTAGCATTATAAAATCTAGCTAGTAAGCAGATTCCTTTCCTTATTTTTTTTTATTTTTATGGCAGTTGAATTAAACCCAGGGTCTCATACATGACTGACAAATATTCTTCCACTGAGCTATACTGAAGGCCTACCTTCAGTGGTAATATATTGTGTACCCCAATAAAGCTTACCTGGGGATCAGAGGACAGAGCCAGCCACTAAATTAGACATAGAGGTCAGGCAGTGGTGACACACACCTTTAATCCTATCACTCAGAAGGCACAGATCTGTCTGGATCTCCGTGAGTTCAAGGCCATACTGGTCTACATGAGAGAAACAGAACCAGGCAGTGGTGACACACACCTTTAATCCCAGGAAGTAATATGGCAGGACACAGAAAGGCGCGAGGAAACAGGAACCTGTCTCTTGAGGCTGAGGATTTTGTAGAGGTAAGTTAGTGGCTGGCTGTTCTGCTTCTCTGATCTTTCAGCTTTTACTCCCCCTACCCAAATTAAAAAAAAAAAAGAAAGAAAGGAAAAGGAAAAGGAAAAAGAGGATATAGATAAGAGGTAAATTATTGAATCTACTCTTTAAAAAATAAAAAGGTAGATTATTGAATCTACTCTGAAAAGAAAAAGGGGAGGATATAGATACAAGGTACAAAGGTAGATTATTGAATGGCTATATAAATGGCTACCAGCATCCTTTCTCGATTGTTACTTTTGTACATTTTCCCCCCTAACATTTCTAAACTGTTTTCAGGTATGCATATCATAAGCTCATCAAAGCCAAGTAACAAAATCTGTAATTCAATGGATATTTCCCCTGCCACCATATAGCACCTTGATGGTCATTTACAAAATCAGATCTCATGCTCACAGTGTTTCATTATAGTTCAAAAATGGAAGGATATCCTTGATGATACAGTTTAGAAAATAGAAAACAAGATATTTGAGGGCTCATGCAGATTCATGTCCAACATATTCAATGGACTGTGCCACTCAAACAGTGACAGAATTTATAAATACATGACTTACGGTGCCTTTGTTGAGTGCCCTGTGTTTGGGGTGGGAGCCTAGGCTTCCTCTGTAGCTGCTTTTGCTACTTTGTCTCTTGGATGTGGATTACTCCTCTTGTGAAGGAGTTTGAGCTCTTCTTTTCCTGCAGCTTTGTCAGGGACTTGCACAGAAATCTTGCCACTATCAATATAGTTGAAGTTTTGAATTTGAACAAAGCAACTCGGACAACAGAGTGCAGTGGCTGTAGCTATTCAAGTGGAACCTCCACGTTTGCTATCCAGAGTGGAAGGTAGAGAAGAGGAGCTCAGGGAAGCTCCTGGGGTGGTGTTACTCCTTCCAATGATACAAGCTCTGTCACTTTTCCTAAAGGCCTTGAAGCTCTTGTACTAGCACATGCTCCACACAGCCCCTCCTCCAATGTGTTTTGCATTTGTCCTCGTCTTCTATCTTTCTTTTTTTTTTTTTTTAAATAGGGAAAGAGCCATCCCATGAGGACCTTTCTGTGTTCAGGTATGTTAATGTTTCTGTTCTTAGAAATTTTGCCTAAAACTTTTCATATGTTGTTTGGATTTATCTTCCCAGTATGTTTCCCCCATATGTGTAGGGCATTTATGAGAAATTCAAGATATTTTTGTGTTACCTTCTTTGTTCAATATTGCTCTAGGTTCCAGTTGTAAGCTATCTTTCACATGGGATAACCTATGGCTTTTCTTTCAATCTTAACATTTTTCTTGGTGTTATGTTGATACAGGGTCTCACCAACTAGCTCAGTTTCCTTTAGTGCTGGGCCACATATACCAGTGTGCACCACTATGCAAAGTTTTTGATGAATGTTTTTCTGCTGCCTTATTTTGATACTTCCTTTTTGTGTTACAGCTTCTCTGACTACCTTTAGCTGGTGAACAACGTTATAGCTCGTTGCTCCATTCTCTGGCTTGCCCAGGCTGTGTATTGTTCTTTATATGCCTTGATGCCTATGACATTACAGGAGCAGATTTTGGTGCAAATTGGAGGGAAATGAATGGTGTCTAATGCCCATACTGGTGAAGGAGTCAGATGCATTAAGAAAGGCAGGAACCATCGACAATGAAGAGGATTCTTGTTGTACAAATGAATTTCTGTAAGCTCATTGTCTGCTTTTTAACAGAACAGGAATTTTTCCAAATTTATTTACATGTATGAATAAGATAGTACCAACTCTTTAGAATATTTACATTACCACTGCATCAATTACAAATGAAAGCAATTTTATAACATCTCCTAACAACTATCATTGCTAATCTTAAGTGAAATGCATAATAAATTATAAGTAAATGATAAACCTGAATTATTGAAGTCAGAAATAAAAGGGATTATGGTATAAATAAGCACACATTTATGAACTAGTATGTATTAGTACATGCATGTGTATGCATGCATATATATATATATATATTTATATATGATCTTATAAAAAGTAAAATTATGTGTCTTCTCAGTCCCAGGTATTTGAAGAATAACTTATGACATAAGATTATTAGATAATTGTTTGCTTATAGAAAGAACTTTGGAAAATGCATATAGGTGCCTATACTGGCATCATTTGGAAATATTTGGTGAAATTCTTATGTTACATAAAAGTTAACATACTGGTGCCTTTTATGTGAGCTAGAATTTTATAATTTTGCTTGTCAGAAATTAAATGGTTTCAATTTAATATGTAAGCAGTCAAAATAATGCAAATACATATATTTATTTTGATGACAGCACATGAGAATTCTGTTTTCTTCAGCATCAACTATGGAGGACTCCAGACCATTGTGTGTAAGGTAGGCAGCATCTGGTTGAAGCTCAGCTGGCTGCCTTGCAAAGTATAAAATTTTCGTGAAGAAAACTGTAAACCAACTCAGTAAATCTTGATATTTACTTGACATTGTATATAAGAGTTTATTAGATTAGTATGTTATGAATTCTCAAGAATCAGCTAGACATACATCAGAAGACTGCATTAACAAATATTTAGCACTCTAGTGGAATTTTGAGCATTTTGGAAACAATGAATGGTGTCATACGGTACATATTATTAACTACTTTAAATGTGGAATTTATAATGGGATATTTAGGCAATGCATTCACAGTACTAGTGAACATTATGGAGTGGGTAAAGAGGAGAAAGATATCTTTCATAGATCAGATTTTCACTACTCTGGCAATTTCCAGAATTGGTTTGCTCGTTTCACTAATTGAAAATTTATTTGTGTCTGAATGGTATCCAGATACAATATTAACTAGAAGACGTGTGAAACAAATTATTATTTTCTGGGTGGTAACCAATCATTTCAGCATCTGGCTTGCTACATGTCTCAGCATCTTTTATTTTCTCAAGATATCCAATTTTTCAAACTCTATTTTTTTTCACCTAAAGTGCAGAGTAAAAAAAGTGGTTTCAGTGACAATATTGGCATCTCTGCTCCTCTTGTTTTTAAACATTCTAGTCACAAACACACATATTGATGTCTTAATTGATGAAATTCAAATAAATACGTTCTACAATGCTCTCTCAAGTAACTATACTCAAGTTTCTAGGTTTGTTTTACTCACCAACACTATATTCACACTCATCCCCTTCACTGTGAGCCTGACCATGTTTCTCCTGCTCATCTTCTCCCTGTGGAGACATCTGAAGAACATGCAGCGCAACGCCGAAGGCTCCAGAGATGTCAGCACCACAGCCCACGTAAAGGCCCTGCAAATGGTGGTCACTTTCCTGTTACTGTATACCGTTTTTTCTCTGTCACTTCTTGTGCAGGTTTTTAACATGGAATTTCAGCAGAAACATTCAGTTGCTCTGCTCTTGTGGACTACTGAAGTTGCTTTCCCTTCAGGCCACTCATATGTCTTGATTCTGGGAAACACCAGGCTTAGACAGGCCTTCCTTTCCGTGGTGTGGTGGCTGAGGTGCAGGCTCAGTGGTGCAGAGCCCTCAGGTTCCTAAAACTTAAAGTGGATCATCTTTCGTCTTTCAGAGGAACATCAGTTTCTAAGCAATTATTTTGGTATAAATCTGTACCTTCTATACTTCACTTGTAGCATTGTAAATTTGGCAAAATTTTGTGTAGATTAGGTACTATCCAAACTATTACAGCCCTGGCAGAAAATATGGAATCATCTAGATTGTTCTATAAGGATAGATATGAATATGAACTAAATAAATATATGAAAACATAATATTAGTAAAGTATACTTTTCTATATAGAATTAACCTCTTTAACATTTTTAAATGATTCATGTTAATATGTAAAATACATGTGTGTATGTATTCATGTAGCTTGTGTTAAGTGATGTTAAATCTGTAGTAAGGATCTTGTGTATAGTTAGAAATAAACCCTTCAGTTTACTCAGTTTGCTTTGTCAATATTTTTCTCTTCTAATATTATTTATTTGTTCATTGGAAAATGTTGAGTATATTATCTTTATGTCTTTCAGAGACAATTAGATAGGGCCACACATTTTATAAAAGGTAGACATGTGCATTAGGTTGCTACTTGAAGGAGGATGTCATAGTACTTATATATGACTCATTGATATTTGAAATTTTCAGCCTATTTTTGAATATTGTGTGAATGAATTCATTTATTGAAAAGATATTAAATTACTGAATTGGAAAACAGGAAAATTGTGTGGTGAGTAGTTGTCTGTTATTCTGTTGCACAGAAAACAATAAGAAAAGAAAATATGTATATATTCAGGGCTGAGAGAAGTGACTGATTTATAAAAAAATCTGCAGTTGAATGAGTTCTTAGAGATGTAATCTTGAATGTAAAATACTAACAGTTAAAGATGAAGTTCAGGATAACATAAAAATAGCTAAGGGTCAAAGTATGGATTTCTTAGTGAAAATAAGTAAATAGAGTAAATATCAATAAAAGGTTAAATACAAATTACATGATGGTAACATTTCAAACACAATACAATCCACAAGTCAATAAAAATAGAAGTACACAGCAGAATTATCACTACAAGAACAAATCTCAGAGAAATTGTACATTTTTAATATCAATACGGAAGCCTGTCCGCTTACCCTCTCCTATGCTGCCAAGGTACTGGTGGCGCACAGAACACAGCATTCAGCAGGCTTTTTTTTTTAGCACTACTTCAAATAACTTTATACAGAATACTTCCAGCAAGAGGCCTGTTAGTAGCTTTCATTCACCAACACACTAGATTACTGCCACACCTAGACAGTGATCAGAGCTATGTTTGCTTGAATGGTGTCTTGTTCTCAGTCTTGGATTGGTGTGTGTGTGTGTGTGTGTGTGTGTGTGTGTGTGTGTGTGTGTGTGTGCGCTTCTTGGCTGTATATAATGAAGCCATAAGACATTAATTATCAGCAGATAATTGTGGAGAAGAGGAATTTTCCAAGAAGGTCCCATAGACAACAAGACACTTTAGAAAGAAAAAAAACTCTTCTACATGAACCCAACTTATCTGCTGAAATAAACTCTGTTTTTTTTTTTTTTTTTTTTTTTTTTTTTTTTTTTTTGAGACAGGGTTTCTCTGTGTAGTTTTAGTGCCTGTCCTGGATCTTGCTATGTAGACCAGGCTGGCCTTGAATTCACAGAGATCTGCCTGTCTCTGCCTCCTGAGTGCTGGGATTAAAGGCATGCACCACCACTGCTCGGCTGAAATAAACTCTTGATGTTGAAGGGCCATTCATGATATTTCCTGAGGATTGAAGCTCACCCATCTCTGCACTTGCCATTCATTCATTCATCCATTCTTTTTTTTTAACTTTGTAACTTGAAAACATTTAAAGATTTGCTGCCTGACATCCATACTTTATGAACTCAAATTTCATAGAGGATAGACAAGGGGAAATGTTTGCAAAACAGTGAAATAGAGTATGCCTTTATTTGCATATTAGTAAATGAGAATTCAGCTTTAATTTCAGCACCAGCAGTTGAAGACCGGGGCTTGTGGTGAAGGTGTACAGTGCATGGTTACAGTTGTTTTAGGATAATAGTTTTTTTTTCCCATGAAACCAGCATTAAACTTGGAGTTTGTCTTAGTTAATGTTGCTTTTCTCCTTAACATTGTCCACAGAATATAAAAGTCAGTAGAACATTATTCAGACTGAAGGGTTTTATATGTATTGTGCGTGCGTGCGTGCGTGTGTGTGTGTGTGTGTGTGTGTGTGTGTGTGTAAAACAAAATTATGGAAAAAACAGGTCATGAATTTGAAAGGGAGCAAGGAGAAGAATATTGAAGAGTTCAGAGGGAGGAAAAGGGAAAGAGAAATGATGTAAATATACTAAAATCCCAAAGGCAAATGAAAAAAATTAAAAAGACAGTAGGACTTTGCTGCCCACCCAGAAACCAGGTATTGCTAGGACTTTTTGTCAGTTATAAACAGCAATAGAGGCTTAGTTTATACTTTTTTCCCGACTCAATGTTACTCCTGAGTATATTTTCCATCCAGTTAGTGAGAGAATTTGGTTTTGGAAAATCTGCCAATGTCTTTATAGCATTTGAAAATGGTTCAGGTATTACTGGAAGAAAAAAAATGTTCCTTGTGATAGAATTCTTACTCCTTGGGCTGTCTCCAAAATTGTTTCCTTAGGGAAAGTTAGCACACTGTATTCACCTGTAGTTCATCTGGGTTCAAATAATGGACAAGTGTAGAAGGGTGTCCTTATAGCCTGTGTTGGAAGTGATCCTTGTAGCACCTGGTGTACCAATAGCCTCAGCTTGTTTTGTTTGTTCAAGATAACTAAGTTCTCCAGTCCTACATTTCTCTACCTAAGAAGCTTAGAGAAGAATTTGCTCTGTTGATGTACAGGGGATTTTGGTTTTGTCTTTGAGTCTTTTATTTTAAGAATATTTGTATTCATTCTTTGAAGATTTTGTGCAATGTATGTGCAATGGACATATGAGCTCACTGCCCCAACTGCTCCCATAACCATCCTCTCCACGCTCCTCTATTTTCACACCCAAACGTTGAGTCCTCTTCATTTCTCTTCCCTTTTTGTTGCTAAACTTGTCTTGAGGTGGGGCCTGCCCCAGTGTGTGGTTGACCACTGGGGGTCATATAATTAAAGAAAACCATTGACACTTCTCCCAGCAGCTATCAATGCCTGTAGCTTCTCAGCTAGAGGTAGGATTTTTGTGTCTGCCTTCCTCCCTCTGTTGGGATTTTGTCTGGCTTGAGCTTTTTCAGGTTTTGTGCATGTTGTTACAATTGCTGTGAGTTGTCTTGTGCGAATGCCCTGTTTTATTAAAAACAAAACAAAACAAAACAAAACAAAACAAAACAAAAAACCTTTCCTTGTCTTCCATGAAAATCTCCGAGGCTTGAGATGAAGGGTGTGCTATGAATGTTCAGTTTAAAGTTGAGAACACCACAGTCTTTTGTTCTATATGTACTGGTAGGTGAGGGTCTGTATTCATTGTCATTTGCTGCAAGGAGAAGCTTCTCTGATGGGAGTTGAAATATGTTATGATCTATGGATATAGTAACAAGTCACTAGGAGTCTTTAAATTTATTTGGTAGTTTTTTCAACGTTTAATACAAGATATTTTGATCATATTTACCTCTCTCCGATTCTTCTCAACTCCCCCTTATACCCTCTATTCCCCCCAACTATATATTCTTCCTCCTTTCTGAGGAAATGATTCATCATGTTGCTCTTGAGATGGAATATGTGGGAACTGTTCTTGGTGCTGTCTTCCGCAGAGCAGAAGATGCAGAGGAAGAGCTCAGGAGTGCTCACTAGGGTGGTATGTGTTACTCTCTCCTGGTGGACACAAGTTCTGTCACTTTTAAAAAGACCCTGCAGTTCCAGTAGTAGTACACGCTCCACACTGCCCACAGCTGCAGTGGAGTGTTTTGCATTCTCTTTGTCTCCTTTCTCTTTTTTGTTGTTTGGAAGGAGCCATGTCAGGAGGACATTTCTGTCTCTACAATGATGGTATGTATGCTCATGCTTCTATTCTTAGCAAGTTCTACTAAAACTTTTCATATGCTTATGTACTTTATCTTCCCAGTATAGCTGACATGTCATTGTTGGGCCTTTGCTGCAGGGGGCTGAGGCTGTGTTCCATTCTCTACACTGGAATACCTCACGTCTTGCCTGTAACTTCTAATGGTTTTTATTTTAAACAGTGTCTTATTTATCTCTCAGGCTTGTTTGGATTAGTCATCCTCCTGTATCCATCTCTCCACTGCTAGACTAAAGTTACTAGTGTGCACCACCACACCAATTTTATTACAGTCTTTGCCATCTATTTTTCCTCTTTTTGTTAGTTCTATTGACTTTCAGTTATGGTTCTTTGACTGCACTTAGCTCCTTAAGAATTTTAATGCCATACTTCATTTCCTGCTTGTCTAGGTTGTGCATCATCCTTGTTGTGTGAGATGTTGGTAATGGGAAAGATATTGGTACAAAGTGAAGAGAGATGGTTGCATCTGAAGGTCCTAGGTGCTAAAGGTGGCATATGTACTAACAAAGGGAGATACAGAGAATGGGAAAGATCCTTTGTGTGTGTATAAATTCATTTAAATTCTTTGCTTGATACCATGATAGGACAATCTCCAAATTTGCTCATATACAGAGATGAAAGAATTACAACTTTAGAGAATATTTATATTCTTATTACATCAGTTTTACTTGAAAACTATTTTATACAGCAACTTGATAACTATAGCAGTATAAGCATGAGTTAGATGCACAAAAACACTAATGTTAAAAAGTTTTATTAAAATGAGTCAATGGCATTTGTGTTTCTCTACTAATGGCTGGTAGTGTGTGCATGCATGACCCTGCAAAAAGTAAGATGAATATTATTCTTAGTATAGAATATCTGAGGAACATTGATATCTATGAGACTTTTAGGCAACTCTGATAGCTTGCTATACGAACTTTCTGAAGCATGAATAGTTCCCTGTACAGACATCATTTTGATGTATTTAATGTTATTTTTCTTTTATATGTCAGTCTAGATTTTGTTGCTGGCTCTGAGTTCCCTAATGTTACTTGTCTAGAAATCAAATATCTAGAGTAAGTTATGTATAAAGAAAAACTAGTAAAAACAACACATGTAAGTATATCTTTATTTTGATGACAGCACATGAGAATTCAGTGTTTCTTCTACATCAACAAAAAAGACATCAGGGTGCCCTCTGTAAGGCACATAATATCTGGATAAAGTCTAACATAGTTGCCTTTGAAATTGAAAAATTTTGTGCAAAAAACTATGGACCAAATCACTGGTGAATCTATATTTGATTGGCACTGTCTATAGGGGTTCATGACAGTCAATGCTATGAGAGTTCCAGAATTTCACATCATTTTAGAAGACTGATTAACACATCTTCATCAGTCTACAAAGAACTAAAGAATCCTTCTAGTGACAATGAGTCATGTCCTACATGTCACATTAACATTTATTTTAAGTGTGGAATTCATAATAGGAAGTTTAGGAAATGGATTCATGGCACTGGTGAACATCATGGACTTGGTCAATAGAAGAAAGATCTCTTCAGTGGATCAGATCCTCACTGCTCTGGCTATCTCCAGAATCACTCTGCTCTGGTCATTAATTGCAAGTTTACTGGTTTCATACATCTACACAGCTTTAATGATAACTGCAAAAGTGATTAGAATTATCAAAATTTTCTGGACAGTGACCAATCATTTCAGCATCTGGCTTTCTACGTGTCTCAGTATCTTTTATTTTCTCAAGATAACCAATTTCTCAAACTGTATTTTTCTTTATCTGAAGTGGAGAGTAAAAAAAGTGGTATCAGTGACATTGCTGGTGTCTTTGCTCATTTTGTTTTTAAACATTTTAGTCATAAACAGATGTATTGATGTCTGGATTGATGGACATGAAGCAAATATGTCCTACAGTGCTATCTCAAGTAAGTCTGCTCAATTTTCTAGACTTGTTTTACTTGTCAACACTATGTTCACACTCATACCATTCACTGTGTCCTTGACAATGTTTCTCCTGCTCATCTTCTCCCTGTGGAGACATCTGAAGAACATGTGGCACAATGCAGAAGGCTCCAGAAATGTCAGCACCACAGCTCATGTAAAGGCCTTGCAAACTGTGGTCACCTTCCTGTTACTGTATACGGTTTTCTTTCTGTCTCTTCTTTCACTATGTTGGTTTGTTGACTTCAAGCAGAAAAGTCTCATAGTTTTGTTTTTACAGGCAATGGGAATTGGTTTTCCCTCAGCCCATTCATGTGTCCTGATTCTAGAGAACAGGAAGCTGAGTCAATCCTTGCTTTCCATGCTTCGGTGGATGAGGTACAGGCTCAAAGATACAAAATGCTCTATTCCCTAAAGTATATTGGGGATCAGCTTCCATATTCTAGAGAAAAATCAGTTCACAGTTTTCATGTGTTAGGGATGACCAGGGAGATCCTCTTTCAGGAAAGGGGTCTGTTAGAGATACAGACAATATGAAGGTTTCTATTAATATGGGAGACAGTACAAGCAAGGTCAAAATGTGGGTACCATCTCCGTCAGAAGAACAGAGATTTTTCCCCTCTTCTAAGCAAGTAGGGAATGGGAAAAGTATTGTACCATTGCCTCTGTGGACCTGAGATTAGCTGACACCATCTAACTAACTAGACAGACATTATGCTTTCCTGTATTTTTGGGTAAGTAGGAATAACATTCCTGGAAAAAGGACTTTCCTAAGAATATTAGTATGTGATTCAACAGTGGCTACTCATCTGGCCTGTACCTCTTCTAGGGTGTTACTAAAGGACTCTTCCCAGGAAACGGAGTGAACTGAGCTCTTACGAGAGCTGTGAGGAGAGAAAGAAAACCTGCAGGCTGTAGTCCCCACATGTGTTAGTCAGCAGTGCCCAAAGGAAACAGAGTCGGCAATGGGTGTGGGATATAAAATAAGTAAGCCTTTTATGTATAAGTTTGTAATTTCTAAATTATTCAGGTATATGTAACTATGGATTTAGAAGATTATATGTAGATTAAGCACCACTCAATCACATTATAGCTCTGCAGACAAGATACAAGCATGTTTATTATTATACAAAGATGTGAATGTGAACCACTTAAATATAAGAACTGGCATCACTTTTTATCATCATTAATCTTTTAAAGACTTTAAAATGATCAATGAATAATAACACGTGAGATATGTATGTGCATGCATTCAAGTGAGGCACTGAAAAAGGAAACCTGTAGTTGTGTCAATATAAAAATGATTTTGTTTTCTCTAAAAATGTCATAAAGTATAAAATACAGACTTGGACATAAGATATACTTAATCCATTTATTTTTTGTTTGTAAGATCAGTTTAGAAAACTTAAGAAATTCTGAGCCAGTGAGTGATTGCTTTTACCTTTTAAGCCAGTTTCTTCCACTTTTAGGTGGTTCTGGGGATGGGATTGATTCCAAAATTTTCCTGTCATCTTTATAAGCATGTAGTGGGAGAGTTGCAAGCTACACACACACACACACACACACACACACACACACACACACACACACACACACACTACAGTTAAAAAGCAAATATATTTTCAGTTTATCCCAAGTTTCCTATGTATATTATTTAACTTGGGAATCAAGAATTCTTGAAACATGTTTGTCAATGGGAATGCATTGAATTTTTTACTTAGTTCTTCTGTATGTAGTATAATACATTTTTTTATGCTCATAAATGCCAAATGTGCCTATGATAGTGTCTAGGTTAAATGCCACAGTAAGAATTTGGTGGTAGTATTTTATTTT
Source organism: Peromyscus maniculatus bairdii (assembly GCF_049852395.1). Lineage (NCBI taxonomy): Eukaryota > Metazoa > Chordata > Mammalia > Rodentia > Cricetidae > Peromyscus > Peromyscus maniculatus. The sequence goes on along the minus strand of NC_134854.1, from coordinate 153,990,781 downwards.
ATGTGATCATGTACCTGAATTTCTCTAAGGTGACAAAAAAATCAGTTTAGCATAGGCATGAAAATTTAGACTAATGTAGAAGTCACTAACATTTAATTAACACAAATTTTGTTGTTCATGTATATTATTAGTATAGAAAGTAGGTAAAACACACACAAACTTAATCAAATAAATGAATTATTTAAAATAAACTGAGTCAAAGATGGGAAGCTTAGAGAGCTTAGCATGCCTGAGTGGTTGGTCACATGTCCTGCATTCAGTGCTGCTTAACTCTTATCAAGAGACCACTGAGGATGTTTAGAAAATGTAAGGTTCCTTATTCAATGCTTATTTTCACAAATAAATCTCTTCAGACTGCTGGGTTTATGTTTTGCCTAGATTTTAATCTTCAATAAAGCTTTTTAAACCTTAAAATTAAAAAAAATGAGTCTATTTCTGTAGGTTTTTTAGAGATAATTTCATGAGAAACAGATGCTTTCAAATGGGAATTGAGAAATAAGAATCCACCAAAGGAAGATGTTATGTTATTAATTTGTAGGTCATTTGTCCACTCATAGTGGTAGGACGCTGTTTCTCATGTATAGAAACCAACATTCCTTGAAGTTAATTTGAGCAATAATCTTTACAGAGGGAGGCTCTCCTACAAAATTCAGGTGAGGTATTTAGGGGAAGAAGCTGCTCACAGTCACACTTGAATTCTGGTGGGATAACACAGAAAAGAATGGGAAGTCTTCATGCTTAATTTAAGCCTTCTCATTTCTATGATACTTGATAACTAATTTGTACAAGAAGCACAGGGATTGCTTCTGTTTGATACACCAGTAGCTGTGCTGCTCATGTTTTCTTGTTTCTGTGACAAAATACCTGAAAAGGGCAATTTAGGGAAGAAATCAGGATTTTTTTTGACAGCTTGAGGGTACACCTTATGGCAGGGAAAGAATGACCACAGGACTATGTCCTGAATTCAGGAAGCAGAGATAAATTCTGGTGCTCTGCTTGCCTTCTCATTTTTTTATGTCAAGAACTCAAATGATGGATGTTCTGATTCACAAGAGGAGTGAGATTCCCTACCTCAGTTAACCTAATGTAGAATATCTCTCTTACACAGGCCCAAAGGTTTGTCTTCTGGGTAATTCTAGATCCTGTCAAGATGACTAGATGACAGTCAACATTAACCTTCACAGAAAAGTTCAGTAAAGTGTGAAAGGAGTTTTGTGCCTAAAGTTCACTGTCTTGTCTTCTGCTGATGCAAAACCATACCACCTGCATATAATTACTTATATCAATTGTTTAGCTAAATAATACCCTTACGTATTTATCTTTGTCGTTTGGTTTATGTTATGAAGCAACTTACACATGCAAAATGCTAAGTACTTGTAAACAGTTGCTAAGAGCGAGAACTGCTTGAGCTGTCTGCAGGATGTGTGTGGAGCTTCAGCGATGCAATTTATGAGTTGTCACCCAGGCTGGGTGCAGGGTGGGCTTTCAGGGATGAAGCTGCCCTTACGTCTCCATGCTCTTGTAAGAAGCTCTCACCCATGTCCCTGCAAGTAATCCTAATAAACGAATTGGTTCACTGAACTAGACTTGAGTGGAGTCACTTCTTTGTTCTGTTGTGGGTGGTTTACCTGGAGTAAATAGGCATCTGTTGACATCTCCCTAGGAAAAGTCAGAGAAGAGGTTATATTGCAAGACACTAAGACCACCAGAATTAAAGTCAAATTCACAAAATGTCTACAAACTTGTGGTTGTAGAAAGTATATTCTCATGAGAAATATTTTTAGAAAGTTGCGTACTGGAAGGTAACTGACAGATACTCCTAAAGTGCTGAAGAAGGTAACTATAAACCCAACTTGTAGACAAAAATTTGGTCTTATGCATTCAGTTAAGTAGTGTCATTCCATATTAAAATACAAAACAAAACCAGTATTATTTAATATGTACCTTCTACTTGTGAATGCTAATAGTGGGCCAAGCACAGAAAGAATATGAGGGACCAGTTTTCTTGTCCCCAAACTGCCAGTGTTGATGCTATACTGTTCAAGGTACTCAGACAAAATTTATTGATATCCTCAAGTATAAATCAAGTATAAATGAAATCATAGGATGAAACAGTAATCTAATGGGACCAGTGTCCATATAAGAAGGCAACAGACATGAGGAATCTGTAGACATAGAGGAAGATGTGTTAACTCATAGAGAGGGGCCCTGTAAGGAGATGATTTGCACACCCCAGCAAGATAGTCATTGCCAAAATGCAACACCCATGGACACTTAACCTGGCCTTTCAGGCACATGAACTTCGAGGAAATAAATGTCTGTCATTTAACAAATCTATGTAGTGGTTTTTAAGTGGATGCTTAAGAAAAGCAAAAGGGAAAGTGCAATATCCATTTAATAGAACATTAATATGCTGAGAAAATAAGTCTTAACTTTGTTTAATTAAGAATAAAGTTGATACTAAAGAAAAAATGAAGTGCAACTTATCACCTCTTATAAGTTACAGAAGTTGTCCAACATATCTGAAAATCATAAATGTGTTATATTAGACAGTGAAAAGCAGACACACCATGAGTTTAAATCAATATAGATTTATTAAGCTTTCATGTGTTGCAAGTAACAGTTCATACAAATTACATTTTTAGCTCACATTTTCTGACTCTAATTTATTTTTTAATTTTTAGATTTATCTATTTTATGTATATGAGTATTTTTCAGCATGTATGAATTCGTGCCTGCTACCCAAAGAGGTCATAAGAGGCCATTGACTTCTCTCAGAGTGGAGTTAGAGATGGTTGCTAGCCGACATGTCGGTGCTAGGTATTGAACACAGGTCCTCTGAAAGAGCAACATGTCTTCTTAACCACTGAGCCAACTCTCTAATGCCAAAATATGCATTTTACATTTTATTTCACATACTATGCATTACATAGAAGTGTCCTATAACAGACAAAAACATGACAATAGTTGAAAATTGGTGAATAAAGTTGTACAAGAATAAAGAATACAAGCTGAGTCTGATGATGTAGAAGTTCCAGTTTCTTAGGAGAAAGAAGCAGGAAGCTACGGACTTCAAAGCCTACTTGGTCAACTTAGAGAGGCTCTCTAAAAATAGGTGTGGGATAAAGGTAAAAACAGACACAAATGGCCAAATGACTGCCAGACATGGTCCAATGCAGACAGAAATGTCCCCGGTCTTGCCTTGCCCAGCAGTCCTGACAAATCTCTCTCACCTGAGGTCCTGCAATTGTTTATGAAATAATCACTCAGAGGCTTATATTAATTACAAACTATATGGATTTCCTGCCTGGCTGTAAGCGTTCTTGCCATAGGCCCAAACAGCTTTATTTATTATCCAATGGGAGCCGCACATATTCACTGTATACAGAAAGACATCCCACAGCACTTCAATATCTATGCTTCCTTTCTTGGTTAATGACAGAACTATGGGGATGTTGGTGACCACACTACAATATTTAGGATCCTTTTGTCATAATAGAGGCATAAATTTTTCAAAGAACAAATTTACTGAGGCTTTAATAGTGTTTAAGCTTCTTTTAAATTTTAATTAGTATTTTGACAATTTCATAATACGATATTTACATAATTTACACCATCCTTCTCCTACTCCTCCCATGTCTCCTGTCCATCTTAAATTTCTGACTTTTAAAAAATAACTTTATTTTCTTTTAATAGTTATCATTCATATGTATATGAATATATGTTATATATTATGCTTCATCCATTAAGTATTACTCATATGCATATGTCTTTCAGAATGAACATTTGAAATTGGATAGCCTTGCATTGAGATGTTCCTAGAGAAGATTCATTCTCTCTCTCAGAAGCCATTAATTGCCTATAGCTCTTCATCTAAGGATGGAGCCTTGTGAGTAATCTACCACCAGCATAATGTTTCGGTTGGTATTATCACTGTACAGGTCCTATTTAGCTTCTTAATGAAGATGAGTTCGGAACTACTATAAAAATGAACCAAAAGTTTATGGAACAGTAATATCAGATGAAACACTCTCAAATGTAAAAAATATGGAACCAATTGAGACAGTTGGAAGAACTTACATGCAAGTATTGGATGCTGTGGCATGCATATTTAATCCTAGCATTTCTTAGGAGATGTAAGATGAGGATACAGGAGAGTTACCTGAAGGTTCATAAGCCAGCCATCCTAGACAACCAGTGTAGTGGAAGAAACTACAAGAGAAAACTTGCCTCAGAACAAGCTGGAAGGAGAGTATCATCTCACAAAAGTTGTTCTCTGACCTTCAATGTGGCATACAAGTGCCTGCACACACACACACACACACACACACACACACACACACACACACACACACACACAATTGTAGTTGAAGTAATAAGTAAAAATTAAAAATATGAAGTGTATTTAGACAAAGATTATATTAATGAAGTAAATGAATAATAAGGCACAATAATTAAGTCTATAATATCTCCTTCAAATTGATAAACTGATAACTAATACACAGTAAGAATTTTAAATATTTCACAAGGTTTGGTGAAATCTGTAAACAGGCACAAAGTAAAAATATAAAGTGATAACATTACAAACACAGTATGGTCCACTAGGGAGTAAAGAGAACTTGTACGTACAGATTTTCGATAGAAATTACAGATAAACTGAACAGCCTGGTATCTAGATTCAGAGCTTGCCCAACTTCTTCCTCAGGACTTCCAACGTACTGGTGGAGCACAGCACTATGCAGACTTAGTTTTTAAGAAGTTCCTTGTGATATTTTACACAGATCACCTCTGACAAGATATCTGTTGTGAGCAGTGTTCAATAACACAGAAGTAGGGTGGGAGCTGAAGCTCTAACCTGGATTTCAATCTCTAGAACCCTCAGCTGGGTCTTGAATGATGTTGTTCCTAGCCTTGGAATATGTGTGTGTGTGTGTGTGTGTGTGTGTGTGTGTGTGTGTGTGTGTGTGTGAGAGAGAGAGAGAGAGAGAGAGAGAGAGAGAGAGAGAGAGAGAGAGAGAGAGAGAGATTTGGTTGTGAATAATAGTGCTATAACACATACTGATTGTCTGCGGATCTCTGTAGGGAAGATTGATTTCCCATAGAAAACAAGGAGGTCTTGAAAGAGGAACTGTTCTCTTTCATTTGCCCGCACAGCTGTAACGTGCTAGCTGAAGAAGCTAACAATGTTGAGGATCACTCTTGTCATCTGAGGACTTTAGTTATTAGTCATTCCCTCTCTTTACTTATTCTCTGCACCCCCACACACAATTTTTAAAGTTTTACCAGCTAACATCTAAGCCTGATGAATTCAAATTGTACAGAAGCTATGCAAGGCAAAACTTTGCAAAACAATGAAAGGGAATATGTCTTCCTTTGCATGCTAGCAAATGGGAATCCAGTAATTGAAGACTGTGGCTTGTGGTAAGAGCACACAGTACATGTTTAGAGTTATTTTGCACTTTTTTTTGGAATGATGTTTTCCATTAACAACAATTCACTTGTTCATTGTCCTACTTTATGCTGCATTCTTCCTTAACTCTAGCCAGGACTTCATTCCCTACCCATCTCCTGTTAAGATGTTGGCAGAACTTTGTCAGGAGACTGGTGATACTGGGCTTTTCTTTGCATTTCCCCCTGATTTAAGGCCCACGCTGGATACACTTTCTATCCAAATGGTTGAAGGATTCGCTTTGAGTAAATTTGCCAGTGTCTCTATGTCATTTGAAAACTGCTCTGACTGTTTTTTTCCAGGAGAAATTTTATGACCCCAGGTGATGGAAATCTCACTGCTCTGGCTCTTTTAAAATTAGTTTGCTTTGGCAAAGGAAGTGTTCTGGTATTCAACTGTAGTTCATTCAAGTTCATCCAGTGGGCAAGTGAAGCTGAATGTTCTTACTGTCAATCATGGAATTAATCATTTTTTAAAAAAACATAATAAGTTTTAAGCTTTTGAGAATTTCATGTGAGTAATAGTTAAATCATTTCCTCACTTCCTTTGCTCCAACTCCTCCCATGGCCTCCACTCCCTTTCAAATTCATCGCCTCTTATTCTTTAATTATTATTGTTACACATACACACATTTAAATTTATAAATACAATCTGATGAGTTCATTAATGTTGTTTGTGTGTATATGTATTTAGGGCTGACCATTGGGAATTGGATAACCTATGAAGGGGAAAGCTGGATTGTCTCTCTCTCAGCAACCATTAATTGCTCTTCATCTATGGCTGTGGCTTGTGAGATTTTCTCCCACTCACAATGGCATGTAACTTGGTGTCATTTTCAGGCCTTATTTAGGATATCATATTGCTGAGATTTCATGGGTGCCACTTCTCCTGTCATATACAGAAGACATTATCATGCATGTCCTGGTCACAGATCATATACTCTATCTGCTCCTTTTTTCCATGAAGTTCTTGGAGCATTAGGTGTAAAGGTTGTGCTGTAGATGTATCAAATGGCATTGTTTACCACATGGGTGCTTGTTTTCTGCACTTTGGCCAGTTATAGTTTTCTCTGATTATCTCTATCAGCTTCAAAAAGAAGCTTCTTTGATGAGGGAGGAGCCACATTTACCTGTGGGTATAAGCATAAGTATTTAGTATGCAGTTAGAAATCATTCTGATTTGGGAAAGTGGCAGTGGTAGGTTCTCCTCTAGGGTCCATGGTTTTCTCATACATGTCTAGCTTCTGGTTTCCAGTACAAAGGATTATTTCACTCCTGCTCATCATTCCTTAAGTCCAATTAGATGGCTTTGGGATATTATTTTGTTCTGGTCATTGTTTTTCACTAGTGTGATAGCTGGATAGGACTACTGATTACTTTTCTCTCTTGGCAGCTTTCAGAACTCCTTCTGTACTATGAGGCTCCCAGGTCAGAACCAGTTCGTTTACTCCATATTCTGTGGACATCTACAGCTGAAGCAATAGGGTCTTACCTTCAGTTTCTGAGAGGTGACCAAGGGCAATGGCAAAATCCTACATTTTTAAAAGGGGGATTTTGTAGATTTCCCTAACCAACAATCTGAGATGTTTCCCATTCCTGGCACTGGGGCTTTTCATACATACATACATGTATATGATGTGTGTGTGTGTGTCTATATATATATATATATATATATATATATATATATATGATGTGTGTATACTTATAACTTACACCTATGTATGTATATGTCTGCACATACTTTATATTAGTATATGTAATTTTAAGTAAGCATAAACATAAACAGATATAGAGAGCTATGTAGAAGAGAGATGTATATTTCGAAGAGAGCCTTGTGGAAAAAAGATGTGTAGCTGTGCAGAAAGAGCTGTATGAGAGAGTTGTGCCTTGCCCACAGTCAGGACAAATATCTGTCACCCACCAGTCCCACAGCTGCTCAGACCCAACCAATTAAACACAGAGACTTATATTGCTTACAAACTGTATGGTCATGGCAGGCTTCTTGCTAACTGTTCTTATATCTTAAATTAATCCATTTCCATAAATCTATACCTTGCCACGTGGTTTGTGGCTTACCGGCATCTTCACATGCTGCTTTTCCTGGCAGCAGCTGGCAGTGACCCTGACTCAGCCTTCCACTTCCCAGAATTCTTCTTCTCCTTGTCCCGCCTATACTTCCTCCTGCTTGACTACTGGCTAATCAGTGTTTTATTTACTAACCAATCAGAGCAACACATTTGCCATACAGAACATCCCACAGCACTTCCCCTTTTCTTTCTTTTTTTTTTTTCCAAAAAGGAAGGTTTTAACCTTAACAAAGTAAAATTACATATAATTTGGGAGTTTGGGTGTAGCTTCTCTTACTACTTCCTGCTGGAGGGGGGCGCTGTATCTTATGTGGACACAAAGAAAATTTTAGGATTATGGAATAGTCCATGAGGCTGTATTGTCTGAGCCAGTTGCCTTCAAACCATTCTGGATATTGGATCATCTGGGCCATGGTGTCATTGGAGACCTTTCAGGGGGGTCTTGGCTGGTCAAAGCTGATGTATCTTAATCTGGAACAAATCCATAGCCTCTGGCTTTCTGTGGGAACAAAAGCAGAGCCTCCTTTCCAAAGCAACATATCCTTATATCCAAGTTTTAAAGTCAAGGAATCTTTAAAATGTACACATTGGTTTAACTCAACATGTTTTGCAATCAAATGTTTTTCTGCAGTTAAAAATTCCAAAGACAACACAATCCAGATTCTCTGTGTAATATTCATCTTTACGTGGCTTATTTTTCTATTAATTTTACTGTCTCTTTAAAGACTTTATTTTTTAAAACTATGTATTTGTTTATATAACTGTATATATCACCTTTTTTGTCTCTTTCAAGCCTATGTATATTTTACACACATTGTAAACTATTACATCTGAATCTGTCTTATTGTGAATCTATTGTTTTAAACTGCAGCATTTGTAAGACTGAACTGGTACTATGGCTGCTGGCTCTGCCCACTTCAGCTTCCCAACATGGCGGTAGTACGTTTTCCGCCAGCTCTGGGAGCTATCGTGGGTCTATGCTTTTATCCAAGCAGCGTGTAGCCCAGAAACCTCTTTTTTTTTTTTTTTTTTTTGTACTAGCAAAGGCTAAATTCACTACGCAGCTTAATGTGCCACTTGCAGAGGCCTCATTCCTGCCATACTGCAGATCAAGCACGCATGCCAGGAACCAACAAGAAGCTCAAACCGGCAGCTGCCGCTCATTTGAGAGAGACAATTAGGAAGCTGTTTTTTAGCTCTGTTTTAGAATCTTTTCTCAGGTTTTAGGTGGAAACTCTTGCCCTACATTCGGCGCCATATGTAGCTAGAGTTTTCCTGCCTGGCCCACAGTCAGGACAAATTTCTCTCACCTGCTAGTCCCACAGCCGCTCAGACCCAACCAAGTAAACACAGAGACTTATATTGCTTACAAACTGTATGGCCGTGGCAGGCTTCTTGCTAACTGTTCTTACAGCTTAAATTAATCCATTTCCATTAATCTATACCTTGCCACATGGCTCATGACTTACCGGCATCTTCACATGCTGCTTGTCCTGGCTGCGGCTGGCAGTGACTCCTTCTGCCTTCCTGTTCTTTCTTTTCTCCTCTCTGTTAGTCCTGCCTATACTTCCTGCCTAGCCACTGGCCAATCAGTGTTTTATTTATTGACCAATCAGAGCAACACATTCACCATACAGAACGTCCCACAGCAATGATTCCCTATAGCTTTATGAACAGCCTTAGTGTGATTTCTCCCCACTCCCTCTCCCTCTATATTGTCCTCACTCTACCTTCTTGTTAAAGTCCCTCCCACCCTGTTTTATCCTATCTACCACTCCACAGAACTCCTTTTAGAGCTTCTTCCCAAGCCCCATTGTCACAGGCCATGATATAAATACAACAGATGGCAATTAATAATTCAGGCATCTACCTACCAGATGAATAACTCATTGATGGAGGAATCTCATTAAGCAAGGCTTATGGGACCACAGACTATGAAAACTGGTTGCTTCTGCCTGTAACTTTTCTCATCTGCTGTCACAATTCCTCCCTAAAAAGAACAGTGGTGGGGTTCTTTCCACAGCCCATTAGTGGTGGGTTTTTTGTACTCTTTGAGTACATATATCTGTGGATAGTCAGAGAGATGGTTTCTTCTTACGTTATGCTTTTGATGAATAGAAGTAATACTGGGGTATTTTTCCTAGATCTGACTGACATGGAAAAGTGGCAGTGCTCTCAGCTACAAAGATAGCTTTTTGCACATTTAGCTGATTTGAGACCTTAAAACAAATTCAAAACAGACTAGTTGCTCCTGCAAATGAAATGCTCAGGGACAGATTCCCAGGTGTCTGTTTGTAGAACCAAGGTCAGGCATGATGAAACTTTAGTAGACATAATTCTTTCAGCAACTGACTTTCTGCACATACTCCTAACCTCACTTTTACGACACAAGGCTCAAGGTTTAGTCAACTAACTGTTTAATGATTAGGTAGTGAAATTCAATATCAATCTCTGTGATGTCTCTGAGGCTATGTCCCTCCCACCTGCATGGCCAAGTGTTGCCATGATTAATCACTTCCAGCCAGCAGTGTGACTTCCCTAGCCTGAAAGAAACTGTGTGATCAGAATGGCTCTGTTTCTTATTGTTTATTCAAGAAATGCTTTGTGACCCTGAATATGTAATTCATATATTGCCTAGAGTTTTCTGTTGGGAGCAAGATTTTTCAAGATGTGTGAATAGAGAGATGTAGAGAGCTATGTAGAAGAGAGATGTATATTTCGAAGAGAGTCTTGTGGAAAAAAGATGTGTAGCTGTGCAGAAAGAGCTGTATGAGAGAGTTGTGTAGAGAAAAAATGTATGAGAGAGCTATGTGAGAGAGCTGTGTAGAATAAATGTAGCTGTGTAAAGAAATGAAGCTATGTAGAGACAGAGAGATCAGCAGAGAAGATTTTTTAAGATGAAGAAAAGAGAAAGTTACCAACAGAAAATGTGTGTTTCCTTTTTTAGTATTCCCTCAGATAGAAAAGTGGATTTATTTTTTGCATACCTTGGATGCTTCCTGGAGGCTGGACCTCTGGGCAGTGATACTCATTATCCCTTTTTACTTTCCTTGATTTTAAAGCTGCCACAGATTATATACTCATATTTAAATATTTGGTGATAGGAACCACAAGTTGAATGGCATATGGTATCTCTCTTTCTGGGTCTGGGTTGCCTCACTGAGGAAAATGCCTTCTAGGTCCATTTTTTTTCATGCAAATTTCATGGTTTTATTTTTTTCCTATGGCTAAATAGTATTCCATTGTGTATATGCACCACATTTTCACTATCTGTATGCACCACATTTTCACTATCCATTTATCCGAGGATATTAAGGTTGTTTCCAGTATTCAACAATTATGAATAAACATTGTTGAGCAAGTATTTGTTGAGTAGGATGTTTAGTACTTTGGTCATATGAGAAGGAGTGGTATAACTGGGCCATAGGGTGTATCTATTTTAGCCTTTGAGAATTCTTCACAATGATTTCTATAGTAGCTATACTACTGCTCAGCCCTGTCACTTGTATGCCAACAATTGTTATCTGTTGTTTTCTTGATCTCAGCTATTCTGACTGGGGTCAGAGGAAATCTCAAAGTAGTTTTAATTTGCATTTTCCTAATTACTAGGGTTGCTAAACATTTTGAGACATTTATTAGTCATTTTATGTCTTCTGAGAATTTTCTGTTCAGATACATAGCTCATTTTTAAATTGGGTCACTTATTTTCTTGATTCTTTGTTCTTTTTGAGTTCATTATATTTTCTAGATACTAATCCTCTATCAGACATATAGTTGGAAAAGATTCTATGCTACTCTGTGGGCTTCCTACTCACTTGATTGACTGCTTCCTTTTCTATCATTTAAGGATTTATACTTTCCCATTTATCAATAATAGTTATTATAAAATTAACATGGTGAATTAAAATATTACAAAATATCAAACTGCTAGCTTGGAACACCCTAACATGCAACTGTGAGGTGAGCTACAGTCCTTATTAAATAAAAGCTCAACTATTTGATATTCCTCAATATTATAATACAACTGAAAATTATAGCCACATGAAAAATGATTTAGAGGTGATATTCTCATTCCAAGTAAAGATTCTGTGTCTCAAGAAGCACTTGCTGGTTCAGAGTAAGTATACAGCAATCTCCATTCACCCTCTATTCCACCTGTCTATGGTGGAATCAAAATATATTTATTTAATAGTGAATGGGAAAGGACACAAGGTATTTGTAATTTGCCATAGTAATTACTTTCTTTGCAGGAGAATGTGGGTATTACTATTTAGTCATTGTCTACCAGGAGTAAGAAGAGATCTGGAAGCCTGCCCTTAGTCTTGCTTGCAATAGTGTCCCTCATTGCACAGGACAAGAAGAAGGATGATTGTATTTGGTCAACTGCTACATTTATGAATTTCCATTATGTATTCAGTATCAGATTAACACAAATCCACTAGATTTTCGGTGGTTTACATGAGCCAAAATTCTCAAGACCATTGGCATACAGAAATTTAATTTCTCCATGGAGCACAAGCTCTTTTGAGTCTCCATCATATAATTTTAGATTCCATTCCTGGAAGTCTAAGAGAGTATGACCATTTACCTTCCCAGGGAAATGTTTTCTTGTATATATCTAGATACAGATCTTTAGAACATCACAAGATAAATTCATGAACAGTCATTCATCACCACATTTGAAATATTCCTGTGGTTGATTTTCACCAAGGAGGTTTAGAATTCCTGAGGCTCTGAACTCTTTTTTTAAAACAATATTAATATAATTTAATGTTTCATTGCCTATTGTGAAGAAAATAAGAAATACATTAATTACATTAAAATATCATTTATATATTTTATACTTTAAATTTATTTCATAATTTGTCATGCAGAGTCAGATATGATTATATCTAATATTTAAGAAGCACCTCTTCTAGACAAGAGACATTTATTATAGCTGGAGGTAGCAAAATGCAGATCCCTTTGCATAACCTTAGACCAACTGTCATATTGAATTAAAATTACACACTATCCCAACCAATATCTACGCTAAATAGGTAGGCACACATAAGAGGCACAGAATTGATGATGTGCATCTTATCAGAGAATTGTGTAAGTAAACACAGTTGGAGACTTTACACAAAGGTTTCTTTGTGCTTGAGGATAAAGCATTTAAATATTAAAACACAACAATTAGGGTAAGGGAGTTGATTTGTTTGGATGTGGAGATGGATATGTTCAGATACCAATTTGGTGCTCTGAGACAGAGAGTAATGTCAGGAAGCTATCAGTGACAGAAATGAATTTCACTGAAAATTTAAATTTCAGTTGACTTAAACATTATTTGAGGGTTTATATGTTGTTTATATATCAACACCACAATATATCCAAAATATTTCTTCTTGTAAAAATGCTGAGAAAATAATACCATTTGGAGTGTTAAATAAAAATGTAGAAACTGTCATACAGAAAAGCAGGAAAATTGTGGAGATCCATGGCTAGGCCCCAGGTGGAGCTCTGGGAGTCCAATTAGCGAGAAAGATGAGGGTTTTTATGAGTGAGAATTATTGAGACCAAGTTTGGATAAAGCACAGGGACAAATAGCCAAATGAATGGAAACACATGAACTATGAACCAATGGCTGAGGGGCCCCCAACTGGATCAGACTCTCTGAATAGGTGAGACAGTTGATTGGCTTGATCTGTTTGGGAGGCATCCAGGCAGTGGGACCGGGTCCTGTGCTCAGTGCATGAGCTGGCTGTTTGAACCCTGGGGCTTATGCAGGGACACTTGGCTCAGCCTGGGAGGAGGGGACTGGACCTGCCTGGACTGAGTCTACCAGGTTTATCTCAGTCCTTGGGGGAGACTTTGCCCTGGAGGAGGTGGGAATGGGGGGTGGGCTGGGGGGAAGAAGAGGGGGGCGGGAGGGGGGAAAACAAGGGAATCCATGGCTGATATGTAGAACTAAATTATATTGTAAAATAAAATAAAAAACTCTGAAAAAAAAAGCAGGAAAATTACCGAGTTAACTGCTCCCTGTGTGTGATATATTTTGGTATCATCAGATCCCTTGGGCCATATCCTACATACAAAACTACCATTCCTCATATAGCAGCTTAACTCTTTTTTTAAATTTTTGAAAAATTAGTTCTTTAAGAACAAAGCATACCATGTTTTGATCATATTCGTTTCTTCCTCCAACTCTTCCCCAAATCTACCCCTCTTCCCCACCACCCTTTATTTCCCTTTTATCTTTTTAAAATCTCCTTCAAGACCATTTTGCACCACCCGAATAGTCCCAGATATGTGGTTTTTACTGGATCATAGTCAAATTACCAGGAGCTACACTCTTAGAGAAAACTCTCTTCCCGTCTCTTGGAAGCTGGCAGTCAGCCAATAGCTGCCAAAGGTAAGAGTGGAATTGTGTCTGTTCTGGAATCACCGTTGAGGTGAAACTTACAGCTTCTATAAGGGGCCTAAGGTGCAGAGAAAGGATACAGGGAAGCTCCTCAGGGTGCGTCTCATTGGTTAAAGTTTGTCACTTCTCAGAAAGACCTTGATGTTCCTGCTGCAGCACCCATTCCACACAAACCCTCTCCAGGGTGTTTTGCATTCCTCCTTGCCTCCCTAGTTTTTTTTTTTTTTTTCATTAAGTAAGGAGCCATGTCAGGAGGACCTTCCTGTCTCTGCGATGATGTTATGGTTATAATTCCCTTAATTCTTAACAGGTGGACTAATTTACCTTCCCACTGTATCTGTCCCCTCAATGTTGAACATTTCCTCCAGGATTATGAGATTGTATTCCCTTCTTCACACTGAAATTATTCCATGTCTTTCCCCACTGTATCTAAAAATTTGTGCTTTTAGATAATATCTCATTTATATCACAGGCTGGCTTTGGATGGTTAATATCCTGTGTCTACCTCTTCACTGGTGGGCTTGGTTTACCAGTGTGTACCACCACCACACCAGTTTTACTGAAGTCTTTGATAACTACTTTTATGTTCTGTTTGTTACTTTTGTTGCACTTGTGTCTTTGATTTTCTGATGACCCTTAGCTCTTGAACAATCTAATGTCATATTTCATGTCCTTCTTGTCTAGGTAATGCATTATCCTTTACCTGCCTTGATGCCTGTAGTGAATGTAAATGGAGTCGATGTTGGTGCAAAGTGATAGGAAATAATCAATACCTTCAGCTCTTGGTGCTGAAGTGGGAAGTACATGTTCAAGCAAAAAGACATAGAGAATGGAAAGGATTATTGGTGTGCAGATGAATTCATTTAAGCTCTTTGTTTTATAGCACAATAGGAAGACTTCAAAGTTGTTTACATACACAGATTACAGAATCATAGGTTTATATAATACATGTACACATAATACACTGTACCTAGTGTTATATGGATTTTGAAAGGTCTTACAATAAAAATCTGGAGCTAGATATTGGGGTAAATGCTGAAAGACCAGAGGAAACAAGCCACAGCCACTTCTCATCTCACCAACTCCTCAGCTGATCCTGTCTCGGCAAATCCTGAGACTGAATTCCTCTGAGTCTTTAACCAAAAGAACTTCTAATTCCTGTCTCCTCATGCCTTATATGCCTTTCTCTGCCCAGCCATTTCACTTCTCATCTCAACCTTCCTAGTGTAGGGATTAATGGCATGTGTGCTTCCCAAATACTGGGGTTAAAGGTGTGTGCTACCACGGTCTGGTTCTCTTTCTCTCCTAGACAGGCTCAATCTCATGTAGCCCAGTGTGGCCTTGAACTCACAGCGATCCAGACTGATCTCTGTCTTCTGAGTGCCAAGATTAAAGTTGTTTGCCACCACTGCTGACCTCTGTGTTTAATCTAGTGTGTGGCTCTTTCCTCTGATCTTCAGTAAATTTCATTAGAGTACAACAAAATATCACCATAATCACTTATGTTTTAATGTAATTATATACAGTGTCTTGAGAGCCATCACGCGAGTTAGATGCACAATAAATGCTGAGTAAAAAACAAAGCTATGTTATTTGAGGTGAAGAGTGAAGAAGATTTCAATCTAAATAAGTGTTTGTTTCTGTGTTGGTGGATATTTGGATATGTGTATGCAGGGCCATGTAAAAAGTAAAATGATTAGAATTCTTAGTAGCAAGTATTTGAGAAATGAAGATGTCTAGGAAATTATTAGGTAGTTTGTTGGAAGATCTTTGAATAATATACAAACTCCCTATACAGAACTAATATTGATGTATTTAATGAAATTCTTCTGCATTTTGTTTGCTGAGTTACAACTTCCAAATGTTACTTGTCCAGAAGTCAGATGAAAATATGTAAAAGACAAAAGTAGAGAAACAATGCAGGTATGTGCATCTTTATTTTGATGACAGCACATTAGAATCCTGTGGTTTTTTCAACAATTAAAAAAGACTTCAGCTTACATGTAATGCACACAGCATCTGCATGAACTTCAACTGGTCTGCCTTAGACTATGAAAATATTTATGGAGAAATACACAAACTATTTCACTAATGAATCTTGGTGTTTGGTTGACATTATATATGGAAGTTCTTAAAAGTGAATGTGTTATGGATTTTCAAGAATCAGATACATCTAGACTTTAAAAGATTATATTAACATATCTACAGTAGTGTAAAAGGAAACTGGAACATCACGTTGACAATGTGTGATTTCCTACAGTTCATGTTGACTGTCATTTTAAGCATAGAATCAATAAGAGAAAAGTTAAGAAATGTATTTGTGGCTCTAGTGAACATTGTGGACTGGATCAAGAGAAGAAAGATCTCTACAGTGGTTCAAATCCTCACTGTTCTGGCCATCTCTAGAATTTCTCTGCTCTGGTCACACTACTCAGTCTTTACCCATACTTACTGATAATTGGAAAAGTGGTGAGAATAATCAATATTTTCTGGACGGTGACCAATCATTTCAGCATCTGGTTTGCTGAATGCCTGGCATCTTTTATTTTCTCATGATAGCCAATTTTTCAAACTCTTAATTTTCTTCACCTAAAGTAGAGAGTTAAAAAAGTTGTTACAACGACATTGCTGGCATCTCTGCTTCTTTTGTCTTTGAACATTTCAGTCATAAATGGGCATATTTGTGTCTGGATTGATGGACACAAAGCCAATATGTCCTATAGTGCTATTCAACCAATTTTAGTCAATTTCTAGGCTTATTTAATTCACCAACTATAGTGACATTTTATTTGTACTGAAATGTGATTTGCATGTTAATAAATAAAGTTCCCCGGGGGTCAGAGCTATTAGCAAGCCATAGCAAAAGCTGGGCGGTGGTAGTGCATGCCTTTAATCCCAGTACTTGGTAGGCAGAGCTAGGTAGATCTCTGTGTGTTCAAGGATACAGCCAGCATGGAGACACACACCTTTAATCTCAATACCAACCATAGAAGACCTGGAGGTCTGTACAGACAGGCAGTAACAAGGTGGTCATGTGATTGGGTTTACAACCAATGAGAAGGCAGAACAGAAAGTCTTTATAAAGACAGACACACAGGAAGCAGGTCTCTTTTGGTTAGGTAGGACCACCACGAGAGTGAAGGGTAAGGTTTTTAGCTCTTACCTCTTGGCTTTTATCTCTGTATTGGCTCTGTGTTTCTTATTTAATAAGACGGTTGGTTACATCTACATTTGGCAGAGACACTGCCAGCCGCCACCATGACAAGCAGTATGTGAAGATGCTGGTAAGCCATGAGCCACATGGCAAGGTATAGATTTATAGAAATGGATTAATTTAAGATGTAAGAATTAGATAGCTAAAATCCTGAGCCATTAAGCCAAACAGTTTAAATAATATAAGCATCTGTGTGTTTATTTTATAAGTGGGCTGTCAGACTGCTGGGGCTTGGTGGGACCCGGAGAAAAAACTCCAGCTACAATCAACACTATGTTCACACTCATCTCCTTCATCATGACCCTGATTGCTTTCCTTTTGCTCATCTTCCTCCTGTGGAGACATCTGAAGAACAGACAGCTCATTGTCAAAGGCTCCAGAGACACCAGCACCACAGCCCACATAAAGGCCCTGAAAATGGTGGTCACCTTCCTGTCACTGTATGCCACTTTCTTTTGGTTGCTTTTCCTACTGTTTTGTAACAGTAACTTTAAGCAGAAAAGTTCAATAATTTTGTTTTTACTAGCCCTGGGATTTGCTTTTCCCTCAGCCCATCCATGGGTCCTGATTCTAGAGAAGAAGAAGGTGAGATAGGTCTTCTTTCCATGCTCTTTGGCCTAAGGTATAAAGATGAGAAACAGGCTGCTCTCTAAGATGTATTTTGATTTTAGGGAGTACTCAGTTCATAAGTATTACATTTTAGAGGTGACTCCAGGAATGGAGAGAGAGGGGAAGAGATGGGTCATTTTTCAGGCAAAGAGTTTATTAGAGTCAGGCAGAGCAGTGGGGTTTGTTAACATGACAGGCTGCAGAGACAAGGTCAAAATACCAGCCTCTCAGGGAGAGCAGGTTTTCTATTTTTAAAGTTTTATTTTCTATTTGTGGGAGGGAGGGGGGATAGAGAAAGTGGCCAGGATTTAATGGGTCTACTATTAGCCAATATCATCTAACAGGGCTTAGAGATACTATACTTGCATTTATTTCTGCCTGAAACAGGTTTTAAAAGGGCACAATGACATAGCTGGATAAGGGGTCTCTGCAAGAACAGAGGGCTTAGTGAGTTAGTCCTGTCTGAAGCACATCTCCTTCTGAGGTCTCGTGCTTTGGGAAGGCCTGCTCTCAGGTGGTGGGGAGAATTGGGCTCTTCTGAGAGCTGTGAGGCGGGAGGGAGAGACTGCAGGCTGGAGTCCCAAGTCTATGAGGAAGCACACCTGAACAAGATGGAGACTGCAGGGGCATGTCTAGCAGTAAGAAATTCCTGTATGTGCATATTTGTGATTTCCAAATGCTTTTTGCTTACATGTGACTTTATTAATTTTATAAAATTATATGTAAAATTAAGCACTCTCAAAACAGATATTGTTTTGGCAGAAAAGATGAAGAAATGTGTTGCTATACAGAGAACAACGTGAATATTGACAACTTAAATATAAACATTAATACCAGTTTAAT
The DNA here is from genome assembly GCF_049852395.1 of Peromyscus maniculatus bairdii. Lineage (NCBI taxonomy): Eukaryota > Metazoa > Chordata > Mammalia > Rodentia > Cricetidae > Peromyscus > Peromyscus maniculatus. The sequence goes on along the minus strand of NC_134854.1, from coordinate 153,972,180 downwards.
TTTGTATCAGTTCTTAATGATTTAAGAATTTAAGAATGATTGATGAGTAGTATGTGAGATACATATCTGTATACAAGCATGTGAAATTTAAGACTTATATATCAGCATTAGAATAATTTTATAATGAAGAACAATGCTTTTTATGTACAATGGTGTTTTGCCTGAGTGTTTATCTGTGTGAAGGTGCCAGATCCTCTGGAACTGGAGTTACAGGTGGTTGTGAGCTGCCATGTGGATGCTGGGATTTGGACTACAGTCCTCTGGGAGAGAATCCAGTGCTCTTAACTGCTGAGCCATCTCTCCAACAGAAAAAAAAAACACTGATAAGAAAAGATGTATAAAATGTAGACTTAGAAGCTAATTTGCCATTTCAATATGATCAATTTAAAAATGTTAAAAAAATTTGGATTAGTGAGCAATTGCCTTACTCCACTGAGCCCTCTCCTTCTTCCTTCATGAAGTTTCTGAAGATGGAATCAGTCTCATAAAACTTGTCCTCTGATTTTTACATCCCCTTTATGAGAGGGTCATACACATAAACAAACACACACATACTTACACATACACTCACATATATAATAATTTGAAATAAAATTAAAAAATATAATAATTTTATTAATTTTACATTTTCTACCTACATTATTAAATGTGAGATTCAAGAATCTATGAAATATATTTATCACTAGGAAATACATTATATTGTTTTGTGGAGTTTTTAATGTATGAAGTGTAATTTTTATGCTAATCAATTTCAAATCATGTATAAGAGAGTGTCTTAATTAATTATTATAGTGGAGAGGTGATGTTTTTCTTTTTCTTTTTGTAACCATGACTTTTTTATTTTTCTAAGGTGGAAAACAAACAAATACTACAGAAATCAAAATTTAGAGTAACTGAGAAACAACTAACATGTGATTAATATTGTACACATATATTATTAATATTGAAATAAAAGTAAAATACATACATTTAATCAAACAAAGTATCAGTTTAAAATAAACTGGGTTGAAGATGAGAAGGGTGAGAGCTGAGCATGGCTAAGTGTAGCCAGCATCTTCAGTGAGACCAAACATTGTGAATGTTTTGAAAAGTAAGATTCTTTCTTCATAGTTATTTTGACAAATAAGCCCCTTCAGACTCCTGGGTTTAAGTTTATTCATTGAAAATATAAATGTTGAGAATATTCTTTCTATGTTTATTTTTTGGTGGTAATTTGATGAGAAATGAATGCTATAAAAAGTGGGCATGTGTATTTGGCTGTCACAAGAGGAAGGTGTTATACTGTGTTTACAGAAGAGCATGTGTGCACTTCACAACTCTTATAGGCGTGATAATATTTCCTATATGCAGGAACAGAGTCTGTGGTGTAATGAAAATGCTATGCAGTGTTTATAGGAGATCATCTGTGCCCCTCACAACTCTCACAGGTGTGATGTTATTTCATTTGTGCAGGATCAGAGACTGTGGTATGGTAGCCAGGCTCATAAGACCTACAAGAGGGATACTTTCCACCAAAATCATATGAAAAAATCAGAAGAAACTGCACACACAGCCTGGTGGAGATAACACCTAAAAGTGTATGAAATGTTTATGTGAAAATGTACATGTTTCTTATTACATTTGATACCTGGGTAATGTGTACACAAGAATGTGTAGGTGTTATTTTTATTTGTTTGAATCACTAGAAGCTGCAATGATTGCTTTTTTAGTTTATGTGACAAAATGCCTTGAGACTCTGCTATGGAAGGTAAAGGATGGCAGCAGGAGGTTCAGGCAATGAGTAAGCATATTATGTGCACACATACATAACACACATGTATACATATTGTATCTATAATCATGGAAGCAGAAATAAATGAATTCTGATACTGAGCTAGTTTTTATTCTCTCTCTCTCTCTCTCTCTCTCTCTCTCTCTCCCTCTCTCTCTCAATATCTTCGATCCTCACTGACTGAATGGTGTGACTTACAGGATGAGTATCTCTACCTTAATTACCCGAATCTAGAATGTCTCTCTTAGACCTTCCTATATGTTTGTCTTCTAGGTAATTCTAGATACTATCAAGATGACAGTCAATATCAACCTTTACAAAAACACTTATTTAGAAAAGTATGAAAGGACTTTTGTGCCTAAAGCACATTCTTTTGTCTTTTGCAGACACCAACTTGTACTACCTGCAAATAATTATTTGTGGGGTTTATTTAGCTAAGTAATACTCTTATTAACCTTTTAGTTTGGTTTATGCTATGAAATGGCTTAAACATGCAAATGTTAAATACTTGTAAAGTACTTGCTGAGGGGGAATTGCTTTAGCTGTCTTCAGGATGTGTAGGGAGCTGCAGTGATACAATTTTTATGAATTGTCACCCTTGCTGGGAGACAGGCATTCAAGGATGAAGCTGCCTTTTTGTATTCATGCTTTTCTAAGTAATCCTTATCCATGACCCAGCAAGCAACACCAATAAACTCACTGGTTCATATGGTAGTTTGAATATAATTGGCCTCCATAATCTCACAGGGAGTGGCACTATTAGGAGGTGTGGCTTGTTGGAGTGGGTGTGGAATTGTTGGAGGAAGTGTGTTACTGTGGGGGTGGGCTTTGAGATCTCATATATGCTCAAGCCACACCCAGTGTTTTAGACCACTTCCGATTGCCTATGGGTCAAGATGTAGTACTCTCAGCTTCTACTTCAGCACCATGTCTGCCTGCCCTCAGCCATACCCCCAGCTGCCATGCTCGCCACCATGATGATAATGAACTAAACCTCTGAACTATAAGCTGCCACATCAATTAAATGTTTTCCTTTATAAGAGTTGCTGTGGTCATGGTGTCTCTACACAGCAATAGAAACTCTAAGATAGTTCACCAAACTAGACCCAAGTATATTCATTCATTCTGTTGTGGGTGCCTTCCCTGGAGTAAACAAGTATCTGTTGACATCTCCCTAGGAAAAATAAAGGAAGAACATATATTACAACAAACTGAGATCACCAGAATCAAAGTCAAATTCAGAAAGTATCTACAAAATGATAAATTTGTAGAACATGTATTCTAGGGGTGAAAAAATCAATTTGAGTCATTTGAAATATCTTTTAAAAAGCAAGATTACAGAAGGTAACTGACTCACAGTCTCAAAACACTGAAGATGATGACTATAACTCCAATTATTGGAGAATATTACCACTGAGGTACTACTGAGGTACTGAATCCCATATTTAAAACCATCTGATGTTATTTCATTTGTACCTTCTCATCATTAGTTCCACATTAAGAATATTAAGGACTCAGTGGCTTATTCTGAAATTCCAAATGTTGAAGATGCGATGCCCAATGAAACTACTGGGCTTTTGCTAATGTGCAAGGGTAAATGAGGTGACAGTGTAGAACTGTAATCTAATGGGACCAATGGCAATATGGGAAAGGGTAACATAAGGAATTTGTGTATAGAGAGGAAGCCCACACGAGCTCACAGAGTAAAGTCTGTGAGAGCATGCTCTTCACAACCTGGCAGGAGAGACCTCACTGAAATACAACATGCTAGACACCTAAACTTGGACATCAGCCACCAGAGTTCTGAGGAAATCTCTCTGTTCTTCAACACATCTAGTATACAGTTGTTTTTTATTATTTATTTTAATTTTTTAATACAAGGTGATTTGTTCTGCCTCACAGTTTCAGGGTCCAAAAGTCCATCCTTGTGGGGGAAGTTACAGTTGCTGAGGTTGCTCTTTCTGTGACAGCGGGAACCTACACAGAACCTGTTCACATTTTGACAGATCAGGAGGCGAAAAGAGTCACTGGTAGGTATGCAATACCTCAAGGATCCACCACACTGACCTCCTTCTGCCAATGAGGTCCTCCCTCCTAAATATTGAATAGTCTCTCAAAATTCATAAGCCAGCTGGGAAATGAGGTTCAAAATGTGAGCCCTTAGGGAACATCTCAGATTCATTTATAACTATGCATTTCTGCCTCTAAAGGCTCATCACTGCTTTGTGTCCCACTTTAAGAAACTCAGTCTTACTCATTCTAACATTGTTCAAAAGTCCAGAGGTGCCGGGCGGTGGTGGCGCACGCCTTTAATCCCAGCACTCGGGAGGCAGAGCCAGGTGGATCTCTGTAAGTTCGAGGCTAGCCTGGGCTACCAAGTGAGCTCCAGGAAAGGCACAAAGCTACGCAGAGAAACCCTGTCTCAAAAAACCAAAAAAAAAAAAAAAAAGTCCAGAGGATTCATGCTCCCATGACGGGTAAGATTGGAGTGTTGTAAGGAAACACCTAAGACAGGCACGGTCATCTGAAAGACTCAGTGGAGTCTTAAAATAAATAAAAAGGGAGGAACTGTGGGAGCCCACAACTGACTCATTTTTCCCAGTTTGAATTTGAAGTCTATTCTTAGTCAATAGAGTTCAAGCTTGCTGCTCCAGGGCTGTGAGGAAGTCCTGATTAGCCCACAGAGCCTCCTTGAAGGGTTGTGAGAAGGTCCTGATTAACCCACAGGAAGGAATACACTATCTAGCTGGACGTAGGCTGTTGATGCCAGCTGGAGGTACACCGAGATAGAAAATGAAACTGCTTGCTTCTTGATGCAAGGCAGGATAGATAGTGGCTGAATGCTTGTGCTGTGCATTGTTCTAATTCTGTCCTTCAAAACTATATATAAGTTGGCTGTGAAATAAACTCAGGGCTGTCCAGCATTGACGAGCAGACCTCTCGACTCTTTTCTATCTTCTTCATTGTCTCTTCAATCTACATGTTTCTACCCAGCTACCCAGCTGACTGTCGGCATGCACCAACAAATACCAACTCTTAGCAGTGAGCACATGGTCCTCAGGTTTCTTTAACCAGTGGATCAAAACTCTCCCATGTGCTTCTTGGAAAGCAGTGCCTGTCCCCTTTCTTTATTGAAGAAAAATGAATTTCCTTTTTGTTTCATGCACTTCAAAATATTTTTTTCCTGCTCATGGCTTCCTAAAAGTTCATCTCTTACACATTGTTTTCTAGTCTCTCATGATGTTGCTTTTCTCTGATTTTTTCACCCACAAACACTACCTCTCAAACTGCCAACCACTGTCTCACACTTTGTTTCCAGTTTCTAAACATTCTACATAACTGCTCTTTTCAAACCAGTCAGATAATCTTCCATCCCTATGAGACTTTGGGCAAGCATTCTGGACATTTTCCTTTATTTCTTGGGGTGTTTCTTTTTCTGCTACATGGCCTTTCTCTGCTTTCTTTCTTCTGTCTATATTATTTTCTCTTTTCTTTCTGTTTTTCTGACACAAGATTTCTCTGTGTAGACCAGGCTGTTCTAAAACTCACCTATAGTTGTTTTTAAGTAGGAGACTGAGAGAAACATGAGGGACAGAATGATGTTTATTTAACACAATATGATTATGTTGAAAAATATATAAGTATTAGCTTGGTCAGCAATATTAAAGTTGATGTTTTGAAATAATTTCTTGTCTTTTGAGATATTATAATTACATAATCTTCTTCCCTTTTCAAACACTCCCACACACCTCTTTGCTCTCTTTCAATTAGTTACTTCCTTTACTTTAATTATTGCACACATACACATATACACATTCCTAAATATTTTAATATAATCTATCCAGTCTATATAATGTTACTTTGTTTTGCAAATGTTTTCATGTATGACCATTTGGTATTGGATAAAAAACATAGGGTAACTTTGTTGAGTCTATTAATATTCAAAAAAGTACAGATGGATTCTATAAAGTTTCTGAGTAAAATACAATACTTATAATGTCCGTTGGATATGTGCTATTGCTTCTTATTTATTGAATAATAAAATGGCTCACAGAATTCTTAGTATGATAAAAGGCTACAAGAAATTGTATCAGTCTAGCACAGGGCTGAAAAGGAAAATTCTCAGATAAAAAAGAAAGCACAACTTAGACCTCTGATAAGTCACAGAACTTGCTCAAACATAACAGAAGTTCATAAATGAGTTTCCTTAAGTCAAGACAAAGCTCACATTACAATTATAGACTAGTACATATTTACTAAGCCTTGCATTTGTGTTATAAATATGTTATATTGAACAAAATTGCATATTTTGCACATTTTTGATATTATCTATCTATCTATCTATCTATCTATATATATATATATATATAATTTGTGGAGGCCCACAAAGGTTTCCTATTAAGATCTGAGCTTGCTTTACCTAGTAGGACTGCATTAGAGTATTGCTAGACCACGTGTGTGGTTACCAGGTGATTGGAAAGGGTCTGCACTTGGCTGTGCTAGGGAGAGGTCTTTTGCTCCACCCCTTGGCATTCCTATAAAAAGCCCTTCAGAAGAGACAGAAGGGGCTGGTGGATAAGGATCCAGGCCCTCCCAAGGCTATCCTGTGTTTCTGTTTCTTTCCCCTCTATCTTTCTATCTAATATCTCTTATCCCTCACTCCTCAAGTGTACCCTGCCATAAAAGGTAGGAGCTGGTCTCCAAACTGGGCTCCCACCATAACTATACATATATGTTACATAACTATACAAATTATAAATATATGAATTATATAAACAAATTATATCTATAAAGCTATATATACATATATATGTATATAGTTATAAAGTTCATTTACTATGTCATATGTAGAGATGTCCTATGGGAAAAAAAGAAATGAAAAATAGTTGAAAGTAGATGAATAAATTTGTAATAAAATAAACTTGATTCCAGTGGTGCAGGGACATAGTTCCAGTTTCTCAAGAGACAGAGACAGGTTTGTGTTTCTTCCAGACAGCTGATCTGGTATCAGAGTTTGTTTTGTAGCTTGGCTTATCTAAGAGTTTTCTTTGCAGTATAGTTTGAGTTTTCTTGGCAGCGCATGCACAAAATGATAAATGCATTAGAGAAATTGTGCTAATGAATGAAATGAATAATAAGATACTACAATTAGCATCACAATTTCTTCATCTGATTCTTGAAACTGATATTTATAATTTTTGAAATTGATAATCAACATATAGTAATGATTTTAAATGTTTTATAGCCTTGATGAAAGTTAGTAAATAGATTAAAAAACAGCCAAATACAGATGAAAGTTAAAGTTGAAATAACGTTAAAGGCACAATGTAGTCTATGGGGAAATAAAAATAGAAGTACATAAGCATGACTTTTCAACAAAAGGTACAAAACTCAGATTATACTGTACATTTTTGGTGTCTAGAATAAGGATGTGTTCAGCTTTTCTATGCCTAGCTCTCAAGGTCTTGGTGGACCAACCAGAGAACTTATACTCAGTGGACTTTGTTTTAGTGGGTCCTACATAATCTACAAGGAACACCATGACAAGATATATGTCTTTGAGCAGTGCTCACCAGCCCACAGCAGAATTTGTGGTCAAACCTTGAGAATAAATCTCTGTCTCAGTGATCCACAGGCTTTGGTGTTTTGGACTGATATGTGTATATATGTGTATTTCTTGACTGTAAATAGTAATGCTATAACATATACTAATTATCTGCAGATCTCAGTAGGGAGAATGATATATCCAGGGGGAATCTAAAATAAAACAAAGTGGCATTAACAATGAAAATGATATAGTTCCTTTAAATTTATCCCAATAGGGGTAATGCATTTGCTGGAATAAACTATAGATTTTGAAGAATCACTCATGTCATCTCCTGAGGATCAAGGCTTATCCATCACTTTAGTTATTTCCTGTATCCTCCATAAGCTAGGTTTTAAAATTTTACTAGCTGACTTCTAAGCTATAAATTCAAATAAAAAGGAGGCTAGGCAAGGCAAAACCTTGCAAAATAGTGTGAAAGAGAATATGTCCTTATTTGAATGCTAGCAAATGAAAATTAAGCTTCAACTTCAACGCCAGAAATGGAAGAATATCATTTGTAGTAAGAGCATACAGTGCATGGTTTGGAGTTATTTTGCAGTGTTTTGAGATAAAAAGTGTTTCTCATAGCTGACACTGAACTTGCCATTTGTCTTAGTTGGTATTCCTTTCCCCCTTATTCTTGGCCACAGACTGTAAAAGTGGCAGGAACTTCATATCCCTCCCAAACCAGATAATGGTAGAACTTGTTGGTCAGGAGATAGTAAATTACATCCAGTGATGTAGGGCTTTGCCTTATATTTTAAAGACTTAATGTTACTATTGAGCATGTTTTCCACCCAGTTAATGGCAGATTTTGGGTTTGGAATTTTTTCTTTCATCTCCATAATGTTTGGAAATTTCTCTGACTTTGTCAGAAGAAAAAAAATGTGCTCCTAAATGATGCTATTTTTACTGCTTTGTCTCTTTTCAGAATGGGTTTGCTTTGGGGGATCTCATACACTAATATTCAACTGTAGTTCATCCAGGTTGATATCATGGACAAGTGAAGATGAATGTTCTTGCAGCTTGTGATGGAAGGGACCTTGATAGCAATGTTTGCTACTAACCTTAACCTGCTTTATTTGTTCAAGATTCTGAAGTCTCAAGGTTTTTTCATCTGAAAGGAGAGATGAAAATATTCTCTGGTGAAAATTGCCTCTTCATTTCAGTGTGTGTGTGTGTGTGTGTGTGTGTGTGTGTGTGTGTGTGTGTGTGTATGTGTGTTATATGGGTTTGTGTATACAGAAGCATGCCTATGGGTACACATGTGTGTCTGAGCTTGACTTTGAATGTTTTCATCTAGCCTTACACATTAATTTTTGAAACAGTGTCTTTTACTGAAACTTGAACTCACTAACTGGCTATAGTGCATGGACATCAAGCTTCCAGAACCTCTTGTTCAGCTTCACAGGAATGGATTAAAGAGATTTCACTGTTCCTTTCTTTACCTTGGGTCCTGGGATATAAATGCAGGTCTTCATGCTTATACAGCAAGCACTTGATCCACTGAGTCACACCACAGTCCAACTTCCATATTTTCTTTTTTTTATTATTTATTTATTTATTTATTTATTTATTTATTTATTTATTTATTTATTTATTTACTTTTATTTAATTTATTTTACAATACTATTCAGTTCTACACAATAGCCACAGATTCCCTTATTCTCTCCCTTCCTGCCCCCCTCCCCTTCCCCCCAGCACACCTCCCATTCCCACCTCCTCCAGATCAAGGTCTCCCCCTAGGACTGGTATTGACCTGATAGACTCAGTCCAGGCGGGTCCAGTCCCCTCCTCCCAGATTGAGCCAAGCGTCCCTGCATAAGTCCCAGGTTTCAAACAGCTAACTCATGCAACAAGCCCAGGACCTGGAACCACTGCCTAGATGCCTCCCAAAACAGATCAAGCCAATCAACTGTCTCACCTATTCAGAGGGCCTGATCCAGCTGGGGGCCCCTCAGCCTTTGGTTCATAGTTCATGTGTTTCCATTCATTTGGTTATTTGTCCCTGTGCTTTATCCAACCTTGGTTTCAACAGTTCTCGCTCATATAAACCCTCTTCTTACTCACTAATTAGACTCCCAGCTCTCCACCTGGGGCCTAGCCGTGGATATCTGCATCCAGATTCCTCAGTCCTTGGATGGGGTTTCTAGCATGACTATTAGGGTGTTTGGCCATCCCATCACCAGAGTAGGTCAGTCCCGGCTGTCTCTCGACCATTGCCAGCAGTCTTTTGTGGGGGTATCTTTGTGGCTTTCTGTGGGCCTCTGAGACAATGTATGTAAAACCAAAATGTAGAGCATTGGAAATGTGTCAAATGTTACTGTATTTATTCTAAGAAACTCTAAACTCTCATTACATCTTTGTTCTGTTACTTACTGCTAAGATATTCCCTGTGTAAATATTTCAACTATAGGAGGCTTCATTGCAAATAGTTTCAGGATCCTAGGGCTGTGGTCCAGGGTGAAGGCCTTGAAATCTGTGCGCTCCATCCTCTTGCTACTTGTCATATACTTTTGTGTGCAATCAGCATCATGTATGATTGATGAGTTGCAGAATGAACTGTGCCACTCATTGCCAGGTAACCATTATTTTGTTTCTTTAAGCCATTTGTTGTCCTAATTTAGGAAACAAGAAGCAGAGAGAAGCCTGTCTATTGGCTAAGTCACAGGTAAGGTTATTGAAACCTTCAAGTTTAAGGATCAATAAAACTATGAAGTACCTTCTAGTAGGAATCAGGCTGATGAAGCCAGATGAACTCTCTGCAGTTTTTTTTCTGAAACTTCTCCAGTTAGGATTTATTTTTATTTTTATTTTTAATGATTTTCTAAGCTTTACCTTGATTTTGTTTGTTTATTAAGTAAAAGTATTAAATATATGTGTTTGTGGTTGTGTAAATCAGTAATAACATAGGGAATACTTGAGGCAACATATAATTATTTATTTCACACAAGCAATTAAAAATGTAAAACACTATAGGAAAAATTCACAATTACAAAACTGTTACTCTAACTCTAAGGCTATCCAATGCCTCTGACCTCTTTGGGTTCCTGTACTTATGTACATACATCTCCACACAGACACATGCACATAATTAAAAACAACAGAAATGTCTTTAAAATATTTTATTACATTTTGTGATTCCTTAAGAATAACCAATGGCAAAAATTAATTGGAAATTACTTAAATTACATTAAATCAATATAAGTAATTTGAAGAATATTCAATACTCATTTTAAAGAACTTCATCAGGAAATAAAGCTTTATAAACTTCCACAGTATTATCTGTTATTTCTATCAGGAAGTTGATAGATGCTGTTTCTTCATGTTTTATGTTGAATATGACTAATTATATTCTCCTTTACTTGTTGAAATACGTTAGATTTCAATGCATTCCTTTTCCTGGACCATGTCTCATGATTAAATGTAGTCATACATTTGATGACAAATATGTGCCATGAAAATGATTTCAATAAATACATTCAACTTAAAGAAAGAAACTGTGCATATACATAATGTATAGTGCTCTCCATTCATGTTCCCAAATCTGTATTTACTGTGTATCTATGTTGGCAGAGAACTGGAGAGAAGAGAATCTCTTAGTTTTAGAAGCCTACAGCCTTCCTCCATGTTCTGTGAGAGAACTCATCTTAAAGGAATAAGACAGAGAATGAAAGAACAGGACACTTGAGATCTTCCTCATGTCTACACACGTGTGCATTGGCACTTTTCCCTGAACACACATGTGTGCATATACCACATATGCAGGAACCATATTCACATTATACAAACACATTTACACCTAGAAACATATAAAGTAAATTAGAAGAATCACATTTGGTAATGTTAGACTGGTCTTATTCCAATTCCCACTTCTTTAGTCAGCTGTGTGAATTTATTAGCAAATATATTGCTTCTGATTTTAGTAATGGCAGAATTTTCCTGGAATCTTTGTCAATGTCTTTGCTGCACTGGTGAACAGCACTGACTAAATCCAAAAGGTGAAAGATCCTTCCAAGTGAGTGAATTCTCAATGCTCTTGTCTCTGGAAGAGGCTTGCTTTGGGTAGGACTAATATACTGACATTTAACTGTATTTAACACACAAGCATGCACACACACACACACACACACACCAGATAGGAAAGAATTGTTGGTCAGATTGCCTGGGGATAGCCAGGCATTTTAGTACCTGGCTTTAGACAACAATAAGGATTATTTTATCTGTTCCTTATATGTTTTTTAAAATAACATTTTAGTTTTCACCCAAAGAAGAAACCTGAGAATGTTATTTTTAGAGAGTTTGATTTCTAGTTTTGGGTTTAATTTTTGTGTTGAACACAGACATGTTTGTTCAGGTGAGTGAGTATGAAAGCAATGTGTCTGGAAAGACCAAAATGAAGGCCATGACAGCTTTTCACATGTGACTGTTCTCACTCTTGACACCATACCCTGCTTTGCATTCGTGATCTGTTCTCTGCTGTTAATCTACTTTGTGTGTAAACATCCAAGGAAGACTTAACTTTGACAAAGGATGCAAGATCCTAACACCATGATCCATAAGAAGGTGTTCCAGACTGTGATTTTTTTTTTTTACATTGAGGTGGTGTGAAATTTTATCATTGCCATACAAAAGTGAAGGCAGATCATTTCAGGACCTGAATTATTCATGTTTGTCATCCATCTCTCTCAGCACATCAAAAGCATCACCACACAGGCAATCACTTCTGTTTTGTTTGCTGCTTGAAGCCAACATGAAATAGTTGACAAAGATATTTTACTGAATGAATGAATGAATGAATGAATGAACTATGTAAGAGTTGAAGCCAACAAAACTAAAACAAATCATGAAATCTGCACGTGGCATAAAATTTTGAGGTGTGTTATTTTGAAGTTATAAACTTATCTAAATAGAAATATTTCTCATAGAAAATATGCCTCTCCCACAATTTGAAGGAGAATGTTGGCAGATTATAGCCATGTGTAGCTGTGTCATAAGTGTGAAATGCAGTTCTGTTGAAAAGGCAAAACAGATGGCACTTGTGTTAATATGACACTTCTTAAAACTTTTATAAAAGATTTGATCCAGTAGTATATATTTCTTCTACTGTGAATAATATTACTGCCATTGTTTTGTGCTTAAAATGGCATTTGATGTTATATAATCTAGTTAGTAAGTGGCTTCCTTTGCTTATTTTTTTTTCTTTTTTGTGGGTTCTAAGGATCAAATATTGGCCTTTTATCAAGGTAGACAAATATTCTACCACCGACCTTCTATTGCTGTAGAATTTCTCTCCAGCTCCGGCTGCCCAGTCCCGCCAGTCCACAGCACTTATAAAATAAACACACAGACTCTTACATTATTTAAACTGCTTTGCCATTAGCTCAGGCCTATCATTGTCTAACTCTTACTCTTATATTTAGCCCATTTCTATTAATCTTTACTTTGCCACATGGCTTGTGGCTTACTGGTACTTTATATCTTCCATGTCCTGGCAGCGGCTCCAGGCAGTCTCTCCTATCCTTCCTCCTTCCTCAATTCTTTTCTCTGTTATTCCCGCCTATACTTCCTGTCTGGCTATTGGCCAATCAGTGTTTATTTACATATAGTGATATCCACAGCAAGCTTCTAATACCCTTTCTAAACTACTTTCAAATGTCCATTCTATAAGGTAATTGAAAACTGGACAATTAAGACTGTACAGTCCAATGGCTATTTTAGCTTGGATTTTTAAAACCAGATCTAAGCTGTGGGAATAATGAAACACCAATTCCTTGTGCAGTGAAGCCTGTGCTGAAGTGTGTAGGACAAAGATGTGGAACAATGTGAAGGAAGAGAATTCTTCTGGTGACCACTTCACAGTGAACTTAGAAGTACAGTGAGGCAGTGAGGTCATCTGAGGAAGGCTCAGAGCTTTCTGGATTTTTATAGTGGAGCCCTGGATGGATGCAGATCTAGAAATAGGTCCTGGAAGAGAGAAACAGTAGCAATCTGTGTTCTCAGATCTCTTTTTTTCATCTCTTGACTAGAGGCTACCTAAGTAGAACAAATATGTATACCTTGTGGCCTTATCTCACCCAGCCTTTTTCTGATCCTTTATGAAATCAGATTACATGTTTAAAGTATATAATTTCACACTAGTTTAAAATGGAATAATGATCTGGGTCATACAAGAGAATATGAGCTAGGATATATGAGCACTCACCAAGATTTGAGTCCAATATAGTCAATGTGTTGTGTCACTTAGTGACTGCATGTATAAATACATGACTCATAAAATCATTGAATGACATGTTTCAAGGGAGATATTGAGGACCAGTTTTGATTTACAGTTTTCTTCCTGCTACTTTGTTTCTTAGGCACAGGCCACCCCTTTTCTGAAGGGTTGGCTCTGTAAAATTCAGTTAGTCTGGGGGTCATCTTTCGTATGAATATTTCAGAGACACCTGCAGTGATCTTGTCACAACAAATGGTGCTATAGCTGTTTTGAATCTGAACAGAACACATGGGACAACACATTGTGTTGTTATAGAGCCCTCTCATTCTCTAGAGTCCACTGGAAACTAGCTGCCCTTACAGAAACTCCCAAGATGAATCTGATCAATGTCCACAAAATGTAGTGTATGTTAGAACTTGGGTTGAACAGGATCAAAATCTCCGTGACACTGATTTAGTTTTATGAAACAAAAGAGCAACATCGCACTTACTTTACAACAGATGTTTTACATGTGTGCTGGCCCAATAGATCTTTAAAATGCTGCCATTGTGATCATATGGGTAACACAGTTGGGACATTTGAGTTCTTTCAGGATCAGCTCTGATCTTGCAATACTTGCCTCTCCTCTGTTTCAGGAATGGACTATATCCTTTTTGTAGATCATGATTTATCACTGCCTAGGCAGCCAGCCTCCAGCAGCACAGGTCTCAAAGGAATATCCACAGAGTCAGTACTTAGTATGACTTTTCTGTCTGAGGGAGCTAGGAAAAAAGAGACTCACACACTCTCTTAATGGTTTTCCTCAGCCCTTTTCTTTATTCTTCTTTTTCATTCTCCATTTTCCTGGTGATTTCCTTCTGTCATTCTTAAAATTTTTCTTCTAATTCCTTCTGACTTTCTCCTTCACATCTTCCTTCTAATTCTTCCGTTCTTGATGCTTTCCTTCTAATTTATTTTAACTATGTTTTTATTCTTTCACTTCTGGCTTATATACCTCAGCACAATCTTTCAGGCAATATAAAAATTACAATGTAGTTACATTCTGTTTATCAAGTGGATGATTATAATGAGTACAAGTAAAAAACAGCATGTTCTCCATATCTCTTACATAATTAAACATTTTATGTGTTACATGTGAAAACCAAATTTTCCTAAGAACCCACATACATTCATGCCTAAGCAATTTGTTATAGATTAACAGTGTAAGCAAGCAGTTCTTTTATTGGCAGGCTGTATCTTGCAGTTATAAAGAAAGGATCAATCACTTCATTACTTATCTTAAAAAGCAATCTTATAAGGGATCTTAAAGGACTCACAAACCTAAACTTTTATGTATTAAAAAGAATTGGCCGGGTGGTGGTGGCACACGCCTTTAATCCCAGCACTCAGGAGGCAGAGCTAGGCGGATCTCTGTGAGTTCGAGGCCAGCCTGGGCTACCAAGTGAGCTCCAGGAAAGGCGCAAAGCTACGCAGAGAAACCCTGTCTCGAAAAACCAAAAAAAAAAAAAAAAAAAAAGAATTGGTCAGCTCTACTTTAAATATTTAGGGTGCAATAGTTCCTTATATCAGGAGACTGAAGGCAGAAATGGGTATAAGGAATTAAGCAAAACCTTTCATCATCAACCAATCCTAGCAAGAAAGACACATCAGCTAATAATAATTGGGCTGCTTTGTTCTTGTTCCCTGACCTTAACAAGTTCTTCACTCAACTATGTGCCTTTCTAAAACTTTAGATTATCCTCTTGGGTTTTTCACCTCAAAGATATTTGACAAAAACATCTTAGTCTAACTTTAAGTTATTTTCAAAGCTTTGTTTCAGTTGTGATGCACTCTGAAACCTGTGAACACATCTCTCAACATTAAGGTTAGAAGAATTTAAACAACTGGGCTTCTGGGACCATTAACTTAAGCTACAGTCTATATGACTCCTCAGTAGAAACTCATGTGTTGTAGCAGTGTGACATTTCCTTGTTTTATTTTTTAATCATCAAAACTCCATCTAAACAAACAATTATTATTATCAATTAGACAGAACATCTTAGGAAGGAATCATCTTCATAATAATCCACAGATAAAAATGCCCAGTAGAATGGGATGCTTCCATGGGATAGGCATACTACATTACAGGCAGTGGGGATCTCCTCACACCTATTCACACCATGCCAGATACCAGAGAAAGATAGCTGTGGCAAAAATGTAAAGACACAGAAGAAGTAAAAAACATTCTGGAGTCTGTGATCTCAGGGCCTTGCCTAACCAATATTCACCTATCAGTGATTCTCCTCCTGTGAGCTGACACCCTGAAGTCAACTGCCATCTTTTGTTCTCCTGACATGGCCATTGGCATCTAAATATATAGCATGATTAATAATCTATATTTATGTATTATGAAAGGTTAATGAAACCAAATATAAAAAGTGACATAGTCCTGCCATAAGTGTATGAAGTGTGTGTCATGTAGTTTTTAGAAATAAAAGTTAAATTACTTGATTTACTCCAACCATGGCTAGAAAATAAGTGAAAATCATTCACCACATCAACAGCTACATGAAAGAGTTCCACAGAGATAGCCTTTCTGATAGGAAAGCTACCCCTCTCAAGGAGTTATCTAACAGTGCAAAGTAAATCTACAGTGATTAGCACTCCATCTCTCTTCCATCTTGCTATGATAACCCAGGTATTTTGATGTAATAGTGGTTATAGAAATGACACAACTCGAATATGGTTGTCATCTACTCCACTCCTTGGAGAATTAGATTGTTACAGCTTATTCATTATCAAGAGTAGGATAATCTAGAGTCTTCTTTTTCATTGCTTATGCTAATGTCTCTCATGTCATAGGCTAGGAAACATTATGCTTATCTCAGTTAGGGTTTCTATTGAAGTGAAAAGGCACCATGAACATTGTAACTGTTATAAAGGAAAACATATCATTGGGGCTGGCTTATAGTTCAGAGGTTTACTTCATTGTTACCATGGAAGGAAACATGGAAGAATGCAGGCAGATATGGTTCTGGAGAAGAGGCAGAGAGTTAAACATCTGGATCCTTAGGCCACAGCAAGAAAGAATTGTAGCTTGAGTTTTCCTGCCTTGCTCACAGTTAGGACAAATCTCTGTCACCCGCCAGTCCCATAGCCACTCAAACCCAACCAAGTAAACACAGAGACTTATATTGCTTACAAACTGTATGGCCATGGCAGGCTTCTTGCTAACCGTTCTTATAGCTTAAATTAATCCATTTCCATAAATCTATACCTTGCCACGTGGCTTGTGGCTTACCGGTGTCTTCACATGCGGCTTGTCATGGTGATGGCTGGCAGTTTCTCTGACTCAGCCTTCTACTTCCCAGAATTCTTCTCCTCCTTGTCCCACCTATACTTCCTCCTGCCTGGCCACTGGCCAATCAGTGTTTTATTTATTGACCAGTCAGAGCAACAGATTTGACATACAGACCATCCCACAGCAAAGAATGACATTGGGACTAGATTGAGCATCTGAAACCTCAAAACCCTGTGACACACTACTTCCAACAAGGTCACACCTACTTCAATAAGGCCATACCTCCAATAATGTCACTCACAATGAATCTATGGGGGACATTTTTATTCAACCCCCCACATTCCACTCCCTGTCCACCATAGGCTTGTAGCCATGTCATAATGCAAAATGCATTTGTCCAACTTAAGTCCCCATAGCGTTCATCAATCTCAAGCCTGTTTTAAAGTCCAAACTCTCTTCAGAGACTCATGGCAATCTCTTAAGTTGAAGCCCTGTAAAATCATAATAAAAAAGCAGATCACATATTTCCAACATACAGTGGCATAGAATATACACTACTGTTCCAAAAAAGGAGGAAAGGGAGCATAGTGATGAAATACTGAACAGAAACAAGACTGAAAATCAGCTAGCAAACTCCAAACTCTGTATCTCCATGTCTGATGTCAAAACACTCTACAAGTCTCCAGCTCCTTTCAGCTCTGTTTCAGCTGGTTCTACTTCCTGTTACCAGCTTTCATCTGCAGGTATTCCATGACTTGGAATCTCCAACATTTTGAGGGGTCCAAAGTAATCCAGGCTTCATCTTCACAGCTTCATACAATGACCTATTTAGTCCTCCATATAGGGACAGCCCTATTACACATCTGGCACCAGAAACTTTAATTAGTGGCAGAGGGAGATCCCATAGCCTCTTTATTCTATTCTTGACTCCAAAACCAGAACCGTATGACCAAAGCTGCCAAGTTCTGCTGCTAGCTAGAGCTGGAACATGGCCCCCTCATTCAATCACATCTTCATCAGCTTTCTGTTTTCAATGGTTTCCTTCACTGCCTAAGCTTGGATATTCTGAATCTTGCTCTGTAGACCAGGCTAGCCTTTAACTCTGAGATCCACCAGCTTTTGCCTTCTGAGTGCTGGGATTAAAGGTGCTGGGAATAAAGGATCATCATGTCTAGCCATACATAAGATTTTCTTTAATTCGTTTTCACAAGTTAGAAGTTTAGCTGGGTGGGGGTCTTGCTCTGAAGTCACCACTGCCTCCCTTTATTCCACTTAGCATCATGTTTTTTTTTTTAATCTGTATACTCTTCCTGATGCTCCTTTCCTCTTCTAATTGTACATTTTGTATTTTTCCTTGTTCAGCTTGATTCTTTTCATTATATATCTGCATAACACTGGCCATTAACAGCCAAACAGCATAGTCAATGCTATGTTGTTTTGAAATGTCTTCTGTTAAAGCTGTTAATCCATAATTCTTCAATTTAACCCCAGGCAGATTATTTTGGGCAAGGACAAAAAGTAGCCATGTTCTTTACCAAAATATCACAAGACCAGGATCTAATCCACATATTAATTTCTTCTCCTCTGAAGCCTCTTGAGTCAGGTCCCCACTGTTCAAATCACCCTCAGTACCACTGTCTTCCACGTTCCTACAAGTATAGCCCATTAAACTCCACTTCAAGTGTCCAATTGCTTTCCTATACCTAAGTCCCAAAGTGTTCCATATTCTTCCAAACAAAAGCATGGTCTTGGTATCAATTTTGTCTTAGTTAGAGTTTCTATTGCTGTAAAGAGACACCCTGACCATGGCAATTCTTGTAAGGAAAAACATTTAAGTGTAACAGGCTTACAGATCAGAAGTTTAGTTTGTTATCATCATTTCAGGAAGCATGGTGGCATGCAGACAGACATGGTGCTGGAAAATGAGTAGAAAATTAGAACCATAGGCATCAGGGAGAGAGAATGACAGTGGGCCTGGCTTGAGCATTAAAATCTCAAAGCTCACCTCCTGTGACATACTCCTTCCAACAAGGTCACACCTAGTCTAACCAGGCCACATTTCCACTAATGCCGCTCCCTATGAGTCTATGGGGGGGCATTTTCATTCATTCATTTCATTCACTCACCACAATGAGACTTTAGCCAGCAGTCACATCTGTGCATTTGAATGACATATTCATCATTATATAAATAATGCCAAACCTGATAGATCACTGTGGGCTAGACATGAGTCAAAACTGTCACTTAATCCATAAATTTTTCTTAAGTCACAAATATGTGTAACTTGAATGCACATTCCTGTAGTTCCAAAGAGTGTGGACTTTCTCTCTCCTTAGTGAAATATTTCCTTCTATATAGTTTCTTAAGAACACTGCACAAATACGTCACCAGGCTTAATTTATAATACTTTGGATATTCAATGTCTTTTATCAAGGGGTCATTTTCCTGGTCTTTTATCAAGGGGATTTAGACATTCTTAATCTCTGGATTATTTAATTAGCAGAATAAGGAACTTGAACACCTTTTTTCAAGGAGCAACACAGGAATAACTCCCAGCTTCTCTGTCTTCCTGTCTCCTTGTCTGTCTGTCTGTCTGTCTCGCTATGTTCCTGAGTCCCCCCCCCTCCTCTGTTCTTGCATTTTTGAGACAAGTTCTCATTGTAGATGAGGCTGACCTTGATTTCACTCTATATCCCATCTATTTATTTTATTTTTCAGACATGAAATAGTATTTGGTTATTTGCTCATGAAACAAGTTCTTAGGCTCTTACTTTCACCACTTACTAACTTTGGCCTTGATGGGATAATTGGGGAATCTGTACAGTCTGTGCTCATCATGTTCATCATGCTTTACTCAGCAGAACTGGAGAGGGCTCATTTCCAGGACAGTATTCTCTTCTTGTTTACATCCTTGTCCACTGAGCATACTACTCAATATTTTACTAGTTTTACCCTTCCCCTAAAATATAAACACTAGGGGAACCAAAGGTTCAATTTCATAAATTGTAGGGGTTGTGTTATTCTGATCTTGCTGGATATCTCACACAAGTTCCCTAACTGAGAACATAGCTAAATAGTTCCATAAATTCAATCAGCATATCTGTTTGTCTGTCTGTATACATGTATATATGCATCTATCAACTATCTATCTATCTATCTATCTATCTATCTATCTATCTATCATCTATCATTTATCTATATACTCACTATCCATCTCTATCTATCTATCTATCTATCTATCTATCTATCTATCTATCTATCATCTATCTATCTACCTATCTATCTATCTATCTATCTATCTTCTATCTATCTATTTATCATCTATCTATCAATCATCTACCTATCATCATTATTTATCATCTATCTACATGAATAGTCTTATGTATCATCCTAATTTATCAATCTCTAAGATATAGCTACCTATTCTATAGGACAAAGCAACATAAATTAAAACAAAACCCAGGGAACAGCTAATCATTGGGTGCTTATTTGCAATAAATACATCTACAGTACAACTCCTATACCAAAGGTTCAGGAAACATTGCAAACCAAGAAAGTTAGCTGCAACCACCAAAATATAGGCAACAGATTACCTCACATCAGTAAATCCCAAAGAAGGGAAACACACACATACACACACCACCACCACCACCACCACCACCACCACCACCCAAACCAAAAATAACAAGAAGTAACAATCACTGATCATTAATATCTTTTAATATCAATGGACCCAATTCACCTATAAAAAGACAAAAGCTAACAGAATGAGTACAAATCAGGATCCATCCTTCTGTTGCATATAGGAAATACACCTCAAACTCAAAGACAGACATTAACTCAGAGTAAAGGCTTGGGAAAAGATTTCCAATTTTACAAAACAAGCTGGTGTAGCTATCCTAATATCTAACAAAACAGACTTTAAACTAAAATTAATCACAGAGATAGAGAAGAACATTTCATTTTCATTACAGGAAAAATCCTTTGAGATGAAATCTCAGTTCTGAATACTTATGCCTGAAACACAAGGGCACCTACATTTGTAAAAGAAATATTACTAAAGCTTAAGTCACACACTAAAACCCACACACTAGCAGTGGGAGACTTCAACACCTCACTCTCATCAATGAACAGGTCTGCTAGACAGAAAATAAACAGAGAAACAAGGGAACAGATGTTATGAAACTCGACAGAGCAAATAAAGGATCTAATGCCTATTGTAAAAAGCCATACTGCTCTGGATGATAGAACAGCTTTCGAAGATAAAACAAAATGTCAAGAGAAACCATAAGGCAAATATTTTGACATGCTTAATAAACAGAAAGGAATAATAATGAAGACTCTCAGAGATGGATTACAAAATGCTTTATTAATTTAATATTCTTTGAATATTAAATTAAATTAATTTAAAATTTCTCAATTTAATGAAGTTGAATGAAAAGAACAACAGCTGCAGAGAACATTGGATAATAGAAAAAAACTGCTGAATTAAATAGGCCTATATACTTTAAAGATGTGTTGACCTTAGAATGGAAACCAGGATATGTGTTCCATTGGAGAAGAGGTTTTGCTTTTCTTTTCACAGGAGAAGGAAAGCTATGGATACCATCAAGATTGATAAAGATTAGATTCAAACAAGAGAGACCTCTTGATTAGGAGAGGCGATATATCATTAAAGAGTGTGACCATTCAATCTAAACTAACTTATAAAACTAACAAATGCTTCTCAATTGATCAGATATAACTTGCCTAAAGGGAAACTTCCAAAAGTTGGGGTTGAGACAGGGTTTTGTTTTTGTCTTTCTAGGAAAAAGAAGACATCCAACTAAGGAATTTAAAGACCACTGGACGAATGAGACATCTGAAGAAAAAGGACAAATCATCCAGAGAAAATGTTCCAGGAAGAAGAATGAATAGGCTTTTTGGCATAGCAAATCTCCAACAGGATAACATTTCATAAATCTTCCTAAATGCTTGTTTCTACTGTCCTCTACAGATATAATGCAATGGTTTTTTATAGACCCGGTTCAATTAAAAATTAAAGCTGGGCTTTGGAGTGGGCATGGTTCTCTCCTTCTTTAAACCCAAGTATGCTTGTTAACAGAAAATCAAAAATCTCTGTCTCATGTCAGAGGAGCCACCTGATATGGGATAGAAGAAAAACCAAAATTAAGAAACTATTCTGTTGCCACTAACCTCACAATTCTTTGATTTTACTTAGACTCTTTAAAACTTTCTTAAGGTATAAATATATCAAAATTTATAAAATTAATATATATTACATTTTTTGTCATAATATTAATGATCAAATAGAGTATTAACTAATTTTAGAAAAAGGGTTTGTCTAGCTTCCTGTACATGATTTCAGGTTTGAGTCTCTATCAGATAGCTTGGAATTAAGATTTTGTAGTCCAGCCGGGTGGTGGTGGCGCATGCCTTTAATCCCAGCACTCGGGAGGCAGAGGCAGGCAGATCTCTGTGAGTTCGAGGCCAGCCTGGTCTCCAAAGTGAGTTCCAGGAAAGGCGCAAAGCTACACAGAGAAACCCTGTCTCAAAAAACCAAAAAAAAAAAAAAAAAAAAGATTTTGTAGTCTGGATGTACTTTAACCTCTTTGAGATCTGCTGCATATGACATTTAAAATGTTTAAGTTTTCTTCAGTGAACCATGACCATGCCTAAACGTGACCTTTGAAGTCTCCAAAAGGAGGTGTTGCCTCACAAAGATGATAACACCTGGATTGTGGTAATGACACTAAGCTGACAAATACCACCCAAGATTGGTTTTGGACTACAAACTGCTCAGACCAATTCAAGGTGGCTGTGGGATAATGCTTTTGTGCACTGGTTTAATAAAATGCTGACTGGCCAGTAGCCAGACAGGAAGTATAGGTGGGATAAGTAGACAAGGAAAATTCTGGGAAGAGGATGACAAAAGAGGAGAATCAAGCCCTCTGTCCAGGGAGCAGCATGTAATGGCACACAGGTAAAGCCACAGAACACATGGCAACATATAGACTAACCGAAATAGGCTGAGTTTAAATATGAGTTAGTCAGTAGAAAGCCTGAGCTAATGGCCCAGAAGTTTTAATTAATATAAGCCTCTGTGTGTTTACTGGGTCTGAGCAGCTGAGAACTGGGCAGGACACAGGAAAACTCTGGCTATAATCTGAGATGATCCAGCCTCATGGACTATTCTATCTAGAATTTAAGATAAGCCCTGTACTTTCTCACTATATAGAACCTGGATAACAAATGATACAGCTAGCTTTCCCATGACTTGACAATTACCCCAATTTTTTTTCAGGGTTGCCTAAAGATGCCATTGACCCAGACAGCAGGTAGTAATTTTAAGAATGTGACACCCATATTCCCAATAGGTGGGGTGGATGTTTTTTGGTAGTTCAGTGGGTTCTGGATATTTGTCATCATTTTAGGGGGGGGGGTTGATTACAAGTTGTTATTGGTAATGGTCAGGGAAAAAGCTGAACAAAAAAGTTAAGATTCAGGGATCTTGTTCTGATAAGAAAAAGGGAGGTATATAGAAATTAGATAAAAGGGTAGCTTATTGCATCTACTTTTAAACAAAAAAAGCAACTATTTGTCTTAAGTATCTTATATTGTATGGATTTTGTGTATTGATACAAATTTTTATTTTATTGTTTCTACTCTTGTTTATGGTATTTTTGTATATTGACACAAATTTAAGGTTATTTTTGTTGAAGTATACTGTACTTATGTTCCTACTCTTGTTTAAGATATTATATCTATGCAGCTCATTTAAAAATGCATTATAAATTTCTAGTCCTTGAAGATTATTATTATTATTTATGATAATAAAGAAATGCAGGTTATTAGTCACCTATTACAATCAAACTTGAAGTCATGTTAGGTCTGTTTTCTAGGTCAAACAGATAAATTTTGGGTAGACAGTGGTCTTCAAACACTTCAGAGACCTGCAGAATATGGCATTTAGGATGTTTTAATGACATAAAGCTTCTTTTTTTAATGGTAATGAGACATGTTTGCTCCTGGCAGCACCAATTTACTTCAGAGATGATTATGAACATCAAAGAAACTCTATATGGAGTTTGCTTTCTTTGTGGTAAAATTTAGCCACTGGACACTGGTCAAGAAACTGCCCTTGCCTCAACTGTGACAGTATGCTGTCAAGATTGGACAAGCAGGACACAAAAGAAAGTGACTGCCAAACTTTACAAAGACAAGGCAGGATAGTCCTTCAAAAATCCTGCTTCACAGAAAAGTCTGTCAGCTATTCTAGGCCTGTAGGCTAAAAATCGATACCCCAATGTTACACAGGAACCTTGGGTGACTGTCCAGGCAGCCAGTTGTTTCTGTCATTTCTGAGTTTTGGAAGTTATTTGTTCTGCACTTCCTGTTTACTCATAATATTATTTTGTTCTCATGTCTTTAATAGAGTTGAAGACTAGATAGTTATAATTTTCCTTGTTACCAAATTCAGAAAAGTAAAAAAAAAGAGGAGTAAAGTGTATGAGGTTGAGAGGTTAGTAATACAAGTTAGTATAGAAGTACATTAGTTACAACACTTTGAACTCACCAAGATAGGATAGATAATGAAATATTTTCTTTGAATTTGTCAAATGCAAATGGACTAGACATTGTTAATGCATTTCTTGTCTGTATATATTCATATACAGTTATTGTGCTTATTTTAATTAGATTTTCTATGTTACTTAAAACCTTTGCTTTTTTCCCATAGCCAGTAGCCATGTCTGAGGAATAGTAGGTGGCAATTGGGGTTCAGGATGTCAGTCCACTAAAAGAAAAACTCTCTGATAGGAATATCTTGTTTCAGCAAGCCTTGTGAGACTACAGACTATAGAATATCTTTTGCTTCTGCTATACCTTTTCATGGTTTTCCCTGGTATCTGATATGATGTATATAAATGTGGGGAGTCTACCAATACCTGTATTATAGTGTGTTTATCTCATGAGAACATCCTGATCTAATGGGCATTTATATCTATGAATTGTCAAGAAAATGATTCCTCCTTAAACTGTATAATTTTGATGAATAAAAATGAATGCAAGAATAGGATACATAGTTAAGGCCCATGAATTCCTTCCAGAAACTGATTCTGATCTCAGCTCAAAATAGTGATTAACTGGGAGCCAGAATGGCTCAAATTCCTTTAATTTTATTGCTGAGCACCACTAGATGATACAAAGCTTCAAAATAGCTTTAGATTAGATCAGATGCCTTGCTAATGGTTTTTAAGATAAACACTCCTAATATTTACTTCACAAGGACACGGGCTGAGCTGTCAGGCTAGGTTGTAAATACAAAATAGCCCAATTATTGCTAGCTGGCAAATGATTAATTTCTTGTACATATTCCCGACCTCAATTTGTGAAAATAAATTCTGACTAGTTGGGGCTATAGAAAATAATTTGATTCTGTAGCCCCAAATGAGGGCTGCCGGTTTTCTTGGATAGTCAGAAGTTACACACAGGGCAGAAAGTACATTTTAAACTTTAGGTGTTATGGTCACAGTATCATGTAAAGTGCCAGCTGAACTTATACTAAAAGATATACAGTACTTGAGCCTGAATTAGAGATTATATGACACCCTTAGCTTCTTTTTGTCTTAAACCCAGCACTCACCAGGCATCTCAGAGACTTAAAGAGAATTTTTGGAATTTATGATTCCTGATTACAGAGTGTTAGTTTAAAATGTTTACATAGTCATGGGTTAGTATGATTTGCTTTTCCCCTGCCTGGGACATATTTTTATCTATAATCACTCATTTGATAAATGGTACATGACCTTTTTATGACTCTTGTATTGCCTATAAGAGTATGTTTAGATATATAAGCTGTAAAAAGACATGAGAGGTTTGAGCAACAAGAGAGAAAACATGAAAGGATGTAACACAAATTGTTAAATGGTCTTATTAATTAAAAAAAAAAAACACCCAGAGCAAGATATTGTGGTGAAAGCTGAAAGATCAGAGAAACAGAACAAGCCAGCCACAAGTTCTTACCTTTATGAAATCCTCAGCCTTAAGAGAGAGAGTTCCTGTTTCCTCATGCCTTATATACCTTTCTTTGCCTTGCCATCTTACTTCCTAGGATTAAAAGCATGTGTGCTTCCCAAGCAAAGACATGAGATCTCAAGTAGGGGGATTACAGGCATGTGCGACCTTGGCTGGCTTTTTCCAGTGTGGCCTTGAACTCATCCGGATCTCTGCCTCCCAAGTGATAGGATTAAAGGTGTGTGCTACCACTGCTTGGCCTCTATGTTTGATCTAGTGCCTGTTCTGTTCTCTGATCCTCAAGTAAGTTTATTAGGGTGCACAATATATGACATTTCCCCCATTTTTGTCTAAAATAATAAAAGAAGCTTATTACTAATAAGAAAAATTATATACAACAAGTATAATAACTATAGGTAATATATATAGTCAAGAATTACATTTACAATGTCCACTCCATTAACATTTGACAAATTCAGAGAAAAACTCCATTATTTATCCTATATTGGTGAGTCCAAAATGTACCTAGTTCACTTTCTATCCTAACTTGTATTACCAACAGAAAACTATCTTTTGATGTCTTTCAAACTTATACATTTTACACCTCTTCAGTGAGTTTCTGTTCTGAATTTGTTAACAAGGAAAACTATAACTATCTAATCTTCAACTCCTTCAGAGACCTGAGAAGGAAATAATATTAACTAAGTAAGCAGGAAGTGCAAACAAGTGACTTCCAAAAAATGTGAGAAATCACAGAAACAACTGAATATCTGGATAGTCACCCAAGATTTCTCTGCGATGTTGGGGCATCAATCTTTGGCCTATAGGCCTAGCACATCTGATAGACATATCTGTGAAGCAGGATATTCTAAATGGCCTTCCTGCCTTGTCTTGACAAGGATTGGCAGTCCTTTCTTTTGTGTCTTGCTTGTCCATTTTGGGCAGTGTACTGTCAGCAGTTGAGGTAAGGGCATTTTCTTGCCTAGTGGCTAACTTTTGCCACAAAGAAAGTAAACTCCATAAGAAGTTTCTTCAATGCCCATCATGTTCTGTGAATTATATTGGTGCTGCCAGGAGCAGACATGTCTCATTGTCATAAAAAAGAAAAAAAATCTATTATTAAAACATCTTAAATGCCATATTCCACAGATCTCTGAAATGTTTGAAGATGACCTGAATATATAAAACATATGTTTAACCTTGAAAACATACCTAATATGACTTACAAGTTTGATTGTAATGACTACTAACTTGCATTTCTTTATATTCTAACTAGATGGAAATAACAACTTTCAAGGACTAGCAATATGATTTACATTGTTGAATGAGCTATACAGGTACAATACCTTGAACATGATTAGAAATATATGTATAGTATTTTCTAACAAGATCAATCTCAAATTTGTATCAGTATACATAATTTGTATACAATACACAAAAATCCAATCCAGTGTAAAATACTTAAAACTAGTAGTTGCTTTCTAAAATTAGACTCAATAACATACCTTGTTATCTTATCATATCCACATTCTCTCTTTTTTCTTTTTAGAGTAGATTCAATAATCTAACATTTATCCATCATTTCTATTTTTCAGATTAGATTAAATAATCTATCTACCTTTTATCTTATCACATCTATATCCTCTTTTTTCAGCATAGATTCAAAAAATCTACCCTTTAACCTATCATTTCTATATCTTTCTTCAGAGTAGATTCAATAATCTACCTCTTATCTATAGCCTCCTTTTTCCTTTTCAGAGTAGATTCAATAATCTCCTTTTTAATCTTATCATATCTATATACTCTTCTTTCTTGTTTCTTTCTATTTTTTTCAAAATAAGAACTCTGAATCTAATTTCCTTTGTAATCAAACATCCTAAACATTGACAATTATCCATAACCCATTGAATGACTAAAAAAAATCACCCACCCCACCTCTTGGGAATGTGGGCTTTGTGTTCTTGAAATTACTTCCTGCTGTCTGGGGATAATGGCATCTTTAGGGGATCCTGAAAAGAAAAATTTTGGGTTAATAGTCAAATCCTGAGAGAATTAGCTATATCATTTGTCCAATCTCTGCACAATGGAAAAGTGCAGGGTTTGTCTGAAGTCCTTGTTCCAGCAAGGACTGTCGGCTTGGATCGTCTCAGCTAGCCATCTGTAAATTGTCCTGAGCAGTTTGTATCCAAAGCCGATCTTTGGGTGGTGTTCACTCTGTAGTTTGGGGCAATATCAATTGTATCTGTGGCAGAATCATATCTCACAGCCAGTCCCAAGTTTGCAACACAACAGGTTCCATTCTTCTTCATGAAGATATTCTTTCATTTCCAATCTTTGTGAGCAATAGCTGGATTTCCTTAGGTACCAACAATCTCCATGTGAAGATGGGCAAGACTGCTTGCTATGGACAAAGAGTTTGATCATCCCTTTCACTGTAACAGTATCTATTCAAGTAACCAAAAAGGGATCCATGCTCATGGCAATCAGACAAAAGCCACAACTGAATCCATGTGCTGCTGTCTTTGTAGTCTGCTGCCTTAAATCCTAGGAAGTTTTCATGGCATGACATCACAGTCTGATAAAACTCTGCTTCTCAGAACCACAGATATTCTTCCCTAGAAGAGAATATCTTCACAGCAACTTATTCTCTCCAACACTTTCTTCACCAAACGTCTCCAAACTGACCTTTGGCCAATGCTTTCTTATATTTTTGGTTGTGAGCCTAGTCTTTAACGGCTGAGCTATCCCTCCAGCCCGCCAATGCTTTCTTGTAACATAATGGTCCTGGCAATTGTTTTCTGAACATGCAGCTGTAAACTCTTTGTCCCTGGTAGCAGCATTGTTGCTGCCACCAACATGATGAGAAGTAGCTGGCAATGTGGAGCAGCAAACACTGCCTCCATGGTCCTGCCACCACCATTTGTGGCCTGGCCATGGCCACCTTTTCTCCTCAGCAAGCTTCCCAGGCTGGCCTGGAAATCAGGATCCTTCTGCTTCTGTCTCCTTCAGCAAACACTACTGTTGTGCACCATCACAACCAATGGTCCTGAGCTGGCAACTGCAAGGCCACAGGCAAGTGGCTTTTTTGAGGGTTTGTGCTACAAACGTTAGGCTCCAAATGTAACACAAGTTGTTAAGTGATCTTATAAATAGTAAACCTGGAGCTAGATACTGGGGTGAAAGCTGAAAGATCAGAGAAACAGAACAAACCGGCCATGTTCTTATTTCTATGAAGTTCTCAGCCTCAAGAGACAGAGTTCCTGTTTCCTCACACCTTATATACCATTCCCTGCCTTGCCATCTTACTTCCTGGGATTAAAGGCATGTGTGCTTCCCAAGCAAAGATTAAAGGCATGTACCATTTTGCCTGGTTCTGTTCCCAGTGTGGCCTTGAACTCACAGGGATCCAGATAGATCTCTGCCCCCCAAGTGATAGGATTAAAGGTGTGTGTCACCATTGCCTGGCTACCACCTTTAATCTAGTGGTTGTTCTGTTCTCTGATACTCAAGCAAGTTTATTAGGGTGCACAATATATCACCACAGAAGAATAAGGAAAAGAAACCATCATGAGAGTGTGTGAGTGGACTTACTTTCCCTAACCTCTCAGACAGAAAAGTCATAGCTTTGTCATGCTCTGGATTTCCCTTTGAGTCCCAAGTGCTGTCTTGGGGACCTCCAAGACAGTGTTACTTTTTATTTAGACAAAAAGGAGGAAATGTTGTGTGATATTTTGATTGTGTTCTGACAAATAAAACTTGCTTGAAGTTAGAGGGTGGAGCCACCATTGGCTGACCATAGAGGTTTGGAGGACTATAGAGAGAGGAGACAGGAATTGGTAAGGTGGGGCAAAGACAGAATCTCATCCCTTTTGCATGGAGGAAAGGCAGAGATAGGAAGCTACTGGCAGTTGTTCCTGGTTCTCTGATCTTTCAGGTTATTACCCAGTACTTGACTCCTGATTTTTATTGATATAGATTGATTAGATTAACACATCAAAAAAGTGTAATCAGGATATATTATATGAGAAAAAATCCACTTTTAATAAAAGGAAAAAATGATATACCCATATAGATACAAGAAGCACACAGAACATAAAATATGACAGAAAAGAAACTCCCCATAACACAAGATAATTAAAACACTAAATACACAGAACAAGAAAGGGTATTGCAAGCTGCTAAGGAAATGCCACAATCATATATGAAGGAAAACCCATCAGAATAACAGCTGACTTCTCAATGCAAACTTTATATAACAGAAGACCCTGGAATAATGTGCTCAAAATTCTAAAAGATTAATGATGCCAATTCAGATTCTTTACACAGAGAATCTATCTTCCACAGCTGAAGGAGAAAGAAAAACTTTCCAATATATTTGCAGGATCTAAGCCTTCATGTCCACCAAACCAGCCCTTCAGAGAATACTGGATACAATACTTCAGACTGAAGACAGGAATTTACATAAAAGCAAGACTTTCCAGAAAAGAAAACTGCAATTGCTGAAACACAAAATAGGGTTATTATCACAAACAGAGATGGCAGCTATCAATAAGACCTTTCAATAATAACCATAATATTAATGTATCAACTCATCAAAAGGTACAAACTAGCTGAATGGATTAAGAAGCAAAATTCTTTGTATGTGTGTGTGTGTAAGTTGTTTGTGGTAGGCATTTGTGTATGCATGTTTGTGTATTTGTATGTATGTATTTGTGTATGTGAGTATGTTTATTTATTTGTGTGTATGTTTGTGTTTTTGTGCATGTGTGTATGCTTGTGTGTGTTTATGCATGTGTATTTTTGTATATATGTGTTTATGTGTATGAGTATTTATGTATTTGTGTGCTTGTGTGTGCTGTGTATGTGTGTGTGCAAGTTTATGTGTATGTGTGTTGGTGTTTTTGTAATGTGTGTATTAGTATATATTTATGTGTGTGGGTTGTGTGTGTTTGTGTGTATGTATGTGTATAATATGTTTGTGTTTGCATATATGTATGTGTGTTTATAATTGTGTATAGACAGACTTTCTCTGTGTTTCAGCAGCTGCTCCCAAATAGCCACACAGAAACTTAATATTAATTATAAATGCTTGGCCTATAGCTCAGGCTTATCTAACTAGCTCTTACAACTTAAATTAACTCATTTATATTAATCTAAATTTTGCCATGTGGTGATTCCTTTCTTCCATCTTGCATCTCCTGTTTTCTTTCCATGTCTGGCTGGTGACTACTTTGACTCTGCCCTCCTTTCCAGCATTGTCTCTGCCCCAAAAATCCTGCCTAGCCATTGGCCAATAAGCTTTTTATTATCAATGTGAGAAATACATATTTACAGTGTACACAGATTATTCCACAGTGTTTGTGTGCATATGTATGTGGGTTTGTGTGTGTATATGTGGGTGTATATATTGTATATACCTGTATATATTGGTATATATGTATGCTTGTGTATGTATATGTGTGTTTGTATATGCATATGTGTATACGTATTTTTGTATATATGTGCATGTGTATGTATATTGTTTATGTTTGTGCCTTTGTGTGTACGTATGTGTGTTTTTTGTGTATACATTTGTGTATGTGTGTTTATATGTATGTGTGTGTTTGTGTAAAATAAGACTTAAGAGTAGATTATGGAAGTTTTAGTTAGGCTTACTAATACTATAATGAAATTCCATTACCAAAAGCAAGTTTGGGAGGAAAGGGTTTATTTGGCTTATAGTTCCACATTGTAGTCTATCACTGAAGAAGTCAGACAGAAAATCAAGCAAAGGCAGGAACCTGGAGGCAAGAGCTGATGCAGAGACCATGGAAGGGTGCTGCTTACTGGCTTGCTCAGCTTATTTTCTTATAGAACACAGCTCAGGGATGGCACTGCCCACAGTGGTCTGGGCCTTCCTCCATCAAACACTAAGACAATGCTTCACAGGCTTGACTACAGATTGATCTTATGGGGGCATTTTCTCAATTGACATTTTCTCCTTCATGATGACTATATCTTGTGTCAAGTTGACATCAGAACTAACCAGCATAAAAGATTAGGGAGGGAGAGGGAAGTGGTAGACTTGAAGTGAGTGAGGAGAGGCACTCTGAGAGGAGTTTAGGAAATGCCATGTTCCTAAACAGATGTAATTTCTAAATATTTAAAAAATATATATCCTTATACCCACACATGAAAATAGCTCTCACCCTTCATCAGGAGTTTTTTTTTTTGCAACAGATGGAGAAGATTTCAGAAATCCAAAGCTGGGTGAAAATGCAGATAATAAGGGTCTGTGGGCTGTTCAATCCAATAAAGTTTAGGGGAAATTACAGAAGAGGAGACAGAAAGATTATAAGAACCAAAAGACAACGATGTTGGCTATAAGATAGTATCTTTGATACATGACAGGAAGCTGTACCCGTGAACTCTCAACAATATTATTTTCTGAACAAGACTGACATGACAACACCAGTTGACATGGCAACATGAACAAGAAATTTCCACATAGTCTCATTCACTAGATGAAAGAATTATGTGCGGTAAATATCTGGTGAGAGAGGAGAATCAGTCTTCTCCAGGTACAAGCTTCACAGAGGTTATCCAATATCAAGTCGTTAACCCTCAATACCTGGGCATACAAGCAAAGCTAAACAGACCAACAAATTATAAGCAGTTATGGGGACCTTGCTGGAAAGGTAGCACAGTCTCCTTACTGAGAACATAGTTCTGTAGAGATGAACAATGCTGACTCTTCAAATCTGTCATCTGTCTACATGTGTATATATGTAAGAATTATCTATTTATCTAACCTATCAACTATCTAATTATCTATATATTATCTGTCATCAATTATGTATCATCATCTAGAAAATCACAATTTTTCCCTTAAAATCTGATATTTTACACTAAAATCAACACTAATTATGAGTTGGCTGTTTGAAAGTTGGGGCTTATGCAGGGTCGCTTGGCTCGACCTGGAAGGAGGGTACTGGACCTGCCTGGACTGAGTCTACCAGGTTGATCTCAGTCCTCGGGGGAGGCTTTGCCCTGGAGGAGGTGGGAATGGGAGGTGGGCTGGGGGGGAGGGGAGGGGGCAGGAGGGGGGACAACAAGGGAATCCGTGGCTGATATGTAGAACTGAATTGTATTGTAAAATAAGATAAAATAAAATAATAATATAAAAAATAGGGAGAAAGGAATTTCAATGCATTTTCTCACATTTCTGGTAAATTTGAGTATTATAATTGAGAGTCTAATCTATTTTTATTTAAAAAAGTATAGGCATTGGAGATTCATAGGTAGAAGATTATAATAGTAATATAAATAAGGGGTACATAAGTGTCCCCGCCAGAGGGATCTTCAGCAGAGACCCTAGAAGGAAGAATGGCGAATGAAGGGACAAGAGACACAAAGAATTGACAGCAAGACAGTATTCTGATCAAGCTGCAAAATTTTATTTTTCTCAGGTGGGTTTTATAGAAGCAGACCAGGAAACTTTCTTTGGGAAAAGATCAGGGGACTGTTGAGTTGCCAGGCAACCCAACCAAGCAACCTAACCACAAAACACTGTTACTAATGGTCACTGTAGCAGAAAGATAAGGAAATGTTATTTTTTAATAACTCACATCTTGTCCAGGCATGTCAAAAGTTTCTGGTTGGTGGCTCAATACTGGACAACAGAAACTTAACTCAGGCAGTCAATATGGCATGGCTCTTGAAATTGTCCTCGGCACATAAGGAGAATTTAAGTTTGCTAAATCTCCTTTTCAATTACTTGTATTTAATGAGACAATAAAACTTATACCTAATACAAATATGAAATACACTGATTTGTAAATATATATCATAGACATAAATATAAAATTTACAGGGACATTCATGCTTCTTAGGAAGTGATCTGTCATTTTGCTCTATAGATGAATTATGTGGGAATGATTCTTGGTGCTGCTCTCCTTGTTTGAAAGCACTGTCTTTCCTAGCAACTGCTGTTCAGGTGGAACTTTCTCTTTTTCCCACCCAGAGTGGAAGATGCAGGGGAGGGGTTTGGAGAAGCTCCCCTGAGTCGTTGCTGTTCTCCCAGTGGATACAAGTTTGTTCACTTTTCTAAAAGACCTTGCAGTTCCAGTAATAACACTCACTCCACACCCACTCCAGGGTGTTTTGCATCTCTCTGTCTTCTCAGCATTGTTGTAAGGAAGAAGCCATGCCAAGAGGACCGTCATATCTCTGCCGTGATGGTATGCCTATGCTTCTATCCTTAGCAGCTTCTCTTAAAATTTCAATAGCCAGGCTAGTTTATTTTCTCAGTATGTTTGTTTCTCCAATGTTGGGTAATCACAAGAAATATCATTCTTTACACAGAGTTTCTCCATGTGACTGGGTTTGTGGTCTGTCTTCAACAAGCAGCATTCTGTGTCTTTTTCTGCAATCTCTATAGATTTCTGTTGTTGCTGTTGTTTTGAGACAGACAGGATCTGTAATCCAGGCTGTTTTCAGACTTGTTATCCCCCTGAGTCAACTTTTTACATGCTGGGAAGTGTGTACCAGTGGTATCACAGAAGTTAATTGTAGTGTTCTCCAGTCTTTTTTTCTGTTTGTGTCACTGCTTCTTTGACTGTATTTTAGCTTTTGAAGAATGCTATTATGTCATGCTTCATTTTCCAGTTTTCCTAGGCATTGCATCATCACTCATCTGCCTTGATGCCTACAGTGATAGTAATGAAGAAGATATTGGAGCCAAATGAAGGAAAATGGATACTATCTGAAGCTCCTCGGTACTGATGAGGGAAGTGGGATGTACTACAGACAGAGATACAGAGGGTGAGGAGGAATCTTGTGGTGTAGATTAATTTATATAACCTCATTGTCTGTTCTGTAGCACAATAGGAATATTTCTAATGATTTTTTTGTACATGGATAAAATAGACACACGTTTGCAGAATATTTACTGCACCTATTACACCTGAAAGCAATCTATACAATATCTAAACTGCTACCACAGTACTTAGAATGAGTTCAATGCATAGAAAATATTCATTAATGGTAATAGGAATTATTGAAATGAGAAATGAAGGGATGTGTGTCTAATTTTACATTTATGCATTAGTGTTCATTTGTGTTTTCATGTAAAAGAGAGCATTTATGACCATGTTGAAGAAAAATGATCACCGTTCTTAGTACAAGGTATTTAGGGGGGGGGTAATTCATTCTATTACATAAGTAGGTGACTCATAACTTAAGGGAAGAATCTTGAAAATAAGAATATATCCCCATACAGAATTTTTATTTCAACATATTTAGTATCATTCTTATTTTTTACCAGCTTGAATTTTAGCTTGCAAAGAAATTCAGTAGCTAAATTTTAATAAGTAGACATGTAAAACAATGCAAATAAAAGTATCTTTGTTTTGATGACACACTTGAAAATGCAATGTTTCTTTTAGCATCAACTACAGAGAACTTCCAGCTGCCATGTGTAAGGTTCTTAGGTCCTAGATGAAGTTCATCTGAGATGTCTTGGACAATGTATTATTTCTTGTGAAGAAAATGATAAACAAAGTCATCAGTGATTGTTGATGTTTGATTGACATTGTGTGTGGAAGTTCATAATAATTATATTTTTAATTTTCAAGAATCACATAGACATGGTCTTTTAGAAGATCACAATACTAAACCTTCAGCAGTACAGTAGAACTTGGAGCGTCTCCTGGTGACAATGAAGGCTATTGTACAGGACACATTATTAATCATTTTAGGTATGGAAATCATTATAGGAAGTTTAGGAAATGGATTCATAATACTGGTGAACATCTTAGACTGGGACAAGAGAAAAAAGATCTCTTCATTGGATAAGATCTTCACTGCTCTGGCCATCTCTAGACTTGCATTTTTATGGTCACTATTCTTATTTTTATTGGTATCTGAGCTGTACCCATCCTTAATGATAACTGAAAAAGTACTGAAAATAACTAGTATTTTTTGGACACTGACCAATCATTTCAACATCTGGCTTTCTACATGTCTCAGCATATTTTATTTCCTCAAGATAGCCAACTTTTCAAATTCTATTTTTCTTTATTTAAAATGGAGAGTAAGAAAGGTTGTTTCAGTGACACTGCTGGTGTCTCTTCTCTTCTTGTTTATAAATATTATATTCATAAACTCATATGTTATCAGGATTGATGGATATAAGACAAATTTGTCCTACAGTTCTAATTCAAATGACTATGTACAGTTTTCTAGGTTTCCTTTACTCACTAACACTATGTTCACATTAATACCCTTCACTGTGTCCCTGACAACTTTTCTCTTGCTCATCTTCTCCCTGTGGAGACATGTAAAGAACATGCAGCTCAATGTCAAAGACTCCAGAGACCCCAGTACTACAGCCCACAAAAAGGCCCTGAAAATGGTAATCACCTTCCTGTTTCTATATACTATTTTCTTTCTGGTACTTGTTATACAGTCTTGTAAAAATGAGATTCAGCATAAAAATTTGTTCAACTTACTTTTGGATGATATAGCAATTGCTTTTCCCTCAGGCCACTCCTGTGTCCTAATTCTGGGAAACACTAAGCTCCGACAGGCTTTTCTGTCCATGATGTGGTGGTTGAGGTGCAGGCTCAGTGATGCAGAGCCTCCAATCTTTAGACTATGTAGGGAGTTATCTCCAATTTTCTAGAGAAGGACCTGTTCTTAAGAGATTCTGTATGCTTACATTTGTACTTATAATTTATTCTTCAGTTGTAGCTTTGTGAATTTTACAAAATTCTGTTTTTCTATTTTTTATTTTTTTATTATATTAAGAAATTTTCTGTTCATTTTACACACCAAGCATAGGTGCTCCTCTCTTCCTTCTTTCCGCTCCCCAGTATTCCCCCCAACCCACCCTCCATTCCCACCTCCTCCAAGGCAAAGACTCTCATAGGGAGTAGCAGAGTCTGTACATTCAGTTGAGGCAGGTTCAAGTCCCTCCCCCTGAACCAAGGCTGTGTAAGGTGTCCCACCATAGGCACTGTGCTGTAGGATGCCTTTCTGTATGCTGTGAATATGTGTTGCTATGATTGGTTGATAAATAAAGCTGCATTGACCTATGGCAGGGCAGGATGGAGTCAGGTAGAAAAGTCCAAGAAAGATAGTGGAAAGAGAAAAGAGAGGAAGGAGATGCTGCAAGCCATTGGCAGGAGAAGCAAGAAGTGAAAATACCCATAAGCCATGGCCATGTGGCAACTTATAGATTAATAGAAATGTGTTAATTTAAGATAAAAGAGCTAACTAGCAAGAATCGTGAGCCATAGGCCATCTAGTTCATCATTAATATAAACCTCTGTGTTTTCTTGGGTCTGAGCTGCTGCAGGACTGAGTGGGACACAGAAAAAGTTCCAGCTACATTTGGCATTCACCACTGGGCATTGATCTACATTGACCAAAGAAAGCATAAAGATTCTGAATGCATAGAAATGGAGCCACATTTAGCTTCCTGGTCTCACACTCTCATGCCAGCAGCAGCACAGACTCTTCTCTGACAGCTGCTTATGAGATTGAGCTGGCTGCCAGTCATCATAAACTAAGCAGTATGTCAGATTCCAGCAGCTGTACACACTAGTGTCTCCAAGCTGCAAGGGAGCTGCATGGTGGATTTACCTTTTCCTAGTACATATTAAAAAAAAGAAGTTTCTGGGCAATACAATGCTTCTTGGGGACATATACACACTGCTTCCTGGAGTTGGCAGTAGGCATACTTCTACCATGGTGAGAAGCTGAGATGGGTGGAGTCAGTAGCCAAGGCTGCAGCAATGGTCCTATCCATGCAGTTTACAGTTTAAAATCTCTCCTTGTCAGAGAACGTTTATAGATTCACAATGAGACGGATTCAGATGGAATAAAACTCTAAATGGTTTACAGTATGTGTAAAAATGTACATAGGCTTGAAAGAGAGAGGAAAAGGAGGATAGTCAGTTATATAAAGAAACAGTTTTAAAAAATAAAGTCTTTTAAAGAGACAGAAAAAGTAATATAAAAAATAAGCCATGTAAAGATGGATTTACAGTCTGGATTATATTTAACTGCTGAAAGACATTTGATTGCAAAGGCTGCTGAGTTAAGCCTATATATATATATATATATATATATATATATATATATATATATATATTTTAAAAGTATTTTGACTTCAAAGTTTGTGTCTAGGGATATGTTGCTTTGGAAAAGAGGTTCTGCTTTTGTTTCCACAGAAGATGAGAACCTGTGGATTGCTTCCAGGCTCATATGGTTTGATCAGCCAAGATACCCTGAAAGGTCTCCAATGACACCATTGCCCAGACAGGCTTCAAGGCAACTGGCTCAGACAATGCAGCCTCACAGACTATTCCAGTCAGGACTTGACCATATTCTTAATTTTCTCAGGATCCCCATTAGATTGCCACCAGCTCCATTCAGCAGGAAGTAGTATGAGAAGCTCTGCCCCAATTCCACAAATATTGTTTATAAATGTTTATTTTTAAAGGGGGTTGATTATAAATACAATCTCTAAAAAAAGAAAAGGGGATTTTTTATATATATATATTATATATATATAATATATATGATAAAAGGTAGATTATTGAATCTACTTTTAAAGAGAAACAACTTGCTTAAAATGTTTTACATTGCTATAGATTTGTTTATTACAAATTTAAGTTAATTTTGTTACACTGCATATATATATATTTCCACTCTAATTTAAGTTATTTAGTTTATATAACTAATTTAAATTGTAATGGATAATTAAGAAATACAGATTAATAATTAGTCATCCATGATAATCAAACTTATCATCATGTTAATTAACTTTTCTAAGTATACACAGATATATTTCAATTATGTAGGCAATCTTCAAACACTTCAAAGACCTACAGAATATGGCATGTAAAATGTTTTAAAAACTTAGACTTTCTGGACACTGAAACATGTCTGCTCCTGGCACCACCGATTTACTTCAAAGAACAAGATGGGCATTGAAGACACTCTATATGGAGTTTAATTTCTTGGCAAAAAATAGCCATTTGGGTAAGAAACTGCTCTTAACTGAACTGCTGATAATATGGTATATAAACTGGACATGCAGGACCCAGAGGAAGGTGACCACTGAACTTTGCAAGGTGATATGGTTCTTTAGGTTCCTGCTTTGCAGAAGAGACTGCCAAATATTCTACAGGACACAGGGAGTAGCTACTAAAAACTCTAGGCCTATTGGCTGAAGATGGATGCCCTAATGTTACAGATGGACTTTGGATGACTGTCCAGGCAGGCAGCTGTTCCTGTCATATCCAGAATTTTGGAAGTTGCTTACAACACATTTCCTTTTTACTTAGGTAATATTATATTCTTCTGGGTTCTTTGATATAGTTGAAGACTAGCTAGTATAATTATAATTTTCCTTGGTTATCATAAAAGATAAGTTAGATATGAAACTTTAGATTCACAAATATAGGATTAATAGAATACTTTCTTTGAATTTGCCAAATATAAATAGACTAGATATTGTAACTGTAATTCTTGCTTGATAATAGTTTTGTTATATGTAATTTTACTAGGTTAAATTTAAAACTGTCCTTTTTGATTAGACAGAAAAGAGAAAGTGCTGTGGAATGTCTTTCTGTATGCTGTGAATATGTGTTGCTCTGATTGGTTGATAAATAAGCTGCATTGTTTTATGGCAGGGTAGGATGGAGCCAGGCGGGAAAATCCAGGAGAGATAGTGGCAAGAGAAAGGAGAGGAAGGAGCCACTGTCAGGCACTGGCAGGAGAAGCAAAATGTGAAAATACCAGTAAGCCATGGCCACATGTCAACTTATAGATTAATAGAAATGGGTTACAGCTAGATAGCAAAAAAATTGAGTCATAGGCCATACAGTTTGTAACTGATATAAGCTTCTGTATGTTACTTGGGCCTGAGTAGCTGCAGGACGGGCAGGATGCAGAAAAAATTCTAGCTATAGCTCTGGGCTCCAAACAACCTGCTCATGCACTAGGGATGTATCCTGATCCTACTGCCAGGAACCCCTTAAGCAGGACAAGCTAAACAACTGTCTTGCCTATGAAGAGGGCCTAGTCCAGTCCCATGGAATTTTACACAATTCTATATGAATCAAGCACTGTCCAAAATATGAAAGGATGCATGTTGCTCTACAAAGAATGACATAAACATGGTCCATATAAATAGAGGAACTCTTAGTATCAATGTAATATAATTTTATATCATAAAATAGACTTTTGAAGGTTTTAATGTCATTAATGAATATATGGTAAAGTGTGTATGTATGTGTGTGAGACATTGAAAAGGTAGTAACATTTAACTGTATTCAAATAAATATAACTTCATAGTTTAGAACATCTGGAAAAATGACATATAATTAAACATCAGATGTACATTTTCTATTG
Source organism: Peromyscus maniculatus bairdii (assembly GCF_049852395.1). Classification (NCBI taxonomy): domain Eukaryota; kingdom Metazoa; phylum Chordata; class Mammalia; order Rodentia; family Cricetidae; genus Peromyscus; species Peromyscus maniculatus. Next base: position 153,931,907 of record NC_134854.1, on the reverse strand, counting down.
TTTCAAATCTATTATCAATTTAGAAAATTTTAAAGAAAATTTTGAGTGTATTCCAATATTCCTGTCTATATTACTTATTTTGAAAATTAGCAATTCTTTTAACTTTTTATCATTGGGAAATGTATTGTATTTTTCTATGTAGTTTTTACATCTGTAGTGCAATCCATTTTTGTTCTTGTGCCCACAAATGCCAAATCATGCTGATGGCAGTTCTTCTGTATTTGTTTTTATTTTTTAGATATCCTTTTTTGACATTAAAATATAATTATATCATTCCCCCATGTCCTAGTAAGGGTTTCTACTGCTGTGAAGAGACACCATGACCACTATAACTCTTATAAAGAAAAACATTTGATTGGAGTAGCTTGTTTACGGGTCAGATGTTAAATCCATTATCATCATTGTAGTACATGTGGCATGTAGGCGAACATGGTGCTGAGTAGTAGGTTAGAGTCTTACATCTTGCAGGAAACAGGAAGTGGCCTGTCACACTTAGTGGTGTGTTGAGCATATATGAGACCTCAAAGCCCACTTCTACAATGACACACTTCCTTCTACAAGACCACACCTACTCCATAAGGTCATACCTCCTAATAGTGTCACTCCCTATGAGCTTATGGGGGCCAATTACACCCAAATTTTCACACCCCTCTTCCCTTTCCTTGCTCTAACCCCTTCCATGTCCCTGTTCCCCATACCCTGTTCTTGCTCACATTCATGAACTCTTTTTCTTTAATGATGACTGATACACACACAAATAAATATATAACTAAAACTTGATTAGTTTATTTGTTTTTTTGTATGTATATGATTTGTTGTTGGATAACTAATCAAGTGGGCTCATCCATGAGAAAGACTAAGGCTCCCTTTCTTAGATATTGTTAGTTCAGTAAACTCACTGTTTTACCACAATTGACTTGGATTGAATCCTTTCTTCATTTTTTATACATTTCCTGTAATAAATAGTAATTTGTTCATATCTCCCAAGAAAAGTTACATTACAGAGTATATTTTAACAAATTTAGGGATCATCATAGTCAAAGTCAAAATTAGGAAGTATGTCCAAAGCAATAACAAGTAATAACTGGATATAAACTAATCAATTTGAGCAACAAGAGAAATTGGAAAAAATTGTATGCTAAGACAATTGACTGATACTCTCCAAGTGCTGGATAATGTTACTATAAACCAAATTCTTAGCTAAAATTTTGCTGTTGGGTCCCCAAATTCTGTGACAATTTTTTTTAGCTTTAAGATATATGAGACAACATGAAATTTACTCTAGAAAAGATGTTTCCCCATGTATATCCATTTACTGTCCCCTACAACATTGTGAACAGTGTATGTGTGTGGTTCATCTGTCTCTTCAGGATCTTTCTTTTCTTAAATAATACTCTCTTCCAGAATGCTTTTTTCTTATAATTTTCAGAAATATTTTTTGCTATTTGTTACTTGCAGATTTCAATTGGGCAAATATCATTAGTGCCCTATATTCAATGAAAACAGTCTTTGAAAAAGATTAATGAAAGGGGACAGAAAAATGTTACAGTTCTGCTGTAAGAGTGTGAAATATGCTATAGTTCTTAAGAAACAGAGGTTAAATTATTTGATATACCCAATCATGACTATAACATAATTGAAAAGCATTTACCATATCAAGAGCCACATACCAAAGTCTGAGAGGTGTTATTCTTCTGCTCAGTAATGACATCACTTTCTGAGGAGCATCTGACAATACAAAGTAAAACCCATGGCAATCTGTGTTCACCCTCTATTCCATCTCATTAAGACAGACCTCAAATACAGTTACTAGCAATATGGAAAGACATAAGATATTTATGCTTTCATAATCATTTTCATTTCTTGGAGAATGTGGCTATAACCTCTTATTCATTATCTGCCAGGGGCAGAGAGATTGATAGGCTTCCCCTGGTCCTTCTTAGAATAATGCTCCACACTCCACAGGTCAGGAAGCAATGTGAGATGTTGACAAGCTACCACACCAGCAAATATCATTTACATATTTAGGATTAAGTAAATAACTGCAAATCTACTAGATCAGCTTGAGATGGAGTCAAATCTCTTAGAACCATGTTGCTTTTGGAAACTCTAGCTACTGACCATGGACTCTCTTGAGTCACCAAATACTAGTTTCATTTCAAATCTTATTCCTGAAAGTCCCAGAAAATCTTGCTATATACTTCTCTCCTTAGAGAAATTGTTTGTGGTCTAAAGCTATAGATTTTTAAGAATATTAATACTTAACCAATTTTCATTAACTGTGTGCTAAATGTTCTCATTTTCATTTTTCTGGGCAGACTTATATTACCTCAGTCTCTTCAATTACCTCAAACCTAATAACTCTGTGAGAGACTTTGGGGTTTCTGTTCGGAGTAACCACAAAGATTAACTCTCTCTCTCTCCTCTCTCTCTCTCTCTCTCTCTCTCTCTCTCTCTCTCTCTCTCTCTCTCTCTCTCTCCCTCTCTCTTTCAGGTTCCTCTCTCTCTCTCTCTCCCCCCTCTCTCTCTTTCAGGTTCCTGTAGACATGTTTGTCCTTGAACTCATAATATTGCCTATCACATTATTTTATTTTTCAGACTTTAAAGCCTCTTTGACTACTTGTTTTTAATAGGACTCCATAATTGTTGGCTATCACCACATTCCTAATCCTGACTTTGACAGAGCCATCAGTGAGTCTTCATCCTGATTTACTCAGCAGTACTGAAAGAGACTTCTTTCAAGGATACTGTCCTCTCCTGGTTTGAGTCTTTGTACACTAAACACAACATTCAGTTCTTTCTGACACTTCTTTTCCCTAAAACAAAAAATATCAGGGAGAATAAAAGCTGTATTTAACAAATTGTAAAGGGTTATGTTGACCTTTCTGGGGCATTTTACAGTTCCCTTATGGAGACTATAACAATTTCTATAGAAGAATAAGGATTACTGTTCAAATCTTTCAAACTCATCTATCATCTGCCTGTCATCTTTCTTTCTTTCTTTCTTTCTTTCTTTCTTTCTTTCTTTCTTTCTTTCTTTCTTTCTTTCTTTCTTTCTTTCTTTCTTTCTTTCTTTTTTCCTTCCTTCCTTTCTTTCTTTCTTTCTTTCTTTCTTTCTTTCTTTCTTTCTTTCTTTCTTTCTTTCTTTCTTTCTTCCTTCCTTCCTTCCTTCCTTCCTTCCTTCCTTCCTTCCTTCCTTCCTTCTTTCTTTCTTTCTTTCTTTCTTTCTTTCTTTCTTCTTTTCTTTCTTTCTTTCTTTCTTTCTTTCTTTCTTTCTTTCTTTCTTTCTTTCTTTCTTTCTTCTTTCTTCTATTTATCTATCTACCTATCTAACATCTGTCTATCTATCTTCATCATCATTGCCATCATAATCATCTACATATCAATCTATATATCACCTACCATCTGTCTACTTTTCTTTAATATATTCAATATCTATCTATTTATTTATCATCTGTCATCACTACCTATCAAATCTATCTACCTGTCTGTGTTATATTGGACAAACACTGTTTTCTTCTTCAAAATGTGAAAGTGATATTAAAATACAATCTTATATGGGCTTCATATTGTGTAGTAGGTCTTCAATTATATCATAAAGTGATGGGATACTCTTTTAATACCCATGTCACATTTGCATAAATGAGAATATCTCCAGAGTACTTAGTCTTAAATGGGACACTTGTATCACACCCCTTCAATCTCATACTGAAGTGTCTTTGAGAAAAAGAGTACAAAAAGTTTGTAAAAGCGGAAGAAAAATATATTCTGGAAACAATGGGTGTTTGCACATATTAACTCATAGTGCTATAAGATTGGTCTATAGAAAAGTCTATCAGGAATTTTTTAATTCATAATTTATGTGTGAGGACCCAGTACAGTCTGAGTTATGTCAACTCTGGGAAGGTGGTCATGAGTTATAAAAGAAAGCAGGCTGAATAAGCTAAGAATATGCCACACCACTAAACAGTGTTTCCCCATGGCCTTGTCTTCAGCTCCTACACTGACTTCTATCAGTGATAAAAATGTGACCTTAGAGTTGTAAGGTGAACTAAACTCTTTCCTCCCCAAGTTGGTTTTAGCCAGTGTTTTTATTACAGTCATAGAAACCCTTAACTAAGAGAGTGGGCATGGATTCCTACTCCAAACAGAGGAGTTTGGGTAACTGATAACTTCTAGGAGAGGGAAAAATCTGTTTTCTTTAATGATATAACACCTGGTCAGTCAACCATAGACCTGAGGTCTTATATCCCAAAATATTGGGCAGCACAAAATGGACTTCATGGGTTAAGAAAAAAAAAAAACAGAAAGAGAGAGAGAGAGAGAGAGACAGAGACAGAGACAGAGAAAGAGTGAAACAGAAAGACAGAAATAGCTTATACATAGATAGGTAGATAGGTAGGTAGGTAGGTAGGTAGGTAGATAGATAGATAGATAGATAGATAGATAGAAAATGGCATGGGTAGGGAGGTGAAGGTGGATCCAAGAGGAGTTTCAGAGAGGAGGGTGCATATGATATGAACATTGTATGGTATTCTCAAAATAGTAATAAAAATATTTCAATAATAAAAATATAATAAATACAATAACAAAGTAAATGGAATTTCATAATATGTTGCTTGAAGTTCTGAAAAATTAGAGTAGTGGTGATCCAGAATCTTGTCTAATTTACATAAAAAATATAGGAGGCTAGAGAGATGACTCAGTGTTTAAGCGTCTTATGCCTCTTGAAAAGAAGGAGACCAGAAAATCTGAGTTCAGTTCACAACTGCCATAGCGGACAGTTTACAGGTTTAGCTTCAGGGGATGTCTCTGGTGCCCAGGGGCATACACTGATACAAATATACATAATTAAAAATAAAGTACATTAAAAAATAAAGTACAATTATCATAAATGTAATGATCTCAATACAGAGATACACAGGCAGAATAGTGGTTTGCTAAACCTTCTTTAATTTCTTGCATATAAAACAGCATACAAAACTTGTCACTCAGCAAAATCTGCATGAAATTCTTTGATTTATCATACACATACATACAAGATTTATGAGGAAATTCCTAAAGAGAACAGCCCTTTCTGAGGAGATGGTCTGTCCTGTGTTCTATAGATAAAACAAATGTGAACTGCTCTTGGTGCCATTGTCATTCTGTCTGGAAAAGCCTGTTTCTTAGGAACTGCTATTCTGGTGGAAGCTCAGATATTTCCTATCCAGAGCATTAGGTTAGAGGAAGGGCTCAGGGAAGGACCTGGGTTGAGTGTAGTTCTTTGCCAGTGAATGATAATGATAAATTCTATCATTTTCTAGACTGGACCTTCAAGTTTCAGTACTATCACTCACTCCACTCAGCCCCACGCCTGGGTGGTTTGCACTTTTCATTGTCTTCTTCCTCCTTTTTGTAGTGAAGGAGCCATGCCAGGAGGATCTTCTCTCTGTAATGATAGTATTGTCATGCTTCTATTCTTAGTCATTTCCCTCAAAACTTTTAAATAACGGGGCTAATTTTGTTTCCTAGTATGTGTATTCTTTAATTCTTTGCTCTAGACTGTGGCCCATCCTTCACATTGTAATATTACATGTCTTTTTAATCTTCAAAGGTTGTTATTTTCAGACTGTCTCATCATGTAGTTCAAGCTGGCTTTTGATGAGTTATCGACTTAATCTGGGCATGTTTACTCTTGTACACTACCCATAAATTTCACTGAAGCCTTTGCTGTAGCTTTCTATGTTATCTTGGTCACTCTGATGCATTTGTGTCATTGTTCCTTTGACTACCCTTTAGCTCCTGGAGAATGTTGATGTCATGCTTCATTCCTTGCGAGTCTAGGCACTGCATCATCCTGTGTCTGTCTTGACACCTACAGTGAAGGTAATAGAGCACATGTCAGTACAATGCAGAGAGAAATATATAGCATATGAAGCTCCTTGTTGCTTTGTATATGGGGGAACAGGTATACTAACAAGAGAGACGCAGGGAATGAGGAGGGTGCTTGATGTGCAGGTGAATGAATTTGAGCTCTTGTCTGTTTTATCACATAGTAGGATGATTTCCAGTTTTGCTCATGTAGAGGGATAAAAGAATCACAAGTTTACAAAGTGGTTATAGTTGATTGACTATTCTTGAAGCAATTATATTGAATGTTTTGTCAATTGTAACAGTATTAAGCATGAGTTGGGTGCTAAACAAATGATAAGTACATGGCAGCTTGAATAACTGAAATGAAGAGTAAGGAGGGCTTGTATTTAAGAAAATGTATGTCTCTGTGTTAGTGGGTGCTACTGTGTTTTTGCATGAACTTGTAAAATAAATTGGTTGCTATTTTCAGTATTCTTGGTGGAGTAATAGTGTCAATGAGATTATTACCAACTGATAGTTGGTAAGAAGAACTGTATAAAACATGCGTAAGTCCCTACACAGACATCATTTTGATGTATTTAATGAAGTTCATATTCTCTGTATTTGTTTGCTTTTATGGTTTGTTATTTTAGTTAAAAGTTTGTAGTATTTCTGGTCAAGAAAAAACGTATCCAGACTTAATATGTAGAGAAACATAACAGAAAAACAATGCAAATAAAAAAAATCTTTATTTTGATGACAGCGCATGAAAATTCAGTGTTTCCTTCAACATCAACTACAAGGACATCAGGATGCAGTATGGAAGGCACTTGCTATCTTCATGAACTTCACCTATACTTTCTAGGGTAGCACAAAATGTTTTATGAACAAAACTGTGTGAACCAACTCAGTGGTAAATCAAATGTTTGCTTGATATTGTATATATGAGTTTATGATGGATGCCATGAATTTTCGAGAACCATATAGAAGTAACATTTTGGAAGATTGAACTAACAGATCCTTGGGTGTGTAGGAGAAATCAGGGCATCTTAGTGGTTACAATGAGTGTTATTCTATATGCCATAATCATAGTAATTTTAAGTGTTGAACTCATAATGGGAAGTTTAGGAAATATATTCATAGTGCTGGTGAACATCAAGAACTGGGTCAAGAGAAGAACGATTTCTACAGTGGATCAAATCCTTATGGCTCTTGCCATTTCTAGATTTGCTTTTCTGTGCACACTAGTCACAAATGTATTGGTATATGTGCTGCTCCCATTTCCAATTAAAACTAAAAATCTCATTAAAATAACTAGCATACACTGGACAATAACCAACCATTTCAGCATCTGGCTTGCTACATGCCTCAGCATCTTTTATTTTCTCAAGATAGCCAATTTCTCAAACTTTGTTTTCCTATACCTAAAATGGAGAGTTAAAAAAGTGGTTTTAGTGATGCTGCTAGGATCTTTTCTCCCCTTGTTTTTAAACATTTTTGTCATAAACAGATGTATTGATGTTTGGATTGATGGACACAAAGACAATATGTCCTACAGTGTTATCTCCAGTAACTCTACTCAGTTTTCTAATCTATTAATCACTAACACTATATTCACACTCATCCCTTTCTCTGTTTCTCTGATAACTTTCCTCCTGCTCATCTTCTCACTATGGAGACATTTGAAGAACATGCATCACAATGCTAAAGGTTCCAGAGATGTCAGTTCCAAAGCCCACATAAAGACCCTGCAAAGTGTGATCATCTTCCTATTATTATATGCTGCTTTCTTTCTGTCAATTCTTTTACAATTTTGGAATGATGACTTTCAGCAGAAATATCTAATTATTTTGTTTTTACGAGGTATAGCCATTGCTTTTCCCTCAGGCCACTCCTATGTCTTAATTCTAGGAAACACTCATCTGAGACAGGCATCCTTTCCTGTGCTCTGGTGGCTGAGGTGCAGACTCAAAGATGTGGAATGCTTGGGTCCCTAAAACATATCAGAAATCACCTTCCAAATTTTATAGAAAATTCAGTTCATAAGTCTTAGCTTTTAGGGAGAAATAGATGCAGGAAGGAGTCAGAGATGGGTCAGCTTTCAGACAGAGTTTATTATGAAGACAGACAGGATTCTACTAAGCTTTCTGGAAATACCCAGAAGGCCTGGATGTGAATATCATTTCTGCAAGAGAGAGAAGAATTTGTTCATGTAAGATCCTTGTGAGAAAGTAGGAAAAGAGGAAAGGTGTTATGCCAGGAGGAAATGAGCCCAAAGCAGGCTAACATTATCTAACTAGACTTAGAGACATCACATGTGCCTGTATTTCTTAATGAAGCAGATGTTTAAAATGGCCCAAAGCCATTCCTTTGAAAGGGGCCTCTGCAAGATGAATGGGCCTTGTCAGAATGTGATGGAATAGAGGTCACCTGTTCTGTTTGCAGCCCTTCTCATTTTAGATCCATACAGGCTGGTTGCTAAGAGGTAGAGGGAGTTTGGCTCTTGTGAGAATTATGAGGAGAGGTAGATAGACTCCCACCAGAGGTGGTCAGGTCTGTGAGGTAATAAGAAATGATGGGAGGAAAGATTGCTGTGGGCTGTAGGATAGAACAATAAAAATATCTTGTGTGTACAAACTTGTACACACCACATGTTTTTCAGTTGCATGTAACCTTATGAATTTGGGGAAATTACATGTACATTAAGCACTGGCCAAACAATTCAGGATTTGGCAGAAAAGATGCAAATATATACATTGCTGTATGAAGAGAGGTTTGAATATGGACCATCTAAGTGTAAGAACTGATATGAGTAACAGTTTTACATCAATCACTAGCTCTTTTAAGATTTTACAATGATTAATAAAATATCAATGTGAAATATCAATTTCTCTAGATACCTCAATTTCTATGGATGTCTTTCTGTGCACTATGAATATGTGTTGCTCTGATTGGTTGATAAATAAAATGTTGATTAGCTAGTAGCCAGGCAGGAAGTATGGGCGGGATAAGCAGACATGGAGAATTCTGGGAACAGGAAGGCTGAGTCAGCAGACACCAGCCTGCCATTCAGGGAGCAGCATGTAATGGCACACAGGCAAAGCCATGGAACACGTGGTGACATATAGATGAACAGAAATGGGCTGAGTTTAAGTGTAAGAGCCAGTCAGTAGTTAGCTTGAGCTAATGGCCCAGCAGTTGTAATTAATATGATCCTCTGTGTGTTTACTTGGGTCCGAGCGGCTGAAGGACTGGTGAGTAGGAGAGATTTGGTCCTGACCATGGGCCAGGTGGGACACAGGAAAACTTCAGCTACACCTCAATTATGTTTTGAAATATAGGATTTGAAAATATTTCTTAAAAGCTTTTTGGATTTCATCAGAATCTTTCTACCTTTTATATTTACTTTTATTCATTTAAGTTTTTTATTTAGTTGGGAATATTTCCTGTCATTTATCAATCTTCCTTTTGTGCTTATAGGCGACAATGATCACATTATTAATATCTCTAATTAGCACTGTACTTTACAGAATGTCAAGCTGAGGGTTTGAGGTGGTGGTGTAGTTCCATTGGAGTGCGTGTTTAGTGGGAATGAGGCACTGGTTTCAATCCCTATGCTCGAAATTCCACAAATGCAAATGAACAAATGACCAGAGAGCAGAAGTAACACAGCCCCGACACAAAGCAGGCATTTTCTTCATCTTAGAAACAGAAAGTAATTGTGTTGGTGTCTTTTGGGATGAACATTTATCAGGAGACATTCACCACCTAACAGACATAAAAAGTGACAGAGGTGATGCCAGCTCAGGGAACATACTGTTAGCTGGAGAGCATTGCAGGGGCAATGCAAGTCTAAGGTAAACGCTAATTTACATTCGTGATGTACTCCAGCTGGTTATGGCAGAGCCCAAAACGTTAACGTGATGTTAACACGAGAAGAATCAAATCCGTGTTCTGTATTTTAAAGACATTTGTTGTGGTAATCATTCTCATTCCTTTAAGAGCACTGATATTAAATATTGTTGGCTATGGTACCATGGTATTTCATAGCCTTCAAGATATTTTAATCTCATATATAATAATATCCTTATTCCTCAGATTAGAATCAGTAGGGGAATTTGCTAGCTGCCACATTGGTTTATATCAATCATACATTCACTATTAGGTTGCAAAGAAATCAAAAACAACAACCCATGAATCAATTTGATATTCATTGAGATGGACATGAAGCAAATCTGTAAGGGAGTACACTGATATTGGGAAACTCCCTTTTCATACAGATGGCCACAATATTATTTTATATGTTTCCAGGTAGTAAATTCAAACAAGGTAGGTCCTATACCCGAAGTGCCAGAGAAGGCAGTTGTATGAAGAAAACCTAAATTGTGAAATAGTTCAAATATAGTGTCTCAAATTCAAATATGATTGAATGATTATACCAGTATACTTTCATGACATTCAGCCTGAAATTCATCATAGAATTAAAAAGAAACAAGAACTTCACTGCATTTCCATAAGGCAAGGGCACATACAACTTATACTTAACATATTAAAAGAGGGACCAAGGAAGATACCTCAGTCAGTTAGTTAGTAAGTAAGTAAGTAAGTAAGTAAGTAAGTAAGTAAGTAAGTAAGTTAAGTAAGTAAGCAAGTAAGTAAGCAAGTAAGCGAGGAGTAAATAACTAAGCAGTCAGTCTGTCAGTCAGTCAGTCAACTGATGAAAAAGTATGAGGACCTGAGCTCAAATTCCCAGATGTCACATCAAAAATTGTTAGTGTTACAATCGCTATGATGAAACACCATGACCAAAATCAAGTTGGAGCAGGAAAGGTATATTTGACTTACACTTCCACATTGTAGTCCACCACTGAAGGAAGTAGGGACAGGAATTCAAACAGGACAGGAACCTGGAGGTAGGAGTTGATGCTGAAACCATGGATGATTGCTTCTTCCTGGCTTGCTGCTCATGGCTTGCTCAGCATACTTTCTTAAACAACAGAGTACCACTAGTCCAGAGGTGTCCCCACCTACAAGGAGTTGTGCCCTGCCATATCGGGCTTCATTTCTAGGCTTACTTAGACAGTATATCATTCCTTATCTGCCTTGATGCACACAGTGATATAATAGAGCAGATGTTGGAACAAAGTGAAGGAAAATGGATAGTATCTGAAGATCTAGGAGATACTAACAAGCAAAACATAGGGAATGAAGAAGACACTTGTGCAGATGCATTTATGCAAACTTCTGTCTGCTCTTTCTCACAATAGAAATTTTTTGCTTGCGTAGGTAAAATAGCTACAAGTTTTAGGAATGTTTGCATTACTACTGTGTGAAATATACTTGAGATTGTTTTATACAATCTTAACAACTATATTGCTAAATAAGAGTGTGATGCATGCTAAATGTTAATTAATGATAAACATGGATTACTAAGTTGAGGAAATGAAGGATGGTTGCACAGAAATAAATGTATGTTTCTGGTTTGTGTCTATGTACATGTGTGTATGCATAACTGTGAAAAAGAAAATTCACTAGTATTTCAGTGCTAATTCCTGAGGAATGATGGCCTCTACAAGATTATTAGTTAACTTTGATAGCTTTGAGGAAGAACTTTGGAAAACATGCATAGATCACTCACACGGTATCATTTTGCTGTGTTTAATGAAATTCTTCTATATGTCAGTGTAGATTTTATTGCCTTCTGTGTGAGTTAGAATTTTTTTTTTACTTTACTTGTATAGAAATCAAGCAACCAAGAAAAAGTATGTAGACACCCAAATCAGATGACAGTAGAGGGAACTCATGTCCTCCTTCAGGATCAACTACAGAGAATGCCAGGCTGCTATGTATGATGCCTGGGTTTGTGGATTAAACTCAGCCTGACTGTTTTGGATAATATCAGATGTTTGTAAAGAAAACTATGAACCAACTCACTAGTGAGTCTCAATGTTTGACATTTTATCTGAGAGTTTATAAAAATGGGTATGTTATAAATTCTTAAGAATCATGTAGACATACATAACATTTTAGAAGACTGCATTTACAAATCTTCAGCAGCTCAGTGGAAATTGGAGCATCCTCTGTTGACAGTGAGTGCTGTCCTGCAGGTCACATTCACCATTTAAGTGTAGAGTTCATTGCTGTGGAATAATCTTCTTGTATACTGTAAAGAGTTGTCTCTCAAATTGGTTTAATAAAATGCTGAATGGCCAGTAGCCAGGCAAGAACGATAGGTGGGGTGACCAAATTAAGGATGATGTGAAGGAGAAGGGCAGAGTCAGGAGTCACCAGCAAGATGCCAAGGAACCTAGATGAGAATTCTTTGCTGAGAAAAGGTACCAAGCCATGTGGCTAAACATAGATAAGAATTACAAGTTAATTTAAGTGTAAGAGCTAGTTAGTAATAAGCCTGAGCTACCAACCAAGAATTTAAACCTCTGTGTGTTTATTTGGGACCAGGCAATTGGGACATAGAAATTTCCATTTACAGTTCATCATAGGAAATTTTGGAAATGCATTTATGGTACTAGTGAACACCATGGACTGGCTCAAGAGAAGAAATCTCTTTAGTGGATCAAATCTTTATTGCTCTGGATCTCTCCAGAATTAATTTCTGTGGTCACAACTCATGGCTTCATTGATATCTACACTGTACTCAGCTTTAATGATTACTGTTATGAAAATAATTACTATTTTTCTGGACAATGAGGAAACATTTCAACATCTAGCTTGCTACATGGCTCAATGTCTTTTATTTTTTTCAAGATAGCCAATTTCTCAAAATCTTTTGCTTTATAATGTGGAGAATTAAAAAAGAAATACTTTCAAGGGTACTTCTAGTGTTTTACTCACTTCATTTTTAAACATTGATGACTAGATGGATGGATATAAGGTAAATGTGTTATAAAATCCCTGCTAAAATAACCATGCCCAATATTCTAAGCTTCATTTTTCTCATATCCTTCACTGCATTCCTGATTATTCCCTTATCTTCTCATCTTTTCCTTGTGGAGACATCTGAAGACTATGTAGTACAATGCCAAAGGTCCAGAGATGTCAGCACCTCAGCCCACATAAACACACTGCTGATGGTGGTCGCCTTCCTGTTTCTATATACTGTCTTCTCTCTTTCACTTGTTTCACAGTCTCGGGACTCTGACATTTGGCTGAAAAATCCAATTGTGTTGCTTTTTGAAGCCCCTGGGATTGCTTTTCCCCTCAGGCCACACCTGTGTTCTCACTCCTTGCAACAGTAAGCTGAGATGGACTTTCTTTCTGTGATGTGGTGCTTGAGGTGCTGGCCCAAAGTTACAGAAATGCTCTGTTTTAATATAAAATATACTGGTCATAATTCTTCATATTTTAGAGCAGTGTTCTCGACCTTAATGCCATGATCCTTTAATACATTTTCTCATACTGTGGTGATCCCATCTATAAAATGATTTTCTTTGCTACTTCACAAAGGTAATTTTGCTAAGGCAATGAATAGTAAAGTAAATATCTGATATGCAGGATATCTGATATGTGGCCCCTGTGAAAGGGTTGTCCAACCCCCAAACGTTCTTGTGCATACTGTTCTTAAATTTCAGTGTCACCCACATGAGAAAAGGAAACTGAATCAGGCATCATATTGACTATTTTACTGGGATATTAATGGAAACAATAAGATCACAGTGTTCTCTCCTCAAGTGTGTTTCTGAGGACACTACCTTCTCAGTCACTTTCTAAAATATAAACAGCAAGAAAGTTATGGCTGAAGTATACAGTCAATAAAATGAAACCATAGCAACAGTAGCATGAAACCTGAGACCTATGGATCTCTCTGAAGAGTAATGTGTGAGTCCATGATAGGATTTTCTCCCTAGTTACTTTCTCAGCATTTTTCTTTTGGGCATATAGGAAGGCTACTGATTTTTGTAAGTTAATTTTGAATGCTGCTACTTTGATATTTGAGACCTATATCTCTCTCTGAAGTAATGTATAAGATTTATAAGGAACATGTTTTTTGAAATGAGTACTTTATATATCTGCATATAAAGTATGATTTTGTTCATGGAGAAATTAATCATTTATTTCTAAAGGTGTCCAAAAAGAGTTAAAGTTGGTGAGTTATAGGGACAACATCAGAGAGACAGAATGAGACATGATTTTTAAATTCTGTTCTGTGTCTTTCCAGCCAGGTAGATTCTTCTATAATTTGAACACTGACAAATTTAAAAATAAAACATACAGACACTGTTATGGTGATATTTTATTTGTGCTCTAACAATTAAAGCTTGCCCGAAAATCAGAAGGAGGAGCTAGCCACTAGTTAACCATAGAAGTCTGGAGGTCTGCACAGACAGACAGGAAGTGACAGAGCTGGTCAGAGAGAGGAAGTGATAAGGCAGAGTGGAGAGAGGAACTTGTTCTCTTTCAGCAGAGGATTTTGTAGGGGTAAGAACTAGTGGCTTGCTGCTCTGCCTTTCTGATCTTTCAGCTTTTACCCCAATATCTGGCTCTGTTTTTTTTTATTAATAAGACTGTTATCAATTTGTGTTACACACTGTTGAATAAGAGGATGCTGAAGTATCATTGACCATGGAAATTAGATCTCTGTAGAAGATGTGAGACAAGAACAGGCAAGACTTGAGGTCGGAGGTCAGCTTGAATACAGAAGACAGATGATCAAAGAGAGCTCACTGTTTTACATCAGAAAAACAACTCAACCCAAGTAGTAATCATTGAGGAGAAAAGGCAATTGAGGGAAGGCCCATGTTCCTCAAAATCAGAATTTCATTGGAGAGCTTGTTAGAAACTAGAGTCTTTCTATGCTGTCCCAGAATATCTAAATACAAATATAAAAATTGGAACCTAGTATTGTGTCATTTCAACATGGTTTTAAATTTAATTTTTACAGTATTGTTTGAGAAATGAAGTGAAAGTCATTTATGTTGAGGATATTCAATTCATAACTGTTATCTATATTACTAGAAAGGTTGGACTTAGAGCCTTGCATGTTTCAGGACTAAAAGAGAGGTTTTATTTGTTTTAAAAAACTGAAATCTAATGAAGGTGTGTGTAGGGGTAATGGCCTTTAGACTTAGGTAATTAGACAGATGCCTTCGGCTGGCTTCCTTGTTGAGGATATTCTTGTTGGTTTCCAGGAGGAGGTGAAGATTGCTTTTGGTCACCTTCTTGTAGTTGTTCCTGCTTTGAATTATCATCTTCATTCCCTGAACCAGCAGATGATTCAGGAATGCTCACCTGAGACTGAGAATCTGGGTTCTGGGTTTGTTCATGAGCCTCTGTATGAGTGAAGAGCAGGTAGAAGACACTCTTCTTCTTTTCTTTCTCTGACCTTAACACTTAACACTTAATCTGTTCTCTAATGACCTGCCTGTCTATCCAATCTCACTTTCCTTACATCTATCTCAATTCCTCTTTTCACAAGCTAATAATACAAAAAAATCTCATATATGTGTTCCTGGGACAAGTATGTCCTTAAAATGGACAAAATTAGGTTTAAATTACCTTAATTTAGCAAGAAGATGTTTAAAAATTAGAAAGTAAATGAAGAAAAACTCTTAGTAGCATTGGTATGGCCAGTGATAGTTTGGGACATTGTATTGACTTGTGGCCTGTGGGTTCACATCAGTTCTTTTGAGTCCTGTGTTTAAATGAGAGTTGGAGGCTGAAGGTGCTAGAGCATCACAGTGGACTCCTAGGGGAGAAAAGAAAAGCAGAGTGCTGGTCCAGATAGCTTTTGCTGAGAAAACTGGTCGCCTATTTTTTTTAATCAGAAGAGGGACACAGTTGAGTCCTCTCTGTGATACACAGAGAGGATACACAGAAAAAAGACACAGATCTCTATTCCTAAACATTTGTTCATGAAACCGTACAGTTTTGGAAAGAAAAAGACCCAAAGAAGGAAGCCATAGACATTCTACTGCCACTAGGGAACTAGCATTAAACCTTTCCCACACGGCCTCATCACAGTAGTCATTTCTGAGTGTGGACAGGCAATCTTCAATTGTCATCAAAACCGTGTCTCTTACTGAATTTTATTGCCCTGCTCATGGTCTTGAGGCTCAAGAAGGAGGCAGATTTCTGAAGTTCTTGTGGGCCCCAGTACTCATTCATTTTTTACATCAAAATGATGATAAGAAGACACTTGAGCAGCAGTTCTCAACCTGTGGGTCGTGGCCCATTTGGCAAACCTCTGTCTCCAAAAATAATTACAACACAGTTCATAATAGTAGCAAAATTACAAGTATGAAAATAATTTTATGGTTAGGGGTCACCACAACCTGAGGGACTGTATTAAAGCATCAAAACATTAGGATGCTTGAGAACCACTGCTCTAGAGAATCAAGAAAGACTGAGGAAATGAAAAAATAGTTGATTGAGGAGAAAATTGGGTTTTCCCTTCTGTCACAGAGGGGATTATTCACTTTGGAACTCTAAGAAATAAACACAAGATTACTTGAAAAGTTAAATCACAGATCTCCAGAGATCACAAATGTCTTGCAGGGCAAAGTAACCCCCAATTTCTACCCACCGTAATATGAAAAAGGAGGTCAGTCAGACTGATTCTGCTAGAAGAGGGAGAAGATGTAAGGGACTTGTTGAGTTCTTGCTATCTTAACTGTCATCTACCTGTGTGAAATTAAACAATCAAACACCTTTTTTCCCCCTCCTTGGCAGTCCCCAAATTACCTACTTATTTTCGTTAAATAATCCATATACTTCATGTTGTTTATTCTTTTGAGACAGTCTCCTGTGGTGATATTGTGTTCCCCAATATATCGTGCACCCTAACAAATTTATCTGGGGTCAGAGAATAGAACAGCCACTAGACAGACATAGAGGCCAGAAAAATGCTGGCACTCACACCTTTAATCCTAGCCTTCTGGAGGCAGAGATTCATCTGGATCTCTGTGAGTTCAAAGCCACACTGGAAACAGCCAGGCATGGTGACACATGCCTTTAATCCCAGGAAGTGATGGCAGGAAGCAAAAAGGTATTTAAGGTGTGAAGACGAGGAACTAGAGCTGGTTAAGCTTTCAGGCTTTTGAGCAGTAGTTCAGCTGAGATCCATTCTGAATGAGGACTCAGAGGCTTCCAGTTTGAGGAAACAGGATCAGCTGAGGAACTGGCAAGGTGAGGTAGCTGTAGCCTGTTCTGTTTCTCTGATCATCCAGCATTCACCCCAATAACCAACTTCAGGTTTGTTTTTATTTAATAAGATCTGTTAACATTTGTAACACAGTCTCCTATAACTCAGAATGCCTTAAAACTCAGTTTGTAGCTGAGGATGACATTGAACTCCTGACCTCCGGCATCCACCTAACCAGTGACGGGATTAAAGGCATGACCCACCTGATACCTGGTTTTACTCTACATATTTCAGTGTTTATTTTAGTATCTGTTTACATCTTTCTTTCATTAAACCCTTTGTTTCTGTTCACAAGTTCTCTCAGGAGGTGAACCTAAGAGAGAAACATTTGAGCAATGTGGCTTGGTATAAAACAATGTCTTCACAGTCGGTCTCCTTCCACCAGCCTTGCCGTTTCCTATGCAACCTGACAGCATCACAGGGTCTCTTGAGGAATGAAACTCTTGCGCTTGGTGCTTTGGTCCTTCTCATACAGTTTCAAATGTATACTAATGCTGAAAAGGTGAGGATGTAACCAACAAACTCAAAACTCAGTTCTTCACAGTTGCTTCCCTCCTTTCTCCTTCGCTCTCGGCAGCATGGTTTCCTGTCCCCCAGACACAGTCACAAACACCCATATCTAAATTCTCATACCTTCATCTGCACTCTGAGGTAAGCTCAAGGCCAACAAGACCACCGTCAACAGGACCACTAGCATCTTGGAGAAGACTCTAGAGTTTCCCTGAAGTGTGTGCTGGAGGATGAGAGGAATCTCCTTTAATGAGTGGCAAAAGAATGAGGGCTTTGGAACTCCACTGACCTCATATCTGTCACAGCAGGATGTCCTACACAACTTTCTTTCTCTTTTGGATTTTGATCCTGCAGGATACTGTATGGAGGTGGTTGTCAGTGTATTTCTAATGGATACAGCACTTGAATAATATTGTTACTGTGTTGAAGGAACACTCTCCAAGCAATTGACACAAATATAAGAATTTAAATTCCATCACTATTTAAATTTCGTTCCTGGTTATCGTAACTGTGAAATTAAGTGTAACTGTGTGTGTATTGTGAGCTTGTATTTAGGGGTATAACTGTATTTTCCAAGCAGTGATGACATAGGCTTACAGTGAGGCTGTAAATGACTCTGTTACTGTATCCAAAAACGAACATGTTAAATAATTTTATTACTATAATTCTTTCTCCACCAACAATAATGTACATACCCTCCATATATGATATAAGATAATTTCCTTTTACAGAAACTAATTTCTGGTCAACTACCAATCTCATCAATTAAGAAATGCTCAATGCATTAGGATGCCACATGACTAAACAGTAATACAAGTTCAGTCTACCTAGATACAAAAATTATTCTCGAGTGAGGTACGTAGCTTTCATCAGAGATACATTGGTGAAGTATATATAGCCTAACATATTTTGTTCTCATTAATAGAGTTAAGGTTATTAAAGCAAAAGTAGCCAAGGAATCCACAATGATGTTTCCAACATAGAGGAACAAGGATACAAGAGTCCTGAAATGAATCATTATGTTTTGAATCATAAGACTTCTTGCAACCTCCCTCCTTTCCAGAATGATTCATTAGATTGGGCTTTAATTCTTTTAGGAAATACATCTTTTATCATTGCCACTATTAAAGACTGGTCAAGATTCAGTACTTGATTATCTGGTCTAATCCATTCTCTTGCATCCCTGGTTTGCCTTCCCAATGCACTTGATACTGTTCTCTCAGATTGGGCTTTAGTAAGAGGACTTTGTCCACCATAATCTTGACAATTTCTATCCTCCACTAAACTTGTGAAAATGGTGTGTTGATATCCTATGCCATGTATTGATTTTTCCTTACAATCATCATGCATTTTGCATTGGAATTTTTTACATTAATTATAATCAAATCCTTCTTGTTTTCTAAACCAATCTCTAGAGTTCAGTATAATAACTTTAATTTGCTCTTATTTTTAGTTCATTTTTATACCTTTTAAAAAGAATTCATCATTTCCCCTTCTCTCTGTTCCCTGTCCTCTCTCTAACGCCTCCCATACTCTCCTCAAATATGTGGTCTATATTCATTATTTTTACTCATTCATACAAGTGCACACACACATACACAGACATATACACAAATATACATATGAATATAGAAAAGTAATGAATTAGTTTAGTGTTGCTCATATGTATGAGTTTTGGGCTGACTACTTGGTATTGGGTAACTGATCAGCTGATTAGTGGCCATGTGCCTTGGGAAGATTTATTCTTCCTCTATCAGTTTTCCTTAACTGCCTGTAGTTCTTAATATTAATATGTGGAACAAGCTATTATGTTTCCAAAATGTCCTCTTTGGGTGCCTTGACAAGACATTTTCTTCTCACCTGTTGTGCAATCTGTTATATTTAGGAGTTCTCTGTTCTTCCTTTCCCTGGAAGATGGAAATTATAAATGAAAATATCACCTGTGTGTTCACCAGACAAAACTAAAACAGAGGTTAGAGAATCACTGACAGTGAAGACTATGTTCTGAACTATGAGATTGTATTTTCCTTTTGTAATTCATTACCCTCTCTATTCATTACTGACATTAAAGAAGGCTGGGAAAGGACACGAAAGCGTGACATTAGGCAGAGCCTACTGAAGTCTTTCAGGACCCACTAAGCCAGACAGCTGATTTCACTGCAGTGCAGTCTAGTCATTGGCCCTGGGACTCTACTCTTCTGTTTCTCTTTCCTATTCATACCTGAACGTCTATATTAAATAGCTATCTATTAAGACCATTCATCTTATGCTCCCTTATCATTTAGAATCTAGGGAAACCAGAGACTGTCATGATATTAAATAAAGGTGACGGAACTAAACACCTGCTCTATTTTCCATAAACTCCTTAAGCACAGGGAGATTGTGATACTACCAGAGAATGGCCAAGTAGTAGTATCTCTTCTCTCAAAACACTCCTCAAAAATTAGTAGAGGAAATCTCATTATTATTGTCAGCACACAAGAGTTGTTAAGATCTTTTTATAATAATCTCTGCACCCCTTACTCTACATAAGCAGAGCTCAATTCCCAGCCATGCAATGAAACTGGGGACTCCTTCAGAATTTCCATCCACCCCTGGGCCCTACTTGTTACCTAGCATTTCTGGATTTGTGGATTGCAGCATTGTAGCTAGAGTTTTCCTGCCTTGCCCACAGTCAGGACAAATCTTTGTCACCTGCCAGTCCCACAGCCGCTCAGACCCAAACAAGTAAACACAGAGACTTATATTGATTACAAACTGTATGGCCGTGGCAGGCTTCTTGCTAACTGTTCTTATAGCTTAAATTAATCCATTTCCATAAATCTATACCTTGCCATGTGGCTGGTGGCTTACCGGCATCTTCACATGCTGCTGGTCATGGAGGCGGCTGCAGTGTCTCTCCGCCTCAGCCTTCTGCTTCCCAGAATTCTCCTCTCTCCTTGTCCCACCTACTTCCTGCCTGGCCACTGGCCAATCAGTGTTTTATTTATTGACCAATCAGAGCAATTTGACATACAGACCATCCCACAGCACAGCATAGTTATCTTTGAATTACAGTTAATATCCACTTATGAGTGGGTATATAACATGTTTGTATTTCTGGGTATGGGTTACCTCACTGAAGATGATTTTTTTGTTCCATCCATTTGCCTTCAAATTTCTTAATGTTATTGTTTTTAACAGCTGAGTAATACTTCATTGTGTAAATGTACCACATTTTCTATATTCGTTCTTCAGTTGAGGGACATCTAGGTTGTTTCCAACTTCTGGCTATTACAAATAAAACTACTATGAACAAAGCTGAGCAAGTGTCCTTGTGATATGATCAAGCATCCTTTGGGTGTAGGCCCAAGAATGGTATCACTGGATCTTGAGGTAGACTGACTTCAAATTTTCTTATAAACTGCCATATTAATTTCCAAAGTGATGGTACAACTTTGTACTCCCATTTGTAGGCTGACTTTTCTGTACTACCAGCCAGTTCCAAATAACTATTCAGGGACTTATTATCACTGCCTGAAGAGCCAGCTTCCAGCAGCCCAGGGAATGCAAAAAAAATTCACAAATGTGTTGAAGACTAAAATTTTTCTATCTGAGGGGTAACAAAAAAAGGAACTTATGCATTCTGATGGTAAATGTCTTTATTATTGCATCTTGAAATAAAATCTCTACAAAAATCTGTCTCCACATAGCTACATCTCTTTACACAACTGTATCTCTCTTCTACACAGCTCTCTCTACACAGTGCTACACAGAAAAAACTCTGGACAGATATATGAGTTACATTTTGAGGGTCACAAATGTTCTGATAACACATGAGAGATCACACAGTTTCTCTCGGACTTGGGATGTCACATTGACTGGCCAATGACTAACGATGGCAATTCTTGGCTGAGCAGTCAGGAGGCATATAGCCTGAGAGATACCATGGAGAATTACATTGAAACTCATAACCTACACAATAAACAGATAGTTGGCTGGACCTTGAGTCCTGCATTATAAATATGATGTTAGGGGTACATGCAGAGAGTCAACTACTGAGAGAAATCTGTGCAGGGAGTTATGTCTTCAATGCTATCAGCCAGACTTTTGCAAGTGAAGAGCTGAAACTAAAATTACTTCATGCCTGATCTTGATTCAACAGACACCTGGAAATCTGTCTTTGTGCAATTCATGTGCAGGGGCAACTAGTTTGCTTTGAATTTGTTCTGTAAATCAGCTAGTGGTGTAAAAAGCTGTCTTTGTAGCTAGAATACTGTTACTTTCCTATGTCGGTCTGAGCTATGAAAAATATCTTGGTATTATTTCTATTCATCAAAAATTGTACAACTTAAGAAGAAATCATCTTCCTGTTCATTCCCTGATATATGTGTCCACTAGATGGAATATATACACGAGATAAACACACAGGTAGTGGGGTAAATACCGATAGCTCTTTTTATGGAAGAAATGTAGTGGCATATGAGAAAAATTATTGACAGAAGTAACCAGTTTTCAGAGTCTGTGGTCCCATAAGCCTTGCTTGATGAGGTTTCTCCATCAGAGAGTTATTCATCTGGTGGGTCAACACCTGAATTATTAATTGCCATCTGTTGTATTTTTGTGATGGCCCATGACAACTAATTGTTAATTATAAATGCTTGGCCAATGGCTTACGCTTGTCTCCAGCCATCTCTTACAACTTAATGCACTTCTATTAATCTATATGTTGTCTCAGGCTCATTCTCCTCATCTATGCTTCCCATGTTGCTTCTTCCACATCTGGCTTGAGACTCTGGAAACTCCACCCTTCTTCTTCCCAGCATTCCTCTGTCCCCCAAATCCTGCCAAGCTATCAGCATGCCAACTCAATACTAATGAAAGTAACACATAGTCATATTTTACAAAAAGATTATTCAACAGCATTTCCTTCTTTTTGTCTAATTAAAAAGGAAAGTTTTAACTTTAACATAGTAAAATTATATACAACAAAAAGTGTTAAGTAAGAATTACAGTGACAGTAATAATTACAGTAAGAATTACAGTGACAATATTCAGTCCATTTGTATTTGGCAAAATTAGAGGGAATATTTTATTGTCTATCTTATCTTTGTGAGTCTACAGTTTTTTATCTAATTTACCTTTTATCAAAACTAAGGAAAACTATACATTTAATTATTCAGTCTTTAACTCCATAAAAGACCCCAGAAGGGTATTACTTAATGACAGGGACATCAGGCTGCCTAGACAGTCATTCAAAGTTCTGTAATGTTGGGGCATCCAACTTTAGTCTACAGGCCTAGTATATCCGACAGACATTTTTGTGAAGCAGGGAATTTTGAAGGACTGCCCTACCTTGTCTTGGCTAAGTTTGGTGGTCGCTTTCTTTGCATCCTGCTGGTCTAGTTTGGACAGTATACTGTCAGCAATTGAGGCAAGGGCAGTTCCTTTGCCCAAATGTCTAGCTTTTCCATAAAGAAAACAAACTCCATATGGAGTTTCTTTGATGCACATCATCCTCCTTTGAAGCAAATTGGTGCTGTCAGGAGCAGAAGTGTCTCATTGACATAAAAAGCCTTAGGTTATTAAGCTCACTAAATGACATATTCTGTAGGTCTTGGGCATATTTGAAAAGCATTAATCTATCTAAATACATCTGTGTATGACCTTGAAAACATACCTAACACGACTATAAGTTTGACTATTAAAATGACTATTAATCTATATTTCTAAATTATGTATTACATTTTAATTATACAGTGCAATTTTAAATATAATTATACATTACATTTCTAAATTACTCAGTACATTTTTAGACAAGCATAGGAAGCATAAGTGAAGTAAATGAGCCTGGAGCAGCACATAGATTAAAATGTGCATAATTGCATAAGCACAATACCCTAAACAAGAATAGAAACATACATACAGTATAACAAAAATAACCTTAAATTTGTATCAATATTCAAAAATCATACCAATGTAAAATATATAAGACTAGTAGTTGTTTTTTTTTCATTTAAAAGTAGAATCAATAGTCTACCCTTTTATCCTATCATTTCTATATTCCTTTTATTCTTTTAGAAAGAGATATTTGAATTTAATTCTTTTGTTTAGTTTTTTCTGACTATGACCAATAAGAACTTGTAATCAACCCTCTTAAATATTGACAAACATTAATAATTCATTGATTAATCCACCTATACCCCATATCTTGGGAATGTGGGTATCATGTTCTCTAGACTAGTTCCTGTTGTCTGGGGTCAATGGCATCTCTAGGGGACCATACTATCTGTCCTGTAGTCTTTCATGGCTTTCTCCCTTGTGTCTGAAGCCATGATCCTCAAGAAGTTTCCTTCTCCCTCCCTTAATCTGATCTTTATTATTTTGAAGGAATCTATAGATTTTTGTTTCCTGTGGAAACAAAGGATAACCTCTCCCCCAAAACAATATATTTCTCAGCTTTCATTCTGAAGCCAAGACATCTCTAATGTATATAGGCTGGATTAATTCAGCAGTACCTTCCATAATCCAATGTCTCTCAGCAGCTGTTTTTTTGTTTACTAAAACTTTAGTCAGATTTTTCTTAATTATACTTAACAGTATATAATAACTTATTAGCTTCCATAAGACTACGACTTTCTGGAGTAGGGCTTGTGTTCTGGGACTAGGGGAGCATAGAGAATAACATTACCCTTGAAAAGTTAATAGGCACCAAGGCCATATGTTAATAGAAGGGCCATAAGTTGTTTTTGCCAGAGATAAGGAGAGTGATTCCCTTTTTATCAAGCAGGAAATTTTCCAAGCACCTGAGGGAATAGGAGCTTTATCTAAATGCCTGACTTTGGGAAAAGATCTCTGTTAAGTTTGAGCCTTAGAAACAACAGTTTCTCAATTGATGCTCCATTGAGTGTCAAAATAAACCTTTTAACTCATAAACACATTACACAGAGAGACTGGGAAATTTCCTGCTTCTTTTATAGCACACCCCTGCAGAATATAACAGGTTCTTATATGACTCAGTTTATCAATATAGCTTAAGCTTAACAAACTTGGCAAAGACAAGTAGACTAGGCACATTATCAAGCATGAATATGATAAGAAGATATTCTTAGAATTAGATAAGAAGATATTCTCTAAACTAGTGTTTTTCAACCTTTCCAGTGTTTTGACCCTTCAATACAGTCCCTCATGTTGTGGTGACTACCCAACTACAAAATCATTCCCTTTGCTATTCCACAATTGCAATTTTGCCATTGTTATGAATCTCAATACAATCATCTGATAGGTAGGTGGTCCTAGGCTTACTCTGTAAAAAGGTCTTTTAATCCCCAAAGAGTCCAGACTCAGAGGCCAAGAAGCTGCTCTAAGCCCTTTGCCAGACTGCTTACATTGCAGGAAATGAACATCCCACTTTCTGGTGTTTATGTTTGGTTCTTATGCCTGTGACCTTAATTTTTAGCTTTTTATTTATTTTGAGTTCAAATATTAACGATATAAAACATTTTGTAAACTTAAAATGTCCCATAGCCTTGTAAATTTAAATATTTTAAAAAACTATTCCTTAAAAAATATTACTTTTTAAATTCTGTAAAACTCCAAAATTTCCTCTTAAAAAAGTTTAGAGTCTCTTAACTGTGTGTTCCTGCATTATCAAAAATAAAGTACCTTTTTTTTTTTTTACTTCAAGAGAGAGAAAACAACACATAACCACAATCTGCAAAAGGGAAAAACCAAGCCCCTGAAGTGCAAACAGTTCAAAGTCAGTATCTGGAATTCATTCATAATCCTTTTGTTTTTTTCTGAGGGACTAGATCACCTCTTTGGCCCCACCCTTGGCAGCATGTACATAGCATGCCTTCGGGATCCTGGCCTGCTCCATTTCACTGTGGCTTCAGTTGACTATCACATGGCACTGGCATTTCCCAAACTGTTAAGGCCTGCAATTGCAACTAGATTCTCTTTGGAACTCTAGCCTGCTACATATTTGCAAACCTCAGCTGTCCCCATGATCTCTTCATGTCTTTAAAACAATTATCACCTGGATGACTCTGAAATGACAAGGTTTAGCTGCCAGAGCAAGATACATTCTCACATATAAAAGCATGGAAGTACAGCTTCAACATCTTATTAAACAAGCATTGTTTGTAAATACTATCTTTCATAAACCTTGTTTTCAGTACAGGACAGGAATTATACAAAAATCTACCCCAATCCAGAATATCTTAGAGACCTTGGAGACCTTGGTAGGCCAACTCCACGTGGTCACCTTTAATCAAGATGGTGAAATCACATGACATTTGCCCTCTCCAATCCTAGGAAAGATGGCTGCCAGCCATGTGGCTGCCTAAAGATGGTGGAAATTCAAAATGGAATCATGCCACATAGTTCCTTTAAAATTATCCATGTATAGATTTTTAATTATCAACTCCCAGTGTTACTAGTTTTAACTTTTCTCCCCAGATTTTACAGATTTTTAACCATATCCAACAAAATAAACATATAAATCTCAAAGTGCAGAATGTTCACAAAAATCAAGTCTAAATTTTTTTTGGATTTTTTTGCTTTCTTTTCTCTGTCCCTGTGTCTAGGGCTCAGACTGACAGAGTGACATAGAAGAAATTTTTAAATATGCTTGAGTCTAGTCAAGGAAGGCCCATAATCCAACTTGAGAACCAGTTTTCAAATAAAATATGATAACATAAAACAATTTTAACATTATCTATTCTAAAGATAGCTGAACTCCTGCTAACCTGAACCAAGTGACCAGAGCTTACAGATAAATTCTGAGCCCTGGCCATAAATGTAGCCAAGGCAGCAGCAGTGGTGACTGGCTGCTGTTGTGTTCGATCTCCAGGGTCAAGAGACTCAACATACCAAAAACAAACAAACAAACAAACAAACACCAGAAAGTCTATGAGCAGAAGTGCCATAACCTTGACCAAAAAAAAAAAAAAACCAAACAAAAAACAGTACAAAAAATATCCAAACAATTTCTGTATCAGCTCCATGCTTGTAACAAAATTTACAAACACACCAGAAAACACAGACAAAACTTTCCAACAAAAGAGGAAGACACATCTCTTGAGGGAAACAGACAAAACTTTCATGGGCACACCAGAAAACACAGGCAAAACTTTCCAACAAAACAAACAAAACTTCCAACCAGAACCATAACCAATAGGCAGGTTACATCTCTTGAAAATCTTTTTGTACAATGTGAATATGTAATACTTTCATTGATTAATAAAGAGCTGATGTGCTGATAGCTAGGCAGGATTTTCAGAGGAATGCTGGGAAGAAGAAGGGCAGAATCTCCAAAGTACTGAGCCGGATGTGGAGAAAGCAACATAAGAAGTTCATAGATGAGATAAAAGAGCACTGTGGCAGCACATAGATGAATAGAAATGGGTTAAGTTGTAAGAGCAGGCAAATGTCTCCTGTTGTCACTTTAATTTGATGTACCTAATCATAGTCTCTACCACAACAGTTGGAAAATAAAACATTAGAATAAAATTTCATAGTGGTAAAGCCATATCTGATCGGAACAGCAAAGGTCAGAAAGCCAGCATAGCTGCTTGACAAAAATCCAGCAAAGCTGATCACGACCAAGGCCATTTTTCAGTTTTGATTTTGATCTCCATATGTTGCATGCTTAGGGGGCTTTTACTACTTGTACGATTTTGGCATATTGGATTGATGGAAACTTTCTTATGAATAATTTATCCAAGGAGTACTGCTTCCAAGCTTCCATGGTAAAGTCATGAGTACACTACTCCTCTCCTTTCTAGGGACATATCCTTATCTACTTGAAGGTCTTCCTTAAGTTGTGACACACATAAAGAAGGCAGATATCTCTTTATGAGGCTCTGAAGTATTCTTGAAGCATCTGCCCTTGTATTTACTCAGAAACAAGGTAATCAAAGTAAACTTTAAAAGATCAACAAGGTCCAGCTGGAGAAGTTAACAATAGATCAGAAGTTGACAAGAGATTACAAGCCTCTTCTAAATATATGCTTAGGCAATTACATGGCAGGTAAGATTGAAGGCCACATATGATATGTCCCTGAGAGGAAGATACAATAACAAAGTTAGATTCATTGGAGTTATCTCTGCCTACACAGAGGCTCATATTGATAGGCTAAGAATGATTCAGAAAAATAGTAAAAGAATTTTTTACCTTTCTTAGAAAAGTTATTTGTGCAAAGCCACTGTGATGTCATATGACCAAGGAACAAAAGAATGCCAGGATTAGACATGTAAATAAACTCCATAAAGATATGATATATAAACATTTGCCTGCCTCACATTCATAAATGGTCCCTGGATATGATTTAAAAATTCAAAAGTGCCCTAACACTGGTTCCCCTGATAATGATTGAGTGTCCATGGTTTCCTTATTCCTCAGTTTTCCTTCCTACAACTATATAATGTGTATATAAATGTGGAGAAAAATCTTTGTCCATTTTTTTCTGTTTTTCCATGTATCTGTGATATAATAGTCTGTCTTTGATTTAAAAAGAAAATAACAACTTGTCCTCAGTACCATCATTGTCCTTTTCTTCTTTCAGGATTTTTGTGTGAAGATCTAAGCTATGAGTATAGCTTCCCTGCTATTTCTAGGCAATGTAATCTCACAGCAGTTGTCTTTAGGGCCTTTACAATAGTGCTGATCCTTCTTCCATGTTTGTGGACAGACACTGAGAGTGAGTTTAAAGCTCAATTACCCACAGTTGTGTTGTCTTCAATGGTGTCTTGCGTTTAGCTTTGGATTGTGTGTGTGTGCACACATGAATTTTTCATATATAACCTAATACATAATAATTATCAGCAGAAAATTGTATGGAAGATGAGCTTTTCATGGCAATAGCAGAGAACACAGGGACCCATTACTAAGAAAAAACCTCACAGAGCAGTTACTTTAAACTCTTCTGCATGCATCCAGTGTATTTGCGTGCTATTGATGTTGAAGGATCATTCATGCCATCTCCTGAAGACAGAGGCTTATGCATCTCATTAGTCATTCCCCACATCCACCATATACTGGGTTTTAAATTTTACTATCTGTCATCTAAACTTGATCAATTCAAATTACATAGTGCCTAGACAAGGCAAAATATTGCAAAGCAGTGGAAGAGAATATGTATTTATTTGCATTTGAGTAAATGAAAATTCAAAATCAACAACTGAAATTATGGCTTGTAGTAAAGTTATGGGTTAGAGTTATTTTACATTGCTTTGGCATTACAATATATAAATAAACCTAGCATTGAACTTTATCTTTGTCTTAATTAATGTTGCTTTCCTCCTTAACATTGGTCAGAGTATAAAAGCAGCAAGAACCTCACTGTCCACCCAGAAACCATGTATTGGTAAAATTTTTTGCTAGAAGGTTATAAATCTCACTCATTTAGGTTTGTCTTCTATTTTGTCCTCACTTAAGTAGTAATCACTGTATTTTCCATCTAAATTGCAGATTTTGCTTTATGAAAATTTGCCAGTGTCTCCTTATAATCTGTGGTCTATCTGCCCTGACTTTGGCAAGAGAAGTTATATGCCCCAAGATGATGGAATTCTTACTATCTTGGCTGTATTCAGAATTGATTTTCTTTGAGAATGTTAATATACTGGTATATAACTAATAGTTCATCCAGGTTAATATAATGATGAGTGAAAATGTTCTTACTGCCTATGCAGGAAGTAATCTTTACAGTACCTGTTGTGTTACTACCCTCAAAATGTTTTATTTGTTCAGGTTTCAGTGAAAATTAAACTCATTAATTTCCCAAGATTGATGGCCAGAAAGACATCAGTATTTGATTTTCTCTACCTGAGAGAGCAGGGATGTGTTGGTGCACTATTATACCTAGTACTTACGTAGGTGTAAATAGGAAGATGCAAACTCAAGCCCCGATTCTTGCAGAGTAAGTGTGTTGCCCACTGAACCATCCTCCTAGTCTAACTTCGGTGCTTTCTAATCTTCCTTTGGTAAACATATATAAGACAACGTAGGTAGCATAATATGTGGGAAATATGACATGGAAGAGTTAAATGGAAGACACTGTAAACCTGTCAAATGTGATTTCATTAAGTCTAGCAAACTCCATACCTGTCATTACATCCTGGTCTGTGTCTCACTGTTAATCTATTCCATGTACACTACTCCTATAAGATTAGACTCTTTTATAGAAAAAGGTCTCCAGCTCCCAGCACTATGGTTCACAAAAGTCCTTGCAAATTGTGGTCTTTCTCCTCTTGCTGTTTGTCAGATAGTCTCTTGTGTAATCATATCAGGTCAGAGTTGTGATGTTACAGAATGAACTGACCCATCTTTGTTGTCAGGATACTGGTGCTTTTGATTCTAGGCCACTGATTGTTTTAGTTTAGGAAAGAAGCAGAGGCATGCCAGCTTGCTTTCTCAGTGGCTGGCAAGACTCACTGAAAATGGGAACTTTCAAGGGAGATCATAGTCACTATCAGAACCATCAAAACTATGTTTGCTTATGATAGAATGCTACTGCTCTCTATAATAATTCAAGAACTTGTATGTCTTTCTTATAAGTTTCAATTTGCATACTACCAATTAATGTACTATATTTAATAAGTGCAATGTTTAGGAATTATTAATGAACCACCAGCAAGTGATGGAGTCATGACATGAATGTGTGAAGTGTGTTACATTTCTTAACAAATATAGGTCCAGTTATTTGAGTTATCCTGACAATGACTATAATAGAGCTGAAAAACATTCACCATATCAAGTCATTTAGAAAATATTCAGAGGAGATGCTATTCTGCCCAGTAATGATCCTAGGGATCATTTGCCAGTGTAAAATTAATGTATTATGATCTACAATCACCCATATTTCACCTGGCTCTGGCAGAACCTAAGTATATTTATTGAAGAGTGTGATACAGGATGGACACAAGGTATTTGTTGCTGTCATAATCAAATTCATTCTTCAAAGAATAATATTAGTATAACTTATTCACTTCCTATCAGTTGTGGAGAGATTTAGAAGTCTCCCATTGGTCTTGCTAACAATAATGATCTCCATACCACAGGTCAGGAATCAATGTTGAATTTTAGCTAGTCCCAAACCTGTGAATTTCAACTACGTATTCAGGATTAGGTAAATTACTACAAACCTATTAGATAATATCAGAATGGACAGGAATGAAACATTCTAGGAGCATCTGTAATATGGATAGTCCAATCCCTGGAATCTTTACAGTTCCCAAATATTAGGTTCATTTTGGATCCAGTTCCTGATAAAGTTCCATAGTGTGTGGATGTGTATCATTTATCTTTTCTTTAGGGAAATTCTTTCTGGTAATTACTTTAGCTTTCTGGGAACACTGTACAAGTACTTCATGATATTTTATTAGCCATATCTGACATATTCTTGATTAATTTCCATCAAGGAAAATGAGACTTCCTCTACCTCTGGCACCTGCTTCTTTTAATTTGTTCAATAGTAACTACTGAATTAGTTAGTCTTTTGGATTTCTTTACAGAGTAACCTTAGGAATTAGTTTTTCCACCTCTACTCTCTTTTTGGAGACGGATTTTCCTTGAACTGATAATGTTGCCCACCTCATATTTTTACGTTTTGCAGACTTACAAAGTCTCTTTGACTACGTACTTAATGAACTGACTCCATAAAGTGCTGCTATCTCTATTTCCCTGACTTGGACCATAGCAGGGTCATCGGTGAGTCTATGTTGCCTCTGTTTAATCTTAACTCTGAGGGACTCTCAGCAGTAATGAAGGAGACTCATTTCCAGGACACTGTCCTTTCCTGGTTCGTTCCTTTGTCCACTGAGTATAACAATTAATTTCTTAATGGTTCTTATTTTCCCTAAAAATTCAGTATCATGGAGAACACAGGCTCAGTTTTACAAATTACAGGAAGTTATGCTGACCTTTCTGGAGACTGTACATTATCTCCTTTCTGAGAATATAGCTAAACAGTTCCATAGATGAATAAGCCAGGCTGGCCAAATTTATCAGTCTTCTACCCATCCATGTAATAATATCTGTGTATGTAACTATCAATGTATCTTTCTATCCATCATCTATCAACTATCAATCATCTATCTCTCATCATATAGCTATCATCTATTAACCACTTATTCATCTATTAACCACTTATCAATCACTTACCATCATCATTTCTTGATCTATGTATCTATGTATATCTTATAAACAAGAAACACTCTTTTCTTCCCCCAAATGTAAAACTTTTATTAAAAAGCAATATGATACAATGGTTGAACAAGCATAACGACAATAGACATACTAAAGTGGGCAGGGGAAACCCCACGAGGCCTCCACCCTACAAATAAACTATAGCCACCAAGGAATTCTGAGCAGGAAAATGAGTCTTTTCCAGGGATGAGCGTACCAACTGGTTATTTGATACTAAATAATCATCTCTGAAAACATGTATACACACTGAACATGTTGAATTTACATATGCTTATTACAATAATTAATGAAAAAGGAAGTCATGAATTTGAGAGACACCAGGGAAGGATATATGGGAGGGTTTGCATGGAGGAAATGGAAGTGGAAAATGATATAATTATGACCTCAAAAAATAAAAGAAAAATTAATCTAACAATAAAAATTATTAAGAATCATGATTCAGTGATTTATTTACTTGAGTTTTTAAATAAATTATAGTGATGGTGATCCAGAATATGATGTAGTTTTATTCTTTTTAAATATAGATATTGAAGATGCATAGTTAGTGGGTTATTACTTAAAATATAATGATATAAACAGAGAGATGCAGTAAAAGCATTTTGTTCAGTTAAATCCTTTTAAATTGCTTGTATTTTGTAGAGGCAGCATAAAAAGTATCAATAACAAAATAAAAATAAACATTAATGCACTAGTTTGTAAATATATGTAAATACAACATTTACAAGACATTCATACAGACAGCCCCCATCTGAGGTAATGGTGTGTCAGTTTACTCTGTAGATGAAATATGTGGGAATTCTTCTCAAAACCACTCTCACTGTTT
This sequence comes from Peromyscus maniculatus bairdii, assembly GCF_049852395.1. Classification (NCBI taxonomy): domain Eukaryota; kingdom Metazoa; phylum Chordata; class Mammalia; order Rodentia; family Cricetidae; genus Peromyscus; species Peromyscus maniculatus. Next base: position 153,899,393 of record NC_134854.1, on the reverse strand, counting down.
CTGAAAGAGACCATCTTTCCTAGGAATTGCTGTTCAGGTAGAAGCTCAAATGTTTCCTATGTATAGCGGAAGGTACAGGGCTAGGGGTGGGCTCATGGAAGCACCTGGGGTTTGTGTTGCTCTCTTCCAATAAACACAAGTTCTGTCACTTTTTAAAAGACCTTGAAGTTCCAGTAGCAGCACACACTGCACACAACCCCACCCCGAGAGTGTTTTGCATTTCTCTGTGTCTTCTTCCTTTTTTTTTATCACATGGAAGGAATCATACTAGGAGGACCTTCTTGCTTTTACATTGATGGTAAGGTTATATTTCTATTATTTTGTATTCTTAGCAAGTTCCCTCAAAATCTTTTGATGGCTGTCCTAATTTGCCTCCCCAGCATGGCTTCCCTCTAAATCTTGAGTTTCCCCCACCCCAGGGGACTGAGGCTGTGGTCATACTGGAATACCACATCTTTTCTGAGCTGCATAGTTTTTTTTTTTAATGTTATTTTTATTAATATCCCTTCATGCAGCCAAGACTAGCTATGATCTTGTCTTCCTATGTCAGCTTCTTTGGTGCTGGACTGTATTTATCCGTGTGCACCATCCTCCCTCTTCCTGAAACTTTTTGACACATTTCCCTATTATCATTGATTCTTTTGTTGTATTTTGGAGAATGGTATGATTGCTTGAGTCATTCTCCGGACTTTCTAGGCACAGTCTAGGAAGTCATCCTTCATCTGCCATGATACCTAAGTTAGGCTGGTGGCATAATTCTTGATGCAAAGTGGAGGAAACAGATAATGTCTGAAACTCCTTGGTGTTGGTAGGGGAATCAGATGCTAATTAAAAGAAACAGAGTTATGAAGATTCTTGCTATGGAGACAAAGTCATTTTATCTTTGTCTATTTATAGCACTGTAGGAAAATCTCTATATTTCTTTTTCTCATAGATACAATCGTCACAAGTTTACAAATTTTTATATTGCTATTGCCTCAGCTATAATTGAAAATAATTTTACACAACTTCTCACCAGCTATCACAGCATCTAGCATGAAGTAGATGCACATGAATGTTTGAATTAAGAATGAAGACTTGGATAGAAATAAACACGTTTATTTATTAGTGTATATTTATATGTACAGGCATATGTGAGAATGATGACCTTATAAAAAGTAAAATCATTAGTATCCCCAGTGCCAAGTATCTTAAGAATAACAGTTTCTGCCATTTATTAGGTAACTGACAATGTATAGGAAGGATGTTGGAAAACATGTATAGGGCCTTTTATAGATAGCATTTTAATGTATTCTATGAGCTACTTATTTTATATGTGAGTCCAGATTTTTGTTTTCTGACTGAGTTATATTTCTATAATATTAGTAGTTCAGAAAAAAGTATCTAGACTAAAATATGTAGATGAGACAAAACAAAACAAATAAACATAATTTTATTTTCATGGCAGCATGTAGGAAGTCAATGTTTCCTTCAGTAGCAACTACAGAGGACACTTCAGACACAGAGTATCTGGATGAAGTTCTGCTTGGCTGTATTGAACAACAAAAGCTTTTTTGTGGAGAAAACAAACCAGCTCATTAGTGAATTTTGGTATTTGATTGACTATGAGAGTTCATGAAAGTGAATATGTTGAGAATCAGACACAACATTCTAGAAGATTGCATTAGTGTATCTTCGGTTGTGCAGAAGAAATTAGCACCATGGCAGGGATAATAAGCACTGTCCTACAGGTCACATTGATAACTATTGTAAGTGTGGAATTCATCATAGGAAGCTTAGGAAATGCATTCATGGCAGTGGTGAACATCGTGGACTGGGTGAAGAGAGGAAAGATCTCTGCTGTGGATCAAATCCTCACTGCTCTGGCCATCTCCAGAACTGCTTTTTTGTTTATGTTAATCACAAGTTTGTTGGTAACATTACTGGACCCAGTATCAGTGGAAAAGAGAATAATAATGCATACCATTTCCTGGACAGTGACCAATCATTTCAGTGTCTGGCTTGCCACATGCCTCAGCATCTTTTATTTTCTCAAAATAGCCAATTTCTCAAACTCTGTTTTTCTTGCCCTTAAACGGAAAGCAAAAAAAGTTGTTTCAATGACACTGGTGGTGTCTCTGATAATATTGTTTTTAAACATTATAGTCATAAACATACTCTGTGGTAGACCTAAAGTAAACACACTTTACTGGTATAGTTCAAATAACACTTTAAAAGTTTATGCAATATTTTTATTTACCAATACTATGTTTATACTCATCCCTTTCACTGTGACCCTGATTACTTTCCTCCTGCTCATCTTCTCCCTGTGGAGACATCTGAGGAACATGCAGTACAATGCCGAAGGATTCCAAGATGTCAGCACTGCGGCCCACATAAAGTCGCTGCAAAGCATAGTCACCTTCCTGTTACTATATACGGTTTTTGTTATGTCACTTCTTTTACAGTCTTGGAATATTAGCTTTCAACAAAAAAATCTTATTGTTATGGTTTTACGGAGTACAGGAATAGCCTTTCCCTCAGTCCACACATGTGTCTTGATTCTGGGAAATGGTAAACTGAGGCAGGCCTCTCTTTCTATGCTGTGGTGGCTGAGGTGTAAATACAAATATACAGAGAACTGAGGTCCTTAAAATATCTCAGGTATCCTCTTTCACATTATAGAGAAAATTCAGCTTATAATAACTAGATTTTAGATAAGAATCAGGTATATGAACCTCAGAGGTCATAAGCCTTCAGGCAAAGAATTCATTAGAGAGGCAGATAGAGAATATTTCTGTCTGTGAGCAGGCTAGCAGCAATGCAGGGTATGAGGATAAGCTTCTTTCTGTCATGGAGAGCAGAATGTTTTATAAGGTCTCTTGTGGGACAGGAGGGAAGGGGGGAGAAATTGTGCCATGAGAAAATGGACCTCATGTTAGCTGATATCATCTAACCAGAGATGGAATCAGTATGTGTTTTGGTAGTCTGGCTACAGTGGGTATTTCCAAGGGTCCACGGACAGTTCTGGGTAATAGCCACTGCAAGTACAAAGGGACTACTTAGTATATAATATAAATATAAATATAATATAATATAAAGTTGGGTAGCATTCTGTATTCAGTCCTTCTCTTTTTAGGGTCTTGTGGTCTGGAACGGTCACAGGAGGTGAGAAGTACTGTTGTACCATGAGTTTTGGAGTAATGAAAGAAAGACTGCAGGATGGGGGTTCAAGTCCATGATGTGATGATACTTAGAGGGAAGAGAGATTGCAGGGGTATGAGTGAATCTAATGATAAGGGATGCTTATAAGTATAAATTTGTTATTTATCAAATGTTTTTCATTTGTATCTAACTTTATAAAATCTAGAAAATTCTAAGTAGATTAAGTACTATGCAAACAGTCCAAGTTTGCAGAAATGGTACAAGTATGTATATTGCCATAGAAAGATGTACATAAGGACTGCTTACATGTAAAAACAAGTGTTGATATAAGTTAAGTATCAATCTTTATCTTTTTAAAGATTTAAAAATGATTCAGTAGTATATGAGATGTGTCTATGTACATACAAGTGAGGCATGAAAAAATGCAAAATTATTTCATTCTATGACAAAAGAATGAATTCATAATCTAGAAAAAGTAAAAAAATTGAATATAAAATAGAGGTTTAGACATCAGATATACGTATCCAATGTTTGAGTATAAGATCAATTTAGAAAATTAAAACAAACAAACGAACAAAGAAACAAAAACTTTTGGGCCACCTAGCAAGTGCCTTGACCTGATGAGTTAGATCCTTTCTCCATAGGATGTCTAGGGGGATGGAACTAATGTCACTGTCTTGTCCTCTGACATTCACACACCACCATAAAGGATAGCCAGCACACACTAATAGTAAATATTTCTTTAAAAAATAAAAACATTTTCTGTTTCTTTCAGTGTCATACCTAAAAAAGTTACCCAAATTATTCCAGTATAATGCAAACCTGGGAGTTGGAAATTGAGATAAAGAAAGACCTGATAAATCCAAGGAACAACAGAGTTGATTGGCTGATCCTCTCTCCACATTTTCCCTAATCCACCAGCTCTGGACAACCCCCGGGAATCCTACTTCTCTCTTCCTGTTTCCCTCTAGCAGACTGGCACAGTTTTCCAGCAACTCTATGACTGATCCCAGTCAGCCAATCATTGACTCCATCTGTTGATTCAACTTGGCTTTATTGGCACTGTGGAATGGACATATGAACAATTTTCCCATAACATTTCCCACTTTCTGTCTAAATAAAAACGAAAGATTTCAACTCTAACATAGTAAAACTATGTACAATAAGAACAATTATCAAGTAAGATATACATTTACAATGTCCAGTCCAGTAGTATTTGGCAAAATCAGATAAAATACTCTATTATCTATCCTAGCTTGGTGAGTTCAAAGTTTTGTACCTAATTTACTTTGTATCATAACTAAGTAAAACTGTAATTATAACTGCCTCATCCTTAACCCCCATCAGAGACCTGAGAAGGGCATAATATTACCGTAGTAAACAGGAAGTGCAGAATAAGCAGCTTCTAAAATTAAGAAAGGACAGAGACTTCTGGCTGCCTCAACAATCACCCCAAGGTTCCTCTGTAACATTTGGGTATCCATCTTCAGTCCACAGGCCTAAAATATCTGACAGACTTTTCTGTGAAGCAGTAATTTTGAAGGACTGTCCTACCTTGTTTTGGCAAAGTACAGAAGATGCCTTCTTTTGTGTCCTGCTTTGTCCAATTTGGACAGGATACTGTCAGCAGTTGAGGCAAGGGCAGTTTCTTTGCCCTGTGTCTAACTTTGCTACAAATAAAAGCAAACTCCATATGGAGGTTCTTTAATTACCATCATCCTCTTTTGAAGTAAATTGGTGCTGCCAGGAGCAGATGTGTCTCACTGTTATGAAAAGCCTTATATTATTAAAACATTAAAATACCAGATCTCTGAAGTATTGAAGACCATGTATCTATTTAAAATATGTCTCTGATTGTCCTTGAAAACATACCTAACATGACTATATGTTTAATTGTTATAGATGACTAACTACTAACCTGTATTTCTTTATTATCCTAAATAGCTTTCAAGGACTAGAACTTTATATTTTTAAATGAACTGCATAGGTACAGTACCTTAAAGAAAAATAGAAACATATAATACAGTATAACAAAAATATTTTTATTAATATCCAAAAATATCTTAAGCACAGAAACATGTATACAGTATAACAAAAATAACCTTAGATTTGTATCAATATAAAAAAATCCATACCAATGTAAAATATTTGTGACTAGTATTTGCTTTTTTAGTTTGAAAGTAGCTTCAATGATCTACCCTTTTATTCTGTCATTTCTATATATCCCCTTTTTCTTTTCAGAATGAGATGCCAGAATCTAATTTTCTTTGTTTAGTTTCTTCCCTAAGTATGACCAATAACAGCTTACAACCAGTCACCATAGATAATGACAAATCTCCATCAAACAACCAAAAACCATATACCATACCTCTTGGAAATGTGAGCATCAAGTTCTTAAAATTATTTCCTGCTCTCTTGGAGTGATAGCTTCTTTTGGGGACCCTGAAAAAAATGAGATAAATATCAAGTTATGCGAGAGTTAGCTGTTATCTTTCTTAGATTATTTGATGAAAAAATATGATTTAAAATAAAATATGGACTGGTAACCACTAAAAGGGAGCTGTCATAGTGTTTATTGGTTGGTCAATGGTGTTCTTCATAGCATTTTGGTAACCACACAGGTGTGGTACTGTCTCTCACATGTAGAGCTGAGTTTCTCAGATAAAATGTACCCTTCATGCATGAAGGTATCATCAGAGAGTGAGAACAATGTCTGCTATGGAGGGAAGCTGTCTCCAGATTCAGCAAAACACCTATAGGAGAAAACTGCTCATGCCACCATTTGCAACTACTCTAGAGTCTGAGGCAAGAAGATCAGGAGTGGATTTCAGCACTGTGTGTTAAATTCCTAAAATAATTAATTTAAAATTATTATTTAACTATTAAGTATATGTAGGAGGGCAACCATCCTAAAGATACAATCACAAGTCACATGCTCCACAGAAGTTATAGGCAACAGCTCAACACTTGATTCATTCTCTGAGGACCTGAGTTCTAACATTGAGAACCACAGAGCAGGAGAGAGGCAATTTCTGTAAGTTGTCCTCCTAACTCCACATGCCTAACATGGTATCTAGAGCTTAATAAGATTTTTAATTGCAATTATAGATAATAATTCATATTGTGTAGAACCTTAGGATTATTTTTCAGAAACTAACTGAAATATGTGGATGGTTTTGTTGTTGCTGGTGTGTGTGTGTGTGTGTGTGTGTGTGTGTGTGTTTATGCTTATAAATAACACAACTACAGCACAATCTATCTGCAGACAATTGTAGGGAAAATAAACTTTTCTAGCAGATCCTAGAGAAAACAAGGAAACATTAGGGAAAAAAGCAAACTACAAGTCTATTCCTAATATGTCCAGCAAGGAGCCAATGTATTAGTTGAAATAAATTATTGGTGTTGAGAAATACTTATGGCATCTTCTGAGGACTGATGCTCACCCACTACTTTAGTCATTCCCTGCAACCCCCACTGGGTTTTAAAGTTTTACTGGTGGCAACTGTGCTTGGTGATTTCCATTACAGAGACTAGAGAAGGCAAAAGGGTGCAAAACAGTAAAAGAGAGTATGTCTTTAGTTGCATTCTAGCAAATGAGGCCTTGGCTTTCACACCAACAACTGGAGATTATGGCTTGTGGTAAGAGTGTACAGTGCATGATTTGGAGTTATTTTGCACTTTGGGGAAAACAGTGTTTCACATAACCAGCATTGAACTTGTGCTTTGAATTAATTAAACATTGATTTCCCATTAACATCAACTACAGACTATAAAGGTGCAGCAACTTTGCTGCCCACCCACAAACCAGGTATTGTTCAACCTTTAGTACAGCAGGTTATAAACTTCAGCAGTGAAGCTGGCTTTGCTTCATATATTTTCCCAATTTAAAGTTACTAATGAGCATATATTTTACCTGGTTAATGACAGAATTTGCTTTTGCAAGTTGTGTTAATGTTTTTGTAGCATCATAAACTGTTCTGGCTTTGTCAACAGAAAAAAGAAAAAGTTCTAATAGGTGATGGAATTCTCATTAATTATGCAATTTTATCTGGGCCTCATTGATTTAGAGACCATAAATTATATACTTTAGGGTGGTTTGGCTAGGTCATAGATTTTCATTGTTTTGAACTCTGGGGTTCCCTAGTGACTGAACCAGTTTATGCCAAACCAGCAGAAAGCAAAGACTACTCTTTTCCTTTCATTTTCAACAGCATTTATTGTCATTTGTTTTCTTGAAGACAGGAATGCACATTGGAGTGAGATGGAATCTCAAAGCAGTTTTAATTTGCATTCCACTGATGCTGAGGGTGTTGAATAGTCCTTCAAGTATTTATTGACCATTTGTATTTCTCGTCAATCATAATGATTTTTATATAGAAGCTTTTTTAAAGAAAATATATATCAATGCATCAATAGGCAGAGGATTATAATTTTAGAAACAAAGATCAATGTACACAGATACACAGAAAATTATGTATGATTTACCACTTATGTTTGGTATACTCAGTTTATAAACTTGTCAAGAATGACACAACTAACACAAAACCCATTGATGATTTCTACTTCTTAATAAAATGCTGGTTCTGAAATGGATTAAGACACTGCTCTTCTCAAATGATGACTTACTTTTTCTGACCTTTGGACTTATTGGAAATTACCCTTGGAGCCAAATTCACCTTGTTTGAAAATCACCGTCCTTACTCAGCAGCTGCAGTTCAAGTGCAAATCTAAGGAGTTTCCATCCAGAATGAAAGAGGATGCAATGTTCCTTCAGGACCAGCCCCTCAGAGCTGAGTGTTTCAAGACTCCACTTAGTTCAGCTCCTTTTCTAAAATCTCAGGACATTCTGCCATCAGGATTCACACCACACAGTAGTCCCCCATGCTTGCATTTGCATTTTTCTTCTCAAAGCATATTCCTAGAAGCCAGAAGAACCATAACATATTTGTGTTAGATGCCCCTGCAAGGCCATGCCTTACAGCCTAGGCCACTAATCTGAAGAGTTATAGGAAGTAATTGCATCTTTGGTGATGGGATGGCCAAACACCCTAATTGTTGTGCTGGAAACCCTATCCAATGACTGAGAGATCTGGATGCAGAGATCCACGGCTAGGCCTCCCAGTGGAGCTCCAGGAGTCCAATTAGAGAGAAAGAGGAGGGTCTATATGAGCGAGAATTGTTGAGACCAAGGTTGGATAAAGCACAGGGACAAATAGCCAAACGAATGGAAACGCATGAACTATGAACCAATGGCTGAGGGGTCCCCAACTGGATCAGGCCCTCTGAATGGTTGAGATAGTTGATTGGCTTGATCTGTTTGGGAGGCTTCCAGGCAGTGGGACCGGGTACTATGCTCATTGCATGAGCTGACTATTTGAAACCTGGGGCTTATGCTGTGTCCCTTGGCTTGGCCTGGGTGGAGGGGACTGGACCTGCCTGGACTGAGTCTACCAGGTAGATCTCAGTCCTCCAGGGGAGGCTTTGCCCTGGAGGAGGTAGGAATGGGGGTTGGGCTGGGGGAAAGGGGAGGGGGGACGATGGGGGGGGAGAACAAGGGAATCTGTGGCTGATATGAGTTGTATTGTAAAATAAAATAAAATAAAAAATGCATTATACGAAATTCTCAAAGAACTAATAAAAATATTTTAGAGCCAAAAAAAAAAAAGAAAAGAAAAAAGAAAAAGAAAAAGAAGAATTAGGACCTTGAAGAAGGAAGTGAAGTCATTGGAGGCGTACCCTCAGAGGGGATATTAGGTCTACAGCTTCGCTCTCTCACTTGCTACTTTGTTGCCTCTTGACAGGAACACTTCTGATCCACTCCTGCCAGGCTGTTCTGCCTTACCACAGACCACAGAACAGTGGAGCCAAGTGATCATGAGTGGAAACCTCCAGACTGTGAGCCAAAAGTTCCTTCCTGTTAAGTAAATTAACTCAAGTGTTTTGCAGTACTGACATAGAGCTAACAGGGGAGTGTTCCATCTCTGTGTTGATGGTAGGTCTATTTCAATTTTTACTTTTTGCTTAAAATGTGCCCATCTTGGCCTGATTTCATTCTCAATAAATCATAGTTTACTTGTCAGTTTTTAAAATATGTAGAACTCACTTGTTTTGCATAGGATGTTTTTAGGGGACTATAGGAAATATACAGTCAGTCTTCACAATGAATTCTCCAGTTTTCCCTGGAGAATATATGAGAATTGAGAGACTTTTTTTTTGTATGTTAGCATGTGATATATTATTTTCTTTAGTTTAATAACTTCTTAAATAAGGATGACTGTACCATGATTTTTACTTCCCATCTTTTCCAGGGTGTGTATCATGTTTCCTCTGCCATGTTGCCCAAAGTGATGGTTACAGAGCAGATGTAGTAGGTAAGGAAAGGTAGATATAAAACTTTGAGTCTTTGGTGCTAATAAAGGAATCAACCTACTGAGCAGGAAGAGGTAAGACTAAGGAGGATTCTTTCTGTTCAGAGGAGCTTATTTACCTTAATAACAGCTTCAGAGACTGCATAAAAGTGCCTCATTCCTACACATGGAAGAATATTCTGTAAGATTGCTGAATATTTGCACTGAATACATGCGATGGTACCTTGGAATTCTGTGTAAAACAGCATAAAGAAAAAAAAAAACTATAAGGGAAGCTGTGCCTTGGGGAAACAGGTTTATAATCTCAGCTACTTGTGAGGTTGAGGTTCAAATCCTGTTTGGACTGTAGAATGACTTTGAGGCCAGACTAAGCAACCCAGTGAGACTTTCTCACAATAAAAAGTAAAAAGGTGGCTAGGGATATAGCTTCTCAGTAAAAACAATTATCTGGCTTGAGTAAGGCTCTGAATTATTAGTTCTGTAATAAATAAAATAAATACAGAAAATCATCATATTACTAAGCATGAGCTAGATACATGGTCATTGAATCAGTGAGAACTTTTGTTGGAATGGAAATAGAAGAGAGTTGGATTTCAATAAATATGTGCTTATGCTTGTGTGTCATGTGTGTGTGTGTGTAGATGACTGCCCTTGAGACTTATGTGAAGTAAAATGACTAGTATAGTCTCTGTGACATAAACATAGCAGCAGTGATCTCTAAAGAGATTTTGAGACAATTTGGGTACTATGTATGAAGATTTTTGACCCACATCTACATAGATTTACATATGTGTGTATATATATATAATGACATTTCTGTTCATTTATTTAACTGAAATCTACATAAATCATCATTTTAGGGAATACACATACTATTTCATATTCTTTTAAGTAACTATATGAATTATATTTTTTACTATTGTACAGAATTCACATTGTGTTATTAAAATGTATAGGTGAGGCAAAAAAGAAAATAATGCAAATAAATGAGCCTTTGCTTGTATGTTAGCAGATGAGAATTCAACACTTCACTCAACTTCAGAAAATTCCAAACTGCTGGATGTAAGGCATGCAGCATCTGGATGAATCATAGCTGGGCTTTTTTGGGAAGAAAAAACAAGATTTTCATGGAGGAATTATGAACCAATTCCTGGGAAATTTAGATGTTTCCTAGTTAGTATTATTTACATGGAATTTTAAAGAATGAATATTTTGAATTTTTAATAACCAATATATATAGCTTTTAAAACACAGCAGTGATATTATAAATTGAAACATATTCTCACAGACAATGAACAACAGCCTCTGGTTTGCTTCTTCAATCACCTTATTTATGGAAATAGTAACTGGAACCTTAGGAAATGGATTCGTAGCACTGGTGAATATCATGGACTGGGTCAAGAGAGGAAAGATCTCTTCAGTGGATCAGATCCTCACTGCTCTGGCCTTTTCCAGACTCAGTTTGGTGTGGTCTGTGCTCATTTGTATACTGGTATCTGTACTGTGTCCACATTTGTTTATGACTTTAGAAATGCTCATAGTGACTGAAGTTATCTGGATAGTGAATAACCATTTCAGCATCTGGCTTGCTACATGCCTCAGCATCTTTTATTTTCTCAAGGTAGCAATTTTTTCTAATTCATTTTTTCTTTACCTAAAGTGGAGAGTTAAAAAGGTGGTTTTAGCAATGTTACTGGTATCTCTGATCCTTTTGATTTTAAACATTGTAGTTAAACTGGCATGTATTCATTTATGGATTGATTCCCATGAAGGAAACATGCGTTATAGTTGGAGAAACTTGACACAATTTCCCAGAGCTCTCTTGTTCACCAACGCATCCCATGTTTTCTTACCCACAAACTCCATGTTCATGTTCATACCCTTCACTGTGTCCCTGGTAGCTTTTCTTCTGCTCATCTTTTCCTTATGGAAGCATCTCAGGAAGATGCAGGTCAGTGCCAACAGACCCAGAGATGCCAGCACCGTGGCCCACATGAAAGCCCTGCAAACTGGATTCTCTTTCCTGCTGCTATATGCAATTTATTTACTTTTTATTGTCATGGTAATTTCGAGCCTTGGATCGGTGGAGGAAACAGTGACCATTTTCTTTGAGTACTCTTCTGGATTGGCTTTTCCTACAAGCCACTCATTTGTCTTGATTCTGGGAAACAGAAAGCTGAGACAAGCCACTCTTTCTGTGCTGTGGTGGCTGAGATGCCGGCCCAAAGATATGGACACCTTGGGTCCCTAGTAAATTCCAGGGTTCATTATGTAAATTCTTTTTTTTTTTCTGGTTTTTCAAGACAGAGTTTCTCTGTGTAGCTTTGCGCCTTTCCTGGATCTCGCTCTGTAGACCAGGCTGGCCTCGAACTCATAAATATCCACCTGCCTCTGCCTCCTGAGTGCTGGGATTAAAGGCATGCACCACCACCACCCGGCTCATTATGTAAATTCTTGAGGATGATAGATCAATTCATAGAGTCTGAAGAGGAAATGCGAAAAATGGGGCTCCTTGGGGAGTGGTAAAAACAGAGGAAGGTGGGAGGAGGGTAAAGGGGAATAGCAGTATACAAGTGATCTCATAGGGAAATGGGTAAAGGAGGGAAGGGGGAGGGAGGTATGCAGGAGAAGAAGGAGCTAGATTCATAAAAATAACCCTATGGAGATCTGAAAAAGTCACAAAGTATCATACCATTAACTGTTTACTTAAGAAAACCTATAATTCAGTATATATACATGCATACATACATACATATATACATACATGTGTGTATGCATGTGATATATATATATATATATATATATATATATATATGAGAGAGAGAGAGAGAGAGAGAGAGAGAGAGAGAGTAGTTTAAATGAACTCATGAACTCTTCTCATCTGGGCAGACAATACTTCATCTGAGAGCCAAAGACATTATATGGACTCAACAGACTATACTTGAGAATATATATGCATATGCAAATACATGCATGCAATAACAACTGATGAAACATAGGTCACAAATTTGAAGGGAGAGGGGAGGGGTATACATGAGGTTTTGGAGGAGGAAAGGGAAGGGAGAAATGTAATTAAAATAAAATCTCAAAGCCAAACAAACAGAATGAGTAGATTAGAAGCATATTATGAATAATCATGCAATCCAGTTCAGTCACATCAAAAAATAATGAGTTTTGTGGGGAACAATTCATTTGAAATACATTACACCCTTTGCAATACAATTATGTATATCACCACATCAGGATACCTAATATAGAATATGATCCATAACAGTAGCAAAGTTACAATTATGAAGTAGCAGTGAAAATAATTTTATGGTTGGGGGGTCAACACAACATGTGGAACTATATTAAAGGGATGCAGCATTAGGAAGGTTGAGAACTGCTGTTCTAGTGTTTCCCAACATCACTTCCAGTGATTCAGGTAGGAGAGGTTGGTCATCAAGAGTGAGTAACCATTGGAATACTGGGTCAGAGTCATCCTTCTAATAGGGCACATTAATAATCTCATTATCATTGCCATAGACCTTCCTATTGTTGTATTGTTCTGCCTCTTCCATTGCTTTGGTACCAGGACAAGTTTAGCTGAACTCTAAGATGGATGTGGGATGTTTATATTATGCCTGGAGAAAACACACACACACACACACACACACACACACACACACACACACACACACACATACACACTCACAAACACACAAACACACTATAGCAGCCCCATATGAAAATTTTAATATAGAAGCTGTGACAAAAATTATTATATTAGAAGTGAGAAATAATTAATACTACTGAAAATTCAAATAATATGAATACATAAGAAAATAATTTAACAATTTCAGAATAATGAGATTATGTTGTTTATTTATTTATTTCTCCTGTATTTTAGAGACAGGAGTGCTGTGCGATGTTCTGTATGTCCTGCGGGAGCCTGTTCTCAGGTTCCTCATGGCTTTACCCAGTAGGTCCACATAGAGGATGATTAGGACCATGGGCCTGAGTGCAGATGTCTGAGATGGTCTGCATTTGGCTATGCTGTGGGATGGTCTGTATGTCAAGTTGCTCTGATTGGTCAATAAATAAAACACTGACTGGCCAGTGGCTAGGCAGGAAGTATAGGTGGGACTAAGAGAGACTGCCTGGAGTGGCTGCCAGGACACGGAAGATGTAAAGTACCAGTAAGCCAAGAGCCATGTGGCAGGGTATAGATTTGTGGAAATGGATTAATTTAAGATATAAGAACAGTTAGCAAGAAGCCTGCCACGGCCATACAGTTTGTAACCAATAGAAGTCTCTGTGTTTACTTGCTTGGGTCTGAGCAGCTGTGGGACTGGCGGGTGACAAAGATTTGTCCTGACTGTGGGCAAGGCAGGAAAACTCTAGCCACAAATGGCGCCCAATGTGGGGCAAGAGTTTTTACCTAAAACCTGAGAAAAGATTCTAAAATGGAGATAAAAACAACTTCCTAACCATTTCTCCAACTTTTATCATTCCTTGGTTGTCTGTAGTTGTTTGTCTGGGCATAAGGCTTTGTGAAATTTTACCCATCCATGTGAGCATGATTAGTGGTGTTTTCCTTGTTCAAATCATGTTTAGGCAACCATATTAATAAGACTTTATGGGTATAGCTTCTGATATTCCTAGGACATACAATCTCACAGTAAACACATTGTTTCTCTGACTCTTGCAATCTTTTTCCTCTTCTTTCTGTAATGATTCCTGAATTTCAGGTTCTGGAGTGTTTTGGAGATGTGTGAATTGGGACTGGGCTCCACAACTCTACGTTTTCATTGGTTGTGGTTTTCTATAATGGTCTATGTCAGTTGAAAAAAGAATTTTCCTGCATGAGGGGTAAGGACTTGCCTGGTTATGTGTCATAAATAAAAGGTAAATTCATGAAATTAGTAAAAATCATTACCATAGTTAGATTAAGATGTTGAGAAACAGAAAAAGGAATTCTATGTGTAATATTAAATCTTTAGTAAAAGAGAATTATATATATATATATATATATATGAATATATGTTTGTTTATTTGCATGAAACCATTCTTCACATTGTAGAGTGTGTCCTTGGAATAGATTTTCTTGCTCTCCTAGTATTATTAATTCATTTCTTTATTCAATTAGTAAGTATAAATGCACATTGAACATCTTTTATATGTGTTTTTGGAGAAATTTTCATAAAATTTGGAATCTATGAAATGAAAAATGAGTCTGTAATATGTTAGTATGAGAAGACATTTGTGTGTGACTATAATGTATATTCTTCACAATATTTTAATATCTTAATACTCACATATGGTGATATTTTATTTGTACTGAAATGTGATTTTATTTGTATGTTAATAAATAAAGTTGCAGGGGTCAGAGCTAATATCAAGCCATAGTAGAAGTCTGGCAGTGGTAGCATACAGCCTGACAGGCAGATATCTGTGTGTTCAAGGATACCACCAGCATGGAGACACATGCCTTTAATCTCAATACCAACCATAGAAGACCTGCAGGTCTGTATAGATAGACAATGATGAGGAGGTCATGTGGTTGGGTTTACAACCAATGAGAAGACAAAACAAAAAGTCAATGAAAAGACAGATACACAAAAAAATAGGTCTCTTTCTGAGGGGAAGGACGACAGCGACAGCAAGGTGTAAGAAGGAGGTCTTGATCTTAGCTCTTGGCTGCTGCTCTGGCCTCTTGGGCTTTTAACTCTGCATTTGGCTCTGTGTTTCTTATTGAATAAGACAGTTACATCTACACTCACATGCATGTAAATTAGATTTTCATGTAAAGAACCTTAAATAAATCCTCTTGCTTTCTTTACCTTTAGTTCAATTATAAGTCACTAATATAGGGGTCTTCTTCTTGGTACGCAATACATCATCAGTCTTACAGTGCTTTTGATTCAGGTACCACTTCTGTTACATGTGTTAAGATGATAATGAATGTCAAGGTCACTTTTCAGGGTTTTGAAAGCTTATTTTGATTAAAACACTGGTTCTTCATTGAGGCCCTTGCCATGACTCACAGCCTGGGTCCTGTAACATTGACTAGCAGTGGTGGTGAGGGAAAGTAGAAAGGTCTGACACATGTACAGAAAGCTGGGGTCAGGTGGGGTGTGTGCATTCTGATGGGGAGACAACTACCACCACATCCACATGGAATGTCAGTGTGTTCATTATTTATCATACAGGGGAGGGGTTCTCTGTCTTGGTAGGAGGTCTCTGTAGGTGAGCAGTCTCAGGCTGTATACATGCAGGAGCGGTAGCTAAAGTTACATCTGTACTTACTGGTCACTGAGACTCCCAAGGAAACCTTTGCCATCCATCTGAGCCTTATTTGGGAAAAGCGTTGCCACTCCCATGGGGCTGAGGCATTGGAGCACTTGGGGTGACTGTGCCCAAGATCAACAATGCGCATTCCCTCAGGACTTCACTCTCTCAGGGCTTCCTCCAACCCCTATACGTCTGCAGATGTTCCCAAAGTGACTGGAACACAGTACAAAGGCTTGTCATATTTGGGGATCACAGAAAGCAATGGTTGGCTTAATCATCTGATTACTAATCTTTGGTGTAGTTGATATATGAAACTTCTTGTGAATGAATAATTGAATGAGAAATGCATGCACCTTCTAAACACACCTACATATGACACTGACTTGTCAATGGCTGAAGACACTTTTGTCTGAGGTAATAAGTTGTCACTTTTTCACATGACCTGGAAAGAAAACTGTCTTCCTTCAGAAGTTGCTATTCAGGTGGAGCCTAAATGCAGTATTTCCAGTTCAGAATCAAAGGGCTCATGAAAGGCCTTCAGTTCTCAGTGTGTCCTCATTAGAGACTTGAGATGAAAAGTCCAGAAGTCTGCCATCTCAATATCTATTCTACAAGGAGCCAACAGCAAAGTTGTCTACATTTCTTTTGTACTTTTCCTGGAGTTCATTGTTGGCACATTGAAGGAGCCAAGTTAAAGGAGGCTTCTTGCTTTCACATGAATGAAAATTTTGTGTATCTACTTTTTAGTATTTTTGTGAAAATTTGCTCATGCTTCCCTGCTGCACTATCTCCCTGTGCCTTTCCAATAATTTAAGATAAATTAATCTTATATAGTTTCTTTATAAGTGATTACCTAAGCACATCTATGGAAATGGGTAGGCTAATTATAGCTCAGAATCTTTCTCTGTATTTCTCTCATGTTTTCAAAATCAATCTTGATTCAGGGACCCGAAGATGGAGTCACCCATGCTCAGCTGAATAAGTATAATACATATTTTCCTGTCATCTTGTTATTTACTGTTTGTATTGCATTATTGGACTTTTTTTTTTTTTGGTTTTTCGAGACAGGGTTTCTCTGTGTAGCTTTGCGCCTTTCCTGGAACTCGCTTTGGAGACCAGGCTGGCCTCGAACTCACAGAGATCCGCCTGCCTCTGCCTCACAAGTGCTGGGATTAAGGGCGTGCGCCACCACCTCCCGGCACATTATTGGACTTTTGCTTATGGATTACTTATTGAGGAGGAAGGTCTCACTAATGCTACTTGTCTCACACTTTGTGAGGCCATGTATATTCATGTACTGTGGTGCCTGTTAGTAAAGATAACTGAACTGATGTTGACACAGTAGAGGAAAGGTGGATAAACCTATAGATCCTTGGTGTCTATGGAGAAATGTATCCTATGAGATAAGGGGTGACAGAAAAGGAGAAGAAATCTTGTTATGTATATAGACTCATTCACCTTAGTGATTGCTTCCCAGCACTACAAGGATATTCATACATATCTTTGCATGCAGTCATACACTAGTGCAATTTTACACAATGCTTGCAATCAATGTTCAATGATTTACACTTGCTAGCATTTTTTAAACAGTAGCACCTTAAAAATTATTAGTGACATGCATGAGTTACATGAAATCATAAATGCTACATAGCAGAAAAATATGCTAATAACAATGGGCTTTGGATTTAAATGTGTATGGATATTGGCATGTGTATACCTTTGCATAAAATCAAATAATTTTAATAAATACATATTTTCTCAGTATTGAGCTTTTGACAAATGGATGATTTTTTCATATTATTGGATTGTGGACAGTTTGCTAGAAGTGATTTGCATACTGTACACATGTCTGGAGCATTGCTGATTCCAGGTATTTAAAGATATGTGGTACTAAGGAATTTCTAGCCACAAGTTAGGATTTTTGCTGCCTTGTATATAGGATAGAATTTTTATGTGATTTACCCAATACCATAATAATATTTAAGAGAAAATGAGCAAAATGCAAATAAATATATCTCTATTTTTATCTTAGCACATGAGGGATCAGGTTTTCCTTCATCAAAATTTGCATGTCTCTAGGCTACTGTGTGTAAGGTATACCTTATCTGGATGGAGCTCAGTAGAGGTGTCTAGGAAAATTCAAGGCTATTATGATGGAAAGTATGAAGTCATTAGCAAGGTTTCATGGCATGTTTGGTATTAGACTTGCAAGTTGTTTAAGGAAACATGCTATGGGGTTTTGAGAATTGAATGTGCACATTTGAGTAGTGTGTGTTAACAAATCTTAAACAGTGACAATAGAAATTGGAGCATTCACTGGAAGATGAGTGGTGCCCTACAGAACACATTTGCAGTCATTCTGAATGTGGAATTTGTAACTGGCAACTTTGGGAATGGATTCATAGCAGTGGTGAACATCATGGACCTGGTCAAGAGAAGGAAGATCTCTTCAGTGGATCAGATCCTCACTGCTCTGGCCATATCCAGAATCATGCTGCTGTGGTTAGTATTACTGAATTGGTGGCTGTCTATGCTTTATCCAGGGAGATGGATAACTGAAAGAATGTTTGTGGTAATACACAGTATCTGGACAGCATTCAACCAGTTTAGTCTCTGGTTAGCTACAAGTCTCAGCATCTTTTTCTTGTTCAAGATAGCAAATTTTTCCAACACTATTTTCCTTTATTTTAAGGTCAGAGTTAAAAAAGTGGTGACAGTGACATTGTTTGTGTCTTTGTTTCTCCTGTGTTTAAATATTATAGTTATTAATTTACATGAGAACATCTCTACCACTGAGTATAAGGTAAATATGTCATACAGCTTGACTTGGAATAAGACACGGCTTTCTGGGCTATGGTTTTCATTTGCCAACACCATGTTTGCCTTCATACCCTTTGCTGTGTCCCTAGTTGCTTTTCTCCTGCTCATCTTCTCCTTGTGGAAACATCTGAGGAAGATGCAGCACAGTGTCCAAGGATGCAGAGATGCCAGCGCCACGGCCCACATCAGAGCCTTGCAGACAGTGATCGCCTCCCTCCTCCTGTATGCCATCTTCTTTCTGTCTCTGGTTGCTAATATTTGGGGTTCTCTGCTTCTGGAGAAAAAGATGCTGCTTTTTTTCACACAGGCTACAAAGATTGCTTTTCCCTCAGTACACCCCTGTGTCCTGATTCTGGGAAATACTAAGCTGAGAAAGGCTTCTCTCTCTGTGCTGCTGTGGCTGAGGTGCAGGCACAAAGACAGGGACCCTGCGGTGCATGGAACCGGGGCTTATTTGTGTGGATCATCCTGCATCCATTAGAGGAAAATTGGATCACAAGAAATTCCTGTATTTAAATTTATTCAGTTTCTGAATTTCATAAAAATGTATGTTATCTTTTCAACTTGCAAAAGAGTGTTTTGAATAAATGCCATCTAAGCATGCTATAGTCTTTGTAGAATATATAAAACGTATATGTTAATATCAAGATGCTAATATTGTATAAATGCAGATTACTTGAATGCAAGAAAGATTATAACAAACATTAATTTTATATCAGCTAATTTCTTTTAAACACCTCAGAACAAGAAATCTAAATATAGGATATGTTTTTACACATGTTCCTTAAAGTAGAACGTTGTAATTTTATATACCATGCTGGTTAGATTTTTGTCAACTTATCACAAGCTTGGGTTATTTGGAAAGAAGACACTTCAACTGAGAAAATACCTCTGTTGAACTGGGCAGTAAGCAATTCTGTAGAATATTTTCTTAATTGATGGTTGATGTAGGTAGGTCCAATTAATTATGAGAGGTGCTCTCCGTTGGATGGTTTTGGGTTGTACAAAAAAGCAAGCTTAGCAAGCCATGGAGAACAAACCAGTAAGATGTGTTCTTCCATGGCCTTTGCATCAGTTTCTGCCTCCAGGTTGCTGCCTTCATTTCCTGCCCTGACTTCCATTCATGATTGACTCTAAACAATAAGCTGTAATAGATCCTTTCATTCCCAAGTAGCTTTTGGTCATAGTGTCTACCTTATCATTAGAAAGCAAACTAGGACATACATTTAAGGAGTACTTTTATATAGGAACTCTTAGTAAATATTATATAAGAATTGATATATAAGTTATGGATTACTAGAAATTAAATATACTGTCCATTATTTAAAACATCAGATTCAACTTAAAAATTTCAAAATGCATTATGACACCATGCACCTCCATTTTTTGGTTCAAAAACAACCAGATGGTCATAGAAAAAGAAATTTAGAGTAAGTTGTGAGTGACCAACATTAAGTAACATGGATGTTTTATATGCTTAAATGTTGTTGGTATTAATTAAATAACACTAATGAGAGGTAAATAAAAACATTAAATAAAGTTATAATGAAAGTAAGATGTTTGCAAATAATTTAAATGCAAGAGAGATTTGGAAAAGGAAGCATTGCATGTTTTCTCTGTTCAATGCTGTTTAAATCTTTAGGGAGAAGATAGACAATATACTTTGGAAATGAAGATTCTTTTGTAATTAATCAAATAAAAAATATTTCAAAATGCTGTTTTCTTTCTTGTTTTGGTATGGTTCTTTCTTTTTTTCCCCCTTACGTAGTGCTTTCATTTATTCATTTGTTTATAAAATGTCAAAAATGATGTCTATTTTTATGTTTTTGGTAAGAGTTTGGGGTTTATGTAGAAACAGGTGACATAAAATAAAATGTATGTATTTTAAATATAAAAGCAGATTTTGTATATTAAAGCAACAGATGATTTTGGTGAGGGAGCCAAAATTCTGAGATATAAAAAGACTTAGCAGGGCATTAAGTTGCTAGCAGACAACTCAAAAAATAAACTTGGCAAGGCTTTGGGATGTTTTCTTGATTGATGATTGATCTGGGAATGCCCAGCCAACCCAATAAATGGGAGTTCTTACAAATTCAGATGATACATCAAGAGACTGAGCTGATACTGACCTGAAACCTTCATTTATATTGGCAGATTTCACAGTACCAGACACTCCTGTCCTGGCAAAGACATGCCTCCTTGTCTAATAGTGTCAGAAGCACTTTCTGGTTGGATTTAAGTTCAACACTACAAAATGAAATGCACACCTGGCATCATTGTTAGCCAAGAACCTGATGCTATACAGGCTATAGAACTAGGGGAGAAACTAGTACTCTGATTCTGCCAAACTGCTAAATGGACATAGTATAAAACAGCTCCCTGTGATTATATTCATAGATTAATGCATCTGTCAAACTCCCATTAGAGAAGCTTCTGTTTGTAATAGATGGCAATTAACACAGAGGCCCACAACTGATCAAGGTGTAGAAAGTAAAAGACTGCGGGATGTTCAGCTCTAAATGAGACAACTATAGCACATGCCCTTCTCACAATGCTCAGGGATTATTGCAGTACTTGAGGTAGGATTATTTAGTAGTGTAAGAGCCAGAGGAAGAGGATGGCTGCAAGGTAACTGTTTTCTGGATGTGTAGGGAAGCTGCATATATAAATTCCTAGCAGTTATGATAATGTATACAAGACCTGTGCAAGCTCAAGGCAGAGCGAATCCTAGCATGGAGAGGGAGGAGGGAATGGAGGCCCATAAGCAAATCAAGGATTTGTTGGCAACCAATAGCTGAAGGGATATGGAAACTGTATTCTTTTAAAAGAATACAGCCCCTTACAAAACAACCATGACCCAGTGGCAGGCCATAGATCCAAGAATATATAAGGGCACAAATTGTACTTAGTAATTGTTAAAAAGAAGACACAAATATGTGTTAGTAGGCTATCAGGAGGCTGGCTCTGGGTAGAGTTATGGAATTGAGTGAATATAGAAACTTAGTGTATGAAATTCTCAAAGAACTAATGAAATTTACAAAAAGAATGAGTAGGTAAAAATTAGAATCATTAGTTTCAAAAATAAAGGACCAAAATAAATGAATGAAATTATTATAGTTTAACAAAGTGCTAAATCAATGACCAACAACAATTTAATTGTTTCACAAGTTCTCAGACTAAGCTGCATATACCCATGCAGCTGCATATACCTATACATGTATGCATGCAATAATAATTAGTGAAAAAGGTCATGAATTTGAAGGAGAGCTGCGAGAGGTATATGGTAGGGTGTAGAGGGAGTAAGAGAAGGGAGTTATATTATAGTATGAGAGAGAGAGAGAGAGAGAGAGAGAGAGAGAGAGAGAGAGAGAGAGAAATGGTGAACTAAGTTTTAACCAACTTCATAAATATAGAATCCTTTACTAGCAAGGAATACACAACAGTTTCAAGGAAGAACATAACTTTTGTATAGGCTATTAGTGAACCCCAAACTTTTTTCTAAGTCATAGATTTGTTATTATACATTATATTTTCTCTGTCAAAATTAAATAATTCATTAATGAACTATAAATAGTAAGAATGTTTCATGAATTTGGAATGTAAATGACACTTAATCATAGGTAAAATCAAAACCAGACCACATATTTCAACCAATTTTCAAACTAGAGCTGAACTATAGTACTCTTTACTGATGTTTGAAAATTAAAAACAAATATGGGAAATTCATATTTGTTAATGCATTTAGTAAAAAATATAGGATAAGTTAGTAAAATGCTTTCATCTGATGGAAAAGCTTGAAAACTAATCTTTAAGAATAAAAATTATGGAGAAGAAATGCTTACTTAAATGCATTGTATACAGAATACTAGGCAATGTTGTCTATGTCTAATTATGAATATAATAACATCACTTTGAGGAAAAAGAAAGTAAAATATATCAAAAGCACCTCCCCCTGTATTTCATAGCTAGAAAAATGCAACAATTAAAAAAAGATTGTTAAAAGTATTAACCTGATCTCCTACCTCAAATTCTCAGGTAAACTATAACTGAATGGACTATGATCCTTTGATTTGTCTGAGTATTGGTACCACTATTCTCAATGAACCAAAAAGTATATGAACACCCAAGTGTTTGTAAAATGACATAGTCTATGTATATTATGATGGCTAACATCCATTGCTAGTTTAATGGGATTAACAAACACCTTGCTCCTCAATGAGGCACACCTTTGAGTACATCTGTGAAGGCATTTAAGAGAGAATTACCTGAGGTTGAAGGACTCACACTAAATATTGGCACCACCATTCCACAAATTGGATTCCTGGGCTGAAGAAATAGAAATGGGGAGGGGAGAAAACCTTCTGAGCATGTTCATTTCTTTCGTTGCCTTATGATCCACCCAGATATAAGCAGGCAGTCATATTTGTGCTTGCTTACACACATTCCCATCAGCATGCTTTCACCACTATACTGACCTATGCCCTTAAACCGTGAGCCAAAACCAACCCTTTACTTTATCTACTAGTCTTTTGTCAGAAATTTTGTCAAAGCACTGAAAAACATTACTAATGCAGAAAGTTGGTGCCAAGAAATGGGGCTGTAGATGTGAGAAAACTGACCATGTGGTTTCCAGGACTTTGTAGGAAAAATGAAGAAATGTTTGTTGCTTTTCAGTTATACTGTTATGGAACTTTCAGGTAAAAATTCAGAAACCAGGATGGTAACTAAAATGCTGACCATGGAGGTAGCGCACATGAACCATTATGGGGAACATGGATTCTGTTGAGTATGGGTAGCCAGTGTGTAGCAGACTTTCTTTTGGGCCACCAATCAACTCCCAAATAGACACAGAACTTAATATTAGTTATGAATGCTCAGTGTTAGCTTATGCTTGTCCCACTAGTTCTTATAACTTTAACCTGTGTCTTTCATCTACATTTTGCTTGGGGCTTTTTAATTTTCTTTCATTCTGTGTGTCCTACTCTGTGTCTGTCTGTAGCAGGAATCTTAAAAGTTCTTATTAATAAAATCAAACCTGAGGCCAGTAATTGGGGTCCATGCTGGTAGATCAGAGAGACAGAGCAAGCCACAGCTATCTCACCTCGCCACTTCCTCAGCTGGTCCTGTTTCCTCAGACTGGAAGCTTCTGTGTCCTCATCCAGAATGAATCTCAGCTGTACTGTGTTGCTCCATAGCCTGAAAGCTTAACCAGGCCAAATGCTTAACCAGCCAAATGCTTAACCAGCCAAAATGCCTCTAGTTTCTGGTCCTCACGCCTTATATATCTTTCTACTTTCTACCACCACTCCCTGGGATTAAAGGCTGGCTTTCTGGGATTAAAGGCATGTCACCATGCTTGGCTGTTTCCAATGTGGCCTTGAACTCACAGAGATCCAGAGGGATTTCTATCTCTGGAATGCTAGGATTAAAGGTGTGAGTGCCACCATTTTCTAGCCTTTGTATCTAGTGGCTGTCTGTTCTCTGACCCCAGATAAATTTATTAAGGTACACAATATTTTGGTGAACACAATACCACCACATCTGTCTGTCTGGCAGTTGTCTGGCTGGCCTTGGGCATCTCCCTCTCTTTCTCCCTCATTCTTTTCCTCCCTTCTCTTAAGCCTAGATTTCTCCTCCTACTTATTCTTTCTGCTCACCACTCCTGCCTATCTCTCTACTGCTTAGCTACTGGCCATTCAGCTTTTTATTTGACCAATCAGGTACCTTAGGCAGGCAAAGAAATACATCTTTACATCATTAAACAAATGCAAGATAAACAAATGTCATACATCTTTACATAGTTAAGGTGATATTCCACAACATAAACAAATGTAACACAACTTTACATAGTTAAAGTAATATTCTATAATATCAGTGGTCATTCATATAATCTGTCAATGAATCCAGTTATATTCATTTTGTGTCCAGAAAAATCTGAATAAGGTTTAATTTTAAAAAAATACAAGAGTCCTACAGAAAGCACTAAAAGGAAAATTACAACCTAAGGAAGTCAGATACATCCACAAAAACACAGGCAATAGATAACACCACAGCAGTAAACCCCAAAGAAGAGAAGTACACACACACTACCACCAAAAAATAACAGGAATGAACAATCACTGGTCATTAATATCCATTAATATCAATGGATTTAATTCACCTATAAAAAGACACAGGCTAACAGAATGGATACGAAAGCAGGACCTATCTTTCTGCTGCATACAAGAAACACACCTCAAATTCAAAGATAGACACTACCTAAGAATAAAAGGCTGGGAAAAGTCTTTCTAATCAAATGGTCTTAAGAAGCAAGAGGGTGTCACCATCCTAATATCCAGCAAAATAGACTTCAAACTAAAATCAATCAAAAGAGATCAAGAAAGGCATTACATACTCATCACAGGAAAGATCCACCAAGATGAAGTTTCAATTCTGAACATTTATGCCCCAAACACAAGGGCACCCACATATATAAAAGAAACATTACTGAAGTTAAATCACATATAAAACCCCACACATTAATAGTGGGAAACTTCAGCACCCCACTTTCACCACTGGACAGATCTGCCAAATCAAAACTTAACAGAGAAATAAAGGACTAAACTGATGTCATGACCCAATTGGACCTAATAGATATCTACAGAACATTCCATCCTAATAAAAAAGAATATACCTTCTTCTCAGCACCCCATGGAACTTTCTCTAAAATCGACCACATACTTGGCCACAAAGCAAATCTCAACAGATACAAAACAATTGGAATAACCTCCTGTATTCTATCAGACCACCATGGTTTAAAGTTAGATTTCAACATCAACAAAAACTACAGAAAGGCTACAATCTCATGGAAACTGAATAATGCTCAACTGAATCACCAGTGTGTTAAGGAAGAAATAAAGAAAGAAATTAAAGACTTCCTAGAGATCAATGAAAATGAATATACCACATACCCAAACTTTTGGGACACTATGAAAGCAGCACTAATTGGGAAAGTCATAGCACAAATGCCCACATTAAAAAGTTGGAGAAATCACACACTAATGACTTAACAGCACCCCTGAAAGTTCTAGAACAAGAAGAAGCAAAGTCACCCAGTAAGAATAGATGCCAGGAAATAATCAAATTGAGAGCTGAAATCAATAAAATAGAAACAAAGAGAACAATTCAAAAAATTAATGAAACACAGAGTTGATTCTTTGAGAAAATCAACAAGATAGACAAGCTAACCAAACTAACCAAACTAACCAAACTAACCAAAAGGCAGAGAGAGAGAGCATCCAAATTAACAAAATCAGAAATGAAAAGGGAGACATAACAACTAATACTGAGGAAATCCAGAAAAGCATCTGGTCATACTTCAAAAAACTCTACTCCACAAAACTGGAAAATCAAAAAGAAATGGATAATTTTCTGGATAGGTACCACATACCTAAGTTAAATCAAGACCAGATAAACTATTTAAATAGTCCAATAACCCCTAAAGAAATAGAATCAGTCATTAAAAGTCTCCCAACCAAAAAAGCCCAGGACCTGATGGTTTCAGTGCAGAATTCTACCAGATCTTCAAAGAAGAGTTAATACCAATACTCTTCAAATTGTTCAACATAATAGAAACAGAAGGAACATTACCAAACTCCTTCTATGAGACTACAATTACCCTGATTCCTAAGCCAAACAAAGATGGAACAAAGAAAGAGAACTACAGACCAATCTTCCTGATGAACAATGATGCAAAAATACTCTTATATTTTTGGTTGTGAGCCTAGCCTTTAACGGCTGAGCTATCCCTCCAGCCCACAAAAATACTCAATAAAATACTGGCAACAGACTCCAAGAACACATCAAAACAATTATCCACCATGATCAAGTAGGCTTCATCCCAGGGATGCAAGGGTGGTTCAACATATGAAAGTCTGGCAATGTAATACACCATATAAACAAACTGAAAGAAAAAAACCACATGATCATCTCACCAGATGCTGTAAAGGCCTGTGACAAAATCCAATAATACCCCTGCATGAAAAAGGTCTTGGAGAGATCAGGAATACAGGGAACATACCTAAACATAATAAAGGCAATTTACAGCAAGCCAACAGCCAACATCAAATTAAATGGAGAGAAACTCAAAGCGATTCCACCAAAATTAGAAACAAGGCAAGGCTGATCTGCTCTCTCCATACTTATTCAATATATTACTTGAAGTTCTAGCCAGAGCGATAAGACAACATAAGGAGATTTTAGATGTAACCGTCTTGTTAAATAAGAAACACAGATGGCCGGGCGGTGGTGGCGCACGCCTTTAATCCCAGCACTCGGGAGGCAGAGCCAGGCAGATCTCTGTGAGTTCGAGGCCAGCCTGGGCTACCAAGTGAGCTCCAGGAAAGGCGCAAAGCTACGCAGAGAAACCCTGTCTCGAAAAACCAAAAAAAAAAAAAAAAAAAAAAAAAAGAAACACAGAGCAAAATATAGAGTTAAAAGCCAAGAGGTCAGAGCAATAGCTAAGAGCTGAGATTAAAAATCTTACCCTTCTCTGCCGCTGCTGTCCTACCTTTCTGCAAGAGACCTATTTTCTGTGTGTTTGTCCTCTTTATTGACTTTTTATTTTGCCTTCTCATTGGTTGTAAACCCAACCACATGACCTCCTCTTCACTGCCCATCTATACAGACCTCCAGATCTTCTATGGTTGGTATTGAGATTAAAGGCATGTGTCTCCTTGCTGGTTGTATCCTTGAACACACAGAGATCTGCCTGTCATGTGATCAGGATTAAGGGTGTGTGCTACCAGTGGCAGACTTTTGCTATGGCTTGCTATTAGCTCTGAACCCCAGGCAACTTTGTTTATTAACATACAAATAAAATCACATTTCAGTACAAATAAAATATCACCATAGGAGATCAAGGGGATACAAATTAGAAAGGAAGAAGTTAAGCTTTTGCTATTTGCAGATGACATAATAGTATATATGAGCGACCTCAAAAATTCGACCAAGGAACTCATACAGCTTATAAACACCTTCAGCAATATATCAGGATACAAGATTAACTCAAAAAAATTAGTAGTCCTCCTATATACAATTGACAAACAGGCTAAGAAGGAAATCAGAGATACATCACCCTTTTCAATAGCCACAAATTATATAAAATACCTTGGGTTAACACTAAGCAAGTGAAGGACCTATATGACAAGAACTTTAAGTCCCTGAAAAAAGAAATTGAAGAGGATGTCAGAAAATAGAAAGATCTGCCATGCTCAAGGATAGGCAGGATTAACATAGTAAAAATGGCAAACTTACCAAAAGCAATCTACAGATTCAATGCAATCCCCATCAAAATCTCAACACAATTCTTCACAGACCTGGAAAGAACAATACTCAACTACATATGGAAAAACAAAAAATCTAGGATAGCCAAAAGAATCCTGTGCAATAAAACAGTCTCTGGAGGCATCATGATCCCTGACCTCAAACTCTACTATAGAGATACAGTAATAAAAACAGCTTGGTACTGGCATAAAAACCAACATGTGGACCAATGGGATCAAATTGAAGACCCTGACATTAATCCGCACATCTATGAACATATAATTTTTGACAAAGAAGCCAAAACTGTACAATGGAAAAAAGAATGCATCTTCAACAAATGTTGCTGGCATAACTGAATGTCAACATGTAGAAGGCTGCAAATAGATTCATATCTGTCACCGTGCACAAAACTTAAGTCCAAGTGGATCAAAGACCTCAACATGAATCCAGTTACTCTGAACCTTATAGAAGAGAAAGTAGGAAGTAGTCTTGAAAACATTGGCACTGGAGATCACTTCCTAAATATAACACCAGTAGCACAGACACTGAGAGAAACAGTCAACGGGACCTCATGAAACTGAGAAGCTTTTGTACAGCAAAGGATACGGTCAACAAGACAAAGTGACCACCTACAGAATGGTAAAAGATCTTTACCACATCTGACAGAGGACTGATATCCAGAATATATAAAGAACTCAAGAAATTAGACATCAAAAGGCCCAACAGTTCAATTAAGAAATGGGCTATAGAGCTAAACAGAGAATTCTCAACAGAGGAAGCTCAAATGGATGAAATACATTTAAGGAATTGCTCAACATCCCCAATCATCAGGGAAATGCAAATCAAAATGTCTCTGAGATACCACCTTACACCTGTCAGAATGGCTAAGATCAAAAACACTGAAGACAGCTTATGCTGGAGAGGATGTAGAGCAAGGGGAACTCTCCTCCACTGTTGGTGGGAATGCAAGCTTGTACAGCTTGCACAGCTTGGAAATCAATATGGTGCTTTCTTAGAAAATTGGGAATCAATCTCCTCCAAGATCCAGCTATATCACTCTTGGGCATATTCCCAAAGAATGCTCAATCATACCACAACAGCACATGCTCAGCTATGTTCATATTAGCATTATTTGTAATAGCCAGAACCTGGAAACAACCTAGATGCTTTTCTACTGAAGAATGGATAAATAAAATGTGGTACATATACACAATGGAGTACTACTCAGAAGAGAACAACAACTACATCATGAGGTTTGCAGGCAAATGGATGGATCTAGAAAAATATCATCCTGAGTGAGGTAACCCAGACTCAGAAAGACAAATATGGTATGTACTCACTCATAAGTGGATACTAGATGTAAAACAAAGGATGACTAGACTGCTACTCAAAACTCCAGGGAGGCTATCTAGAAAACAGGACCCTAAGAAAGACACAGGGATCACCCAACGACAGAGAAATAGATGAGATCTACATGAGCAAACTGAATGTGAGGTGGGTAATGAAGGGCAAGGTTCAAGGGAAAGAGAGCTTTGGGAAGTGGGAGATCCCAGCTGGATCAAGAACAGAGAGGGAGAACAAGAAAAAAGAGTCCATGATAAATGAAGACCCCAGGGGAATAGGAAGAAGCAAAGTGCTTAAGAGGTCCCCAGAAATCCACAAAGATACCTCCACAATAGAGTACTGGCAATGGTTGAGATAAAGCCCAAACTGACATTCTGTGGTGATTGGATGGCCAAACATCCTAACTGTTATGGTAGAACTCTCATACAATGACTGAGGGAACTGGATGCACATATCCATGGCCAGGCCCCAGGTCAGGTGGAGGTCCAGAAGTTTGGTTGGTGAGAAAGAGGAGGGATTGTATGAGTGAGAATTGTTGAGACCATAATTGGAAAAAGCACAGGGACAAATAGCCAAACTAGTGGAAACACATGAACTGTGAACCAATAGCTGAGGAACCCCCATGGAACTTGACTAGGCCCTCTGGATAAGTGAGACAGTTGATTAGCTTGAACTGTTATTTAGGCTCCCAGGTAGTGGGACTGGGACCTGTCCTTAGTGCATTAGCTGGCTGTTTGGAGCCTTGGGCCTATGCAGGGACACTTTGCTTAGACTGGGTGAAGGGAGGAGGGGACTACTGGACCTTCCTAGACTGAATCTACCAGGCTGAGCTGAATCCCCAGGGGAGTCCTTGCCTAGGAGGAGATAGGAATAGGGGGTGAATTGGGGGAAGGCAGGGGGGCAGAGGAGGGAGGACAGGGGAATCCGTGGCTGATATGTAAAATTAAATTAAATTATAAAATAAAAAATACAAGGAATTTTTAAGCAGTATCTCATTTATGACATGGCATGACTGCTGTTCACTGCTCTTAGCTAGGTTTATGGTGACCAAATGAGAAGAAAGATTTGAGCAATAGAGCATTTGTGAGAGACAAGAATATAAGGAATTTAAAGTTTCTTCTAAGGTAAGTGTAGAAAAGAAGTTAACTGAATGGTGTTGTAAAATAATAAAAAAAAGAAATGTTACTTTCAAAAAGGATACATAAAAATAAACCAAAAATAATCATAAAAATACAAAAAAAATTTTAAAGAAATTAAGATATTATGGTGAAACCTGAAAATCTGCACCGAGAGGCCAAGACAGTATCCTTGCAGAACTCCAGAAAATAACAGTGAAAGATAGAGCCTTCATGAGAATCTACTGGAGAATGGCCAATCAAGGAAATAGTTTTTCATGTTTACGGTCATCTCTCTATATCAATGTATATAGATATAGACATCCCTTGAGCCCAAGCTACTTCCTAATCTGGCCATCCATGTTTTCCCTGTGGTGCAAAACGCAACAGTGAGGGATCACAGAGGAGTACACCAAGAATCCAAAGAGCTGACCAGGCAGCTTGTAGCATGGTCAAATTTCCTGTATGTAGCTCCTGATCAGGCTGCCTTTAAAGGTGTGAAGGTGCAGCTTAAGTTTCCATAGATATAATTTGATATTGGAGAGTCCAGAAATAGAATTCTGGCATAGGATTCTTTGGATACTTAGAATTATCCCCCAAAGAAAGGCCACATTTGTCACAGAAATGGAGGATTTGGAATACCCAAGTTTATTGGAACACAATGATGGTATCAAAAGCCCAAGGTGCCACACATGTTACTAGAGGCTTTGGCGTTTGACCTGCTGAGTATTGATCTTGCTTTAGTTTGATGTTTCCATGCTAAACTCCTGGCCTTATTTTTTTGACAGTGGAAAAGTTTATTTGTGTCATTATATATTGGAAGTACATTTTTTGCAAGGGCTAATATTTCAGAGTTTTCCTTGAAGCTAAGAAGGGATTTTGGATTCTCTCTCTCTCTCTCTCTCTCTCTCTCTCTCTCTCTCTCTCTCTCTCTCTCTCTCTCTCTCTCTCTCTCTCTCACACACACACACACACACACACACACACACACACACACACACACGGGGTGGTGGAGTAAATAAAAATGTAATAATGAGAAAAGAACACTTGGTGTAAGACGAATTGCTAAATGGTCTTATTAATAAAAATCCCAGAGCCAGATATTGGGGTGAAAGCTGAGGGATCAGAGAAACAGAAGAAGCCACAGCCAGTCTCACCTTGTTAATTTCTCAACTTATTCTGTTTCCATGAATCCTTAGACTGAATGCCTCTGGGTACTCATCTTAAAGGGTCTTAGCTGAACCACTTAAAAGCCTCTATTTCCTAGTCCTCAGCCTCAAGAGAACAAGTTACTGTTTCCTCATACCTTATATACCTTTCTATGTCCTGCCACATTACTTCCTGGGATTAAAGGCATGTGTCTTTCCCAAGCAAAGACATGAGATCCCAAGTCCTGGGATTAAAGGTGTGTGCCATTACTGCCTGGCTCTGTTTCTAGTGTGGCCTTGAACTCACAGAGATCCAGATAGACCTCTGCCTCCTGAGCGATAGGATTAAAGGTGTGTGTACCACCCCTGTCTGTTGTCTATGTCTAATCTTCTGGCTGTTCTGTACTCTGACTCCTAGATAAGTTTTATTGTGGTGCACAATATATCAACCACAACTTGGAAGGCTTGTGTTGGATTATTATCATAAGAAGTGAGCTACTCACCAATTATATTTTATTCTTCTCAGATCTCTGGTGTCATGCGACAACCAAGCTTTGTCAGTTCAACAGCAGTAACCAAAGCTTCAGCTGCCTTCTCAGTTCTCTGTATAAAATTCACAGGCCTCATTCTCTTAGAGCTAATACCAAGTATAGACACAGTTCACCTTCCTACCAGACTCAGAAAAGGGATAAACTCACTTTGCAATTACCACTTTCAGTATCTCCTGATGAATTAGATTAAAAAAAATAGCTTTAAGATTTGTTTTTGTGAAGATAGGAAAGCTGTCTTACTTCTGTTCATTTATTTATCCTTCTCAGATATGATGGTATTTGGTGACCAGAGTACTAATAGATTTACCAATTAAGAGCTCTTTCCCCCAAAGCCATGGCTATAACCACCTTAGTAGCTCATTAGTAAGTTTCCTGTTGAAAGTACAGACAGGTATGCCTCATTCACAGACTTCATGGTATAGGATAAACTGGTTTCAGATGTAATTTCAGAGGTTCAGAGTTTTAACACTGGTAAATGCAGTTTTGATAAACGGATAGAGCACTGACTACAGACAGTCTTGGGAGTCCTTAAATTTCTGTGGACTTTACTGTTCCCAGCTTTTAGATACAGGCTAACATTAGAAAGGGTATGGAAGCCTCCCTCCTCCTCCTCTTTTACTCACCCAGCCACTTCCATTCAGTAAATTTCCTCTGGTATAGATTTAAGGATGTGTTTCATCAGGCTGAAACCAGACCCTAGAAAATGTTCATACCTTTTAACTCAAAACCATAGCTTTTACTATGACATCAAAATGTAACTCTGTTCTGGTTGTTTTACAGACACTTAAATCAGAATGATGATGACCTAGATATTAACTTGTTTCATTGACAATAACAATATAGGTGTTGTTAGTGATATGGAAAGGATTTTGTTGCAAATGTATAAATAAGTCTAAGTAGAGCGATTTTACATAGAATTATTATTGTTATAAACTTTGTGATTCATCATTTTTGATGTTGTCAATGTAAGAAAAAATCTATGAATGGATGAAATGCATCAACCTCTTGTCAATTCATTGGCACTGAGCATCAATGTGGGAGTAGATGTGGACAATACTGATATCCAAGGAACTTACCACTATTTTGGTTTTGAATGCAAAATTTAGAAATTCTTCTTGGAGTCTTTCTTGCTTTATATGGAAAAGATTTTTACTCTCAACAGCTGTTCTTTGGGTGGAACCTAAATTAAGTATTTACAAGCCAGAATGATAAGTGTAGTGTCAGGCTCATGGAATCCCTTCAGAAGTCACTGCAGCTCTTACTGAGAAACCTGAGAGCTCTCTTCTGACATCCCTCGAAGTTCTGGTACCCACAACCATTTTTTAGCAACCACAAATCAGGATGTTTACACTTCCCTTTTCTTCTTTTCAGAGTTTGTCTTTGGTACATGAGGAAGCCAAGCTGTAGAGTCTACTGCTTCTACAATTAGAGAAAGTTTGTACACATAGTTTTAGAATTTTTTTTTCCCGAAAATTAACCTGTGTTTCACTGCTATACTGTCACCATGTCCTTAGCCTGAATGCAGGGCATTTGATTCAGATATCCTCTTTATTAAGACCTTAGCTAAGTAGATACACAAGTGAGATGGCTCATTATTCAAACCTGTCTTTCTTCCTCTCCCCAGTACCTATGTGTATTAGTTTAGATGACAGAGGGTGAAGTCACATCTATACAATGGACTAATGCACATCTTTCTCTGTTATTTCTGAGGTTAATGATATATGTTCTCCTATTATTTTTGTTGTTGTTATTTGTTACTTGAATTATATTAATGTTCCTTTGATTAAACATTAGCCATTGAAGCAAAAGAATTCCATTCTACTTCTTCTATTCTATATTTCTTGATGCACACTGGTGACTGCAGTAAATACCACAGGTACCAATGGTGGGAAGTAACATATTGGTTAAGGGACAGGCCAATAGCTTTTGTGGCTTCATGGTTGATAGACCAAAGCAAAATCTCCAAGCCAGCCCAGGTAGATTGCCTTATCCCAAGCAGTGTATTATTAACTCTTAATGGTCAGGGTGCCCAAGAAAAATCCCCAGGCCAAAGCTGCTGCAGTTATTTAAATTCTTGCACAATACAATTTTTACATTTTATATCCTTATAGAACTTGTTTTTATGTCTACTCCTAGCACTGTCTTGTTTTTTGGACATATGACCTCATAGTGGATCTGCATGAGCTATCTTTTCTAAGAAAAGGAGGTCCTGACATCTCATTCTTTTATCATCTTTCTACCTCATTTTTGCTTCTCAGTATAAGTCTCTGTGTAGAGAAGAAGTAACTTCAACTTACTAACTTTGTTGCTGTATATACCACAGAACTGCCTGAGTGTATACAGTGAGAAGAGGCTTGTAATTTGATCTGTGGCCCACTGAATCTTGTTTACCTTTTAAATTTTACTTTGTTTTGATTATCTTATTCCAGAGTAAGTGCAGGAACAGATGTTTTAGGAATATCTCATAGCCTCATAAATTGACCTTCAACTTTGTTATGTGTGTCATAACCTCCAAGGAGTATGGAAGGCCTTCAAGTAGATAATGATATTTTCCTAAAAATTAGAGGGGTAGTATATTTAGGACTTTTCCAGGGAAGCTTAGAAGCAGTGTTCCCTGGAGAAGGCACAAATGATTAATAAGAAATTTTACATGAACCCAATATCCCCCAAATTGTACAAATATTAAAAGTCCCCCAAGTATACAACAGGCAGAGATCAAAACCAAAAGTGCCATAGTGGCCATCCTGCAGCTCAACTTTGCTGGATCTTTGTAAAGCATCTATGCTGACTTAATTTTCCATTCCCATCAGACATGGATATGCCACTTCTTACCTCTCCTGAGGTAAGGATGGTCCTCTATCACAACATCTTCCTACTACCATAGTGCTGTGCTGAACTACATGTGAACAAGAAGCCTTCCACTTAATCTTCTAGTTTTGTGTGAGTATAATAAATCTCCCAATGTAGTTATTCTATTCAAACTTTGTGGCTAGTATAATAGCAATTTAAATCATGGTGAAATTATGTAATATTTATAAAACTCCTACGTATTTCCATTCAATAATGAATAAATTTTAAATAGAGCCGGGAGGAAAGTCCTTTCACAAACCTAAGCATAACACACATATTTCAATGGACGTAGGTAAAGGATCCTGAATGTGAAAGTAGGGGAAGTATATCTCAATAAATCCACAGAGATTTATTTTCCAGTTTGGGGATTACCAGATAATTGTATGTCATATTCAAATGTTTTCAAAAACTAAATAAAATATGTGGATGAAGTACTTGTATGTATGAGTCCGTGTTTCTGACTTGTGGGGAAAAAAACCCTGTAAAACATACCCTTTATCAGCACTCAATTTTAGATGGGGTTAACTTTCCCTGTTATTTCAAGGGAAATTTAGATATTTTGATAAGAAAAAAAACTTGGAAACAGTCATGTCACTATTGCACAAGTAGGCACATGTTTCCTGGCAGATTGGTATAATACCATGCAGGAACAACTTTCAGGGAAGATTATTGATAAATTCTCTCTTCCAGGATTCTACAGACAATCTTATTCCAACAGGGAAAAAGCATCCAGATCAGTTCCACCTGGATTGTTCTCTGTTAGGGTCCCATCATGTAATTTTGCTTCAAAATCCAGTATCTTGTGTGCTATCATAATTAGTGAAACATGAATTCATACCTATTATCACCTAGATATGATATAAACAAGCTTCTGTATATAAACAAACTTAAGTGTTTTCAACGTTCACTATGTGTTTGGTATATTTAGTTCTAAAAATTTACTAGAATATGTCTATGATAGATTTTTTTCAAATTAGGCAAATACACAAGGCTGAATTACAAAACAATGAAAGAGAATGTTTGCATGCTTTCAATGCATGTCTTTATTTGTATACTTTCAAATGAGAGTTAATCTTTCATTTCACAACATCAAGTATGTAAAATTGCAACCAATGGAAGGGTCAAATTTGAATTGTTTTGAAAAATATTGTGTTTTGTGCTTTTTTCTGGGAGAATATGAACACATATATTTTCACTCCAGATAGCTCAATTATAACATAGCAGCAAAAAATTCAGCCCTGGGTGGTACTGTTAGACCAATGACTTCAATTAGGGTTAATTATGGGGACATGGATAACTTGCCAAAGAAGAGATCTCTCCCCACAGCAATAGTTAATCATACATACACACACACACACACACACACACACACACACACACACACACACACTCACACACACACACACACACATGATTATATCTATAAAAGTGTGATCTTATATGCCACCTCATATTCTGCCTTATATGGCACTTCATGAATAGTCTTATATGCCACCTCATGATGTTCAAGGGCCTTCTACCCTTCTAAGAGGGAATGTTAGTGAGATCAATTTTCTCGGGGTCTTGTATGGGTAATCACAGATAACCTTGGCCTTTTTATACCTATAATACAGAGTTTTGTTATATTCTACCCATTCTTTTGGCTCATATATTCCTTCTCTTACCTGCATACCCTCATGCACAATGTTCCTTGAGCCATAAAGATGGTGATAAATATCATATTATGTTCTCCCATATAGTGTTCAGCATTAAGCACTGTGTCATAACAGTAAAAACATTATTTTAACTGGTTATGTGTCTTCACATGGTTGACAACAATAATGCATTGGAAAATATATTTTGGAAACCAATTTATGAGATACAACATGTCCAATTAGCAAAATAATGTAAGTAGCTTCCCCATTAGGGCATATGACTTCTCCAGTAATAGGTTTTCTTTTTTGTTCTGGTATACTAGTTAATTTTCCTGTTGCTTGATAAAATGCCTTAACAAAAGCAGCTTAAGGAAGAAAGCCTTTATTTTAACTCTCAGACCATCATGATGGAGAAGTTCTGGAAGAAAGCACTTGAGGTCATTGGTCACATTGTATCCACCATAAAGAAGGAAATAGTGATTAATATTTTTGCTCAGTTTAGTTTCTCCTGTATGAATACAATCGGGAATCTTATTCCACTGAATAGTGTCACCCACAGTGGGCAGGTTTTCCTACCTCATTGAAACTAATCAAGATAATTCTCTGTAGACATGCCCAGAAGTTCTTCTCGAATGTGATTCTAAATCTTATCATATTGTCTTTTGAGATTAACCACCACAGTAGGTATCTATATATCTTTCTTTATATGTATGATTAAAATAATTTCACATTTTAAATCAATTTACCCACATCCAGGTACCTATGCTTATTACATGGCTTAGTTATTGTAAAAAGTACTGAAATAATCAAACACATGTACATAATATATGCAGAATGAAAAATGAATATATAATAGATTGATTGTATGCCAACACAATTTTTAGGATTTTTTGGAAACCTTTGTATTGATATACATAGCAGCTTTACCAATTTATATTTGCACCAATAGCATGTAAAGTCCATTATCTTCAATATCCTTGACACCATAGTTTTGTTATTTGTATGGTTTTGTTTTGTATTATTTTTGAGACACAGTCTGGATTTCACTCCAGATCCCAAGTGCTTGGATTATAGTGTATGTTACCAAGTCCTTAGTGTTTCTTCTCTTCTTGATAATAGACATTCTGACTGGGATGAGATGGAATCTCAGTGATTCTTTCACTTACATTTTCCTGGTCACTCAATATGTAAAACAATTTTTTAAGTGACCAAGAATTCATACATCCTTTCTATCAGAGGGCAAAAGGTACTTATGCACAAAGATATGCACTAGAGAAGCCAAGAAAGTTAAGATCTCAGGCATCTTTCAAATGACAGAGATGTTTAACCTATCCTACTCCTGGAATGGTGGGAATGGGTATAGTTTACAATCTGATGATCCTTTGCTGTCTGATGAACAAGACTCTGCCTATATCTTCCAGAAGTTATGGTTTATTTATCACAGACCTTTTCCCCCTAAACCTTGAGCATTCTTTCTAGGCTATAAAACTCATTCTTACAAAAGATGTCACTTGTGCTTTACAACAGCCTATGTGACTTCTATGTGTAGCTGGAGTTTTCTCTCCGGGTCCTGCCAATCCCCGGCAGTCCAACAGCCAACTTATAAAATAAACACACAGACGCTTATATTATTTACAAACTGTATGGCCATGGCAGGCTTCTTGCTAACTGTTATATCTTAATATAAGATATCTTATATCTTAAATTAACCCATTCCCATAAATCTATACCTTGCCACGTGGCTCATGGTTTACCAGCATCTTTACATGCTGCTTGTCATGGTAGCAGCTGGCAGCATCTCTCTGCCTCAGCCTTCCACTTCCCAGAAATCTCTTCTTTGTTTGTCCCACCTATACTTCCTGCCTGGCCACTGGCCAATTAGCATTTTATTTATACAGTGATATCCACAGCATCTATATAATCTTTTGTCCATGTCAAACCCTGACTCCCAGAGGGATTCTGTTTACCTCAGTCATTCTCTCTAGACCATTGTCTTGAGCATTGCATATAAGTCAACAAGAACCTATTTTACAGACGAAGCCATAAGTGTGTTGTAAAGAACTTCAGTGTAAACCTGTCTGAAGCTTTGTTGTACTTATGAGGCTGAGTTAATTGTTACCTGAAAACTTTTTCTTTGCAAAATTATGCTATGCTTAAACATGGCAAAAATAAATGAGCTGATGTCAGACTCCAAGAAGTTTGGCCCAACACTGGTTATGTAAATTGAGCTGAACCAAGTTTCATTCTTCCTTCACCTAGATTGTTTTTTCTGCTGCCTGCAAAGCCTTCAAGGACTGACCAACCCCCACTTTCAGATTATTTTAATTAAATAATTAATACTTGAAAATTATGTGAACTTGAGAATACTTTAGTAAAACTCTCAATGTAAGAAATATTCAAAACTATTAACATTGACTGAGAAGCTGAAGTGAGCAAAAGGATATTTAAATCTAGATGGCAGTACTGAAATATACTTTTAGTTTTGGAGATTATGGACAATAAATTCTTAAATCTATGAGGTACAAGTGCATGTGCACACCCCCTCCACACACAAAGATACACAGACATGTATTCATTAACTTTGGAACAAGTTAGATATAGGTATTAGTTTTCAAGATCATGTTTTAATGAATATTTATGCCTCTGGTATTTCCTAGAAATGTATTTAATATGAGTATTATTTGGGTTTCTTTGTATATAAGTTCTTGCATGGCACTCAATGAGTATATAGTGGTGATGATTCTAGATAAAATCAAAGTTCATCAATTGATATGGACATTCTTTGTATGAAATGTTTGTTGAGTTCCAAAATTTTACTAACAAAACAAAAATGATGGAGAAGTTAAATAAGGAACAAAATTGGAAACATTTAAATGAAATGTTTATTCATTTGAATGCTAGCAAATGAGGATGTAGCTTCAATCTAACATCAGTTCTGAAAAGAATACTAGGAAATTGCAGACATAAAATTACATGAGATATTTAAGAAGTTGCAATTTTCAATAAACATAAAATTGAATTCATGCACAATCACACTGTAGAACTATTAAGCTTGGCATGAGATTGAAAAGAGAAACTTTACCATATAGCCTCTAGTCAAGGACAAACAGACTCTCTTCAGTTCAGTAAAGAATGACAAGTGACATTAGGCTGGTCTTTGTTTTTGTTCCTTCCCTTCTTTTTATTGCCATATATAATGAATTTATTAGAAAAGATTGTCCATATCACAATAATGACAGAATTTCTCATGAGAAACACTGTCAGTCTCTTAATAGCACTGATGAGCCTATTTGACTTAAGAGAGGAAAGAAGTCCTCAGAAGATTGAATTCTAATTGCTCTTGCCATCTCTAGAGTTTGTTTGCTCTGGGCCATATTAATGAATTGACATGTAATTCTTTGGTAAATTGCTGGTTTTAGTTCCTAATTTTGTGGTGGTGAATATAAATGTGACTGTGTTGGGGAGTGAGGCTGAAGGAAACCTGACTTGCAAGACTAAATGGAAGACATTGTAATTCTGTTCAATGTAAGTGTATTCACGCTGGTAAATATAATGTCTTTCATTATATTACTGACCTGTGGTCTGCTGTTGAGCTACACACTGTGCAAGCATCTAAGGAATGTGAAAATCCCCAGGAAGGGATGCAAAGATCCCAGCACTGTGGTGGACACAAAGGTTTTGCAAATGGTGGTCTGGTTTCTCCAGTTATATGCGACATACTTTTTGTTTGTGATCATACCTGGTTGGAATTATCACAGGCCATCTAATTCCCTAATATTCTTATTTTTCCAGACTGCTGGAATGGTCTACCCTTTAAACCATTAATGTCTTCTTACCTTGGAAAAAATAAGATGAAGTAGGCCTTTCTGTTTGTTCTGTGATAGGTGGGACAATGGCTGAAAGAGAAGAAAAGAAGTCTTCAAGTTCTTAGAGCAACAACAAGGATGTGATGTGTCTTCTAGCAATAATTAAATGGATAGTCTATAGAATCAATGGATAGACTAACAGTATTTGCTTTCTGATATTTACAGAGTATATATTTAAATAACTTACAAATCTATCTCTAAAATGTCTTTTTTAAAAGTTACTAAATAAAAAGATATGTGCAGATATGAACAGTTTAAGAAGGGTTGTAAATAATATGCCCTTAGTCACTTTTTCCCTAAGACAACCAAATTACACAAAGCATTGTGGAAAAAAAATCAGAATTAGGAAGGCAAGTATTTTTTACCTGTGTGATATGTTACCTTCCACCAGAATTTTATATTGCTTACCTTTATGTTACACATGAAATTGTACTTTGGGAACTTTCTTAGCTTTCTTCAGAAACTGTACTTAGGCACTTTAAATTGTATTTTGTAATACATCTATGTATGAATGTATATCTAATTTCAGTGTATCAGTCATCATTAGATGGTAGGATATTTAAAATCCAAATTATTATTGAATATGTATGATTGAAGTAGACTTAATTTATTCAAAACATTTCACTTATAGTTGGAAGTAAAGAAGAATCTTATAAAAATCAAGAGTGATAAAAATAGACTAAATTTAGTATGTATAAGCCCTAAGTAGTATGGATACATATTAGATTTAATACAAGCAGATGAACAGCTTGGAAAGATTTTGCTTTTATCATGTGATAGAGAAAGGATTGCCCCAACTGTGACTTGACTCTAATGTTCTTATATTTATATGTTCCCACAGAGATAAGGGATTGATTTTTTTGTACTCCTTTTCTTTTTAGAAATCGAGGTTTCATTTTAGTTGTTTTAGGGTGTTGTGCTTTTAAACCATGTCAAGACCTCTGAATTGTCAAACATACCCTTCCTTTTTACATTCTTAAAAAAGTTTTTAACAGAAACACATGACAAAACTCTATTTCAAATGTAAAATAGTGACAAAAAGTGCAGAAATTGCTTCACATGATTCATGAACCAATCTGTAACCAATGGAATATAATCTATGAAGTCAATGCGATAATTATTGGGAATTTTTTAAAACTGGTTTCTTAAAGTCTCATTTAAAATAAAGAAATGAGAGGAATATCATAATAGAATAATTACAAGCAATTGGTAGTCTATGAGAGAAATTACAGATAGACCAATTTCTCTTATGAACATAGATGCAAAAATTCTCATAACTAAATCAAGTTGGAAATCAAAAATAACCATTTTGACTATGTATTAGTTCATAGTTTTCTGTGTCAACAATGCACCTAGCTATTATGAGCATCTAGGACATTAATGGGGCATGTCTTTTAATGGGTCTTAGAGGACTTTTCTAAAGAGGATTAAATGAGGCTGGGGAGTTCCTTCTTTTTGTTTTGTTTTGTTTTTTGGAGACAGGGTTTCTCTGTGTAGTTTTGGTACCTGTCCTGGATCTCACTGTGTAGACCAGGCTCGCCTCAAACTTATAGAGATCTGCCTGGCTCTGGCTTCTGAGTGATGTTGTTAAAGGTATGCACGACTACTGCCTGGCCAGAGTTCTTCCTTGAATAAGGGTGGTACCAACTTATGGGATGAGACCTTGAACTGACCTATAAGAGCAGAAGGAAGAAGCAAGCTGAGTGCCAGCATCGCTGTCTCTGCCTCCTGGTCCAGCTCAGCAATCTCAGATGGCCAAATCAAGGAGGATCAGCCTAGCCACTCACCATGCCATGCAAGCCTATCACAGACAGTATCCTGGAATCGTCTTTCAAAATAAATACTTTTCTGTGGAAAAAAATCTCAATAAAATACTTGTAAACTGAACAAGAACAAATCAAAAAGATCACCCACTATTATCAAGTAGGTTTCATCCAATAGATACACAGATAATTCAACACATGTAAATTGATAAATAAAATCCACCTCATAAACAGACTGAAAAAAAAACATGATAATCTCATTAGATGCAGAAAAATCTTTT
Organism: Peromyscus maniculatus bairdii; assembly: GCF_049852395.1. Classification (NCBI taxonomy): domain Eukaryota; kingdom Metazoa; phylum Chordata; class Mammalia; order Rodentia; family Cricetidae; genus Peromyscus; species Peromyscus maniculatus. The sequence goes on along the minus strand of NC_134854.1, from coordinate 153,856,933 downwards.
GACTAAACAACACCTTTCATGATAAAAGTCCTGGAGAGACTAAGGATACAGGGGGCATATGTCAACATAATAAAGATGATTTACAGCAAGTCCACTTACATCACCAATCTAAACAGGGAGAAATTAAAAGCACTAAAATCAGAAACAAGACAAAGATAGGATGTCCACTCTTTCTATATGTATTCAATATAATACTTGAAGTCTTAGAGCAATAAGACAACTGAAAGAGTTAAAAGGGATAGAAATAGGAAAGGGAGAATAAAAGTATCATTTTTTTGCAGATGATACATACATGACTCTAAAATCTCCACTAGGAAACTCCTACAAATGATAAATACTTTCAGAAGAAGTAGCATGATATAAAATTAACATGTAGTGGGTAGCCATTCCAGCTTTGATCTGGAAATTCCAACCCCCATTGAGGCTTCGGCAACTGTCACGCCTACAAGGCAGAGCCAAGGGAGGCGCCAAGAGACCCAAGATCTGCATGGGCCAGCCCGCTTTCTTTGATCCTGGACCCTAGACGGTGGAGTTGAATGAGTAGAGCTCCAAAGAACACCACTGGACTTCGATACACCTTTCTCAGACCCCACGACATACCTTTCCCTTTCTTGTAAGTCACCCACTAAATAAATCTTCCTTTTAACTACATGGAGTGGCCATAATAATTTCACCAATATCTGGTGCCCAACGTGGGGCAAATTCCAAAAGCTGGAATGGCTACTCACTACATCTGCTTTAAAAGATAGAAATGAAGGCTTACAGAAAAAAGAATCTCTTTCTGGAATCTGCTTTAAAAGATAGCAATGAAGGCTTACAGGAAAAGATTGTTTCTCTGGAATCTGCTAATTAGGATGTACAAAACAGGCTTGTACCAGAAATTGATTTTGTTGATAATAAATATGAATATTTAATGGATAGAACACTAACACCCCAGAGTGAAGTTATGGCTACTCAGACACTATATAAGGAAGAAAGATTATCATTAATTGATAAGAAAGGGGCCATGGAATCATGTGTTTCTGAGGAACATAAAAACTTCTATGATTCCATGAGAAATCTGGAGTCCCTTGCAAGAGAGGAGGTTCACTCCCTAGAACAGACCCTAGGTGCTCCTTTGCAAGCCCTAGAAGAAACTCTCAGTAAACATGACAAGCGACCTAATAAGCAGAAGGTCAAGACCATAGAGGTTGTAACATCTCCAAATGGCTCTCATACAATGGCTTATCCTGTTATCATCCATGAGAAGCCAGCAGATGACACACACTCCAAGCCATATAATACATATACATTACAACCAATTTCAACAAGGGACTTTAAAAATATAAAGGAAGCAGTAGTTACGGATGGGATACACTCCACATACATAAGACAGATGTTAAATTCATGGTCTATCTCACATAGAATCATCCCAGATGACTGGCATCAGTTAATTTCAGCTGTTCTAGAATTTAGCCAGCAGCTACAGTGGAAAAGCTGGTTGAGAGAAGAGGCAAAAAAATTTAGAAAAAGGTAAACTCAGAGGTTTTGTGATCTCTCAAGATCAAATACTTGATGAGGAATGTTTTGCTGACAGGAATGTAAAAGCCACTTAGGATGAGCATACAATATCCCTACGCCACACAGCAGCTCTAAATGTTTGAGGAAAAATTCCAGAACCTGGAAAACCAACTGAGATATACAGATATACCAACTGAGATATTTCAGGGACCACACAAACCCTTCACTGATTTTTTACAAAGGCTGAACACAGCTATAACAAAAGCTGTATCAGATAAAGAATTAAGAAAAGTATTAACTGAGTCTTTGGCATTCGACAATGCTAATGCAGAATGCAGAAGAATGCTTACACTATTAAAGATCAGATTAGCTCCTTTGGAAGAATGGATTCCGTATACTCATGGTGTTGAGTCTCTTAACTACAGTAATGAGGCTTGGATAGGAGAGACAATTCCCAGAGGTGAAAGAAGGCCCCGTGTTACCAAATGTTTTAAATGTGGTACACCAGGTCATATAAGTAAAAACTGTACATGGGATACTTTTGGAAGTAATACTCCTTTTAGGAATAGCATAAACAGGAGTCCCCAACCACCTCCTGGATTATGTAGGTGTGGCAAAGGCTGAAATTGGACCAGTGAGTGCAGATCAAAAATAGATATACAAGGCAACCCTTTACTGGCAGGAAATGCCTCAGGGGGCCTCTTGCAGGCCCCCAAATCAAACATAGTATGAACATTCCCAGCCACTGTGGAAGAAATTCCTCTCCAGAACAACTGTATAAACCAATGCCTAATGTAAAAACCGATACTGCAATGGATGATAAAATAGCTCTGATAGGTGGATCACAGTTTACAAAGAACAGTGTAAAACAAATATTTTGGTAGACTTCCATAAATGAACAAAGACCATAGCTTAGAATTCGAATTAATGGCCTGGTTCTGGAGGGCCTGGTAGACACAGGTGCAGATATGACTGTAATTACACCCAAATCATGGCATCCGAATTGGCCTTTTCAAGAGGTAGATGTCCAACTGTTAGGGATTGGCACCCTATCTCAGATAAAACAGAGTTCAAGATCGTTGAATGCACAGGGGCAGAAGGACAGAGAGGAAAGCTGAAGCCATATTTAGCAAATGTAGCAATAAATCTTTGGGGCTGAGATCTGTTACAACAGTGGAATACCAAGATTAAAATTCCTACACTCTCAGAAAAGGAATACAGACCAATGCATGTTTCTAGGAATAATATCATAACATGCTATAAAAAACAGTCACCAACCATTCGGGCTGTATACAAACAGAGCACAACTGCTGCTGAACTCTCAGAAGTACCAACTGCCTTACCTTTAAAATGGCTAACTAATAAACCTGACTGGGTTAGACAATGGCCTTTGACAAAAGAGAAGCTACAAGCTTTAGAACAGCTGGTTCAAGAGCAGTTAAATGCTCAACACATTGAAGAATCTACAAGCCCTTGGAATTCTCTTGTATTTGTTATTAAAAAAGTCTGGTAATTGGAGAATGCTGACAGATCTGAGAGCTATTAATAAAGTAATTCAGCCAATGGGCTCTCTACAGAATGGGATGTCCTTGCCCTCTCTGCTACCCAAAGAATGGCCTATAACAGTTATTGACTTAAAAGACTATTTTTTTATCATACCCTTACAAGAAAATTATAGAGAAAAATTTGCCTTCACAGTACCTAATTATAATAATTCTCAGTCATTTAAGAGATATCAATGGAAGGTCCTCCCACAGGGAATGTTAAACAGCCCTACTTTACACCAATACTTTGTGCAGAAACCACTGGAGATAATTTGTGTAAAGTTTCCACAGTCCATAATTTATCACTATATGGATGATATCCTATTAGCTGATCCAAAGTTAGATACATTAGAAAGTATGTTTGAAGAAGTAAAAAAAGTTTTGCCTCACTGGGGACTGCAAATTGCCCCTGAAAAAATACAAAGAGGAGATTCCATTAATTCCTTAGGATATAAGATAGAGCTACAAAAAAATTAGACACCAAAAGGCACAACTAAGGAGAGATCGATTGAAGACTCTTAATGATTTTCAAAAGTTATTAGGAAGCATTTCCAACTTACTGGGTATCTTGGGAATACTCAAAAATGGACTACAAAATTTGGCTAATACTCTATAAGGGGACAAAGAATTAAATAGTCCAAGAGAATTATCAGCCGAAGCTGAGAAGGAATTGGCTCTAGTAGAAAAGGCAATTTGAGAAGCACATGTGGATTGTGTGGATCCAGAACTTAAATGAATTTTTGTCATATTTCCCTCCAGACATTCCCCAACAGGTATTTTGATGCAGAGGGAAGATATTATATTGGAATGGATATTCCTACCACGTAAACCAAATAAGAAATTAAAGACTTATATAGAAAAGTTCTTTGATTTGATTCAAAAAGTTAAATTAAGACTTTGCCAGTTGACAGGAATGGACCCAGCAGAAATTGTAGTACCTTTAACTAATGAGGAAATTTCATCACTATGGACAGATAATGAATACTGGCAGAGAGCCTGCAGTAACTTTTTGGGAGAGATTAACAACCACTATCCCAAAAGGAAGAGATTAGAATTCATAAAGAAGACTGAATGGGTCCTTCCTCACATTGTATGACAAAAGTCAATTTCTGGAGTCCTCACATTCTATACTGATGCAAATAAATCAGGGAAAGTAGTATATAAATCAGGAGACTTAAGTAAAGTGGTACAAAGTCCATACAGCTCTGTACAAAAGGCAGAACTGTATGCCATTCTTATGGTACTGATGGAATTCACAGAAGCCCTCAATATAGTCACTGACTCTCAATATGCAGAGAGAGTTGTTTTACATATTGAAACTGCTGAATTTATTCCTGATAATACAGAATTAACTTCATTATTCATACAATTGCAGGAAATCATCAGAAAAAGGGAACATCCTATATATATAACACATATCAGATCCCATACAAGTCTGCCAGGACCTCTAGCACAAGGTAATGATGAGATTGATCAGTAACTAATAGGTAATGTGCTAGAAGCCTCAGAATTTCATAAGAAATACCATGTAAATAGCAAAGGTTTGAAGAAGGATTTCTCCATCACTTGGCAACAGGCTAAGGATATTGTGAAAAAAATGTCCTACTTGTTCCATCTATAACCAAACTCCATTACCTGCAGGGAGTAATCCAAAAGGTATACAAAGAAATGAAATTTGGCAGATGGATGTGTTTCATTTTGCAGATTTTGGAAGATTAAAGTATGTACATCATACCACTGACATCTACTCAGGATTTCAATGGGCAACTCCTATGAGTTCTGCAAAGGCTAATTCTGTGATTATACACCTATTAGAAGTTATGGCCATCATGGGAATACCTGTACAAATTAAGACTGACAATGCCCCAGCATATGTCTCCAATAAAATGAGACAGTTCTTTGTTTATTACAATTTAAAGCATGTTACAGGTATACCACACAATCCCACAGGCCAAACAGTCATAGAAAGATCCAATCGAACTTTAAAGGTTATGCTAAATAAACAGCAACAGGTAACAATGACTCCTAGAAATAGATTGCATAGTGCTTTATTAACCTTGAATTTTCTCAATGCTGATGAGAAAGGAACATCTGTGGAGAGACATTCGACGACAGACAAAACTCCTGAGCTAAACCAACCATTTATCAAGGATGTGCTGACCTCAGAATGGAAACCTGTATGTGTTCTACATTGAGGAAGGGGTTTTGCTTTTGTTTCTGCAGGAGAAGAAAAGCTATGGATACCAACAAAATTAACAAAAATTCGATTCGAACTGGAAAAACCCCTTGATGAGGAGGAGTAAAAGGTCATCCGCCAATGTGACATCTCTACAAGTTGTAAGAAAAAGTTAATAATCAAAGATTGGGTTAGGGTTCTGTTTTTGTCTTTCCAGAATAATGGAAATACCCATCTTCCAGAAATCATAAGGCCTTGGATACCCAGATGTTTATAGCAGAAAGAAAGAATCTGTTGTTAACAATCTATACAGGGTAAAATCTCACTGTCTAACATCTGTATCAATCTAAAAAAGTTGTGGTTCCAATTCAACTATAAGCCAAGCTGGCTTTGGAGATGGAATTGGCTCACTCCTTCTCTAAACCCAAGCATACTGCTAAAAGAAAAGGTTGAGAGATTCTTCAGTCCCATATCAGAAGAGCCCTCTGGTGTGGGACAGAAGGAAACCAAGAAAAAGGGACCATTGTCTTCAAGATTCTAATTATCTCCATGCTTACTTTTGATTTCTCAGAATCCTTGCTTACGTGTTATGTCCTCTTTAAATCCAAACTTTCCATTTTGATAACAAATAAGTTTTTCCAGTAGCAAATTCTGAAGTCTCCAGAAGGAAGATGGGGCTCCAACAACAACAAGTCTACCCAATCCAGAATGATAATCATTATCATACTATGCTTCTTGACAGAATTTCAGACAATCTTACCCATTACTCTAAGACTTGCTGCAGAACCTACAGTTAGTCTAACTGAGATTTAACTATCTGCATTTTCTCACAGTACCCAACAGAGATAACATCATCCCCTAAAGAGCAGTAAGCGATTCAAAGAAAACAACGCCCTTTCTCTCTTAGTTTTCATAATTCTCAGGGTTATGAATGATGGTTATAGGGTTGGGGGTGGAAGAAAATATTAGACTCAGTATTCTAAAAAAAAGGGAAAAGAAGAAATGGAATGTATAAGTATAAGATATTATGGTAGATTATTGTATATACTAGTAAACAAATTTAGTAAAATAGCAGCCTTAGATAATTTGCACTGTAATTTGCACTGTTATGGATTCTTATATGTTGACCCAAATGTAAACTATTTTTATATTTCTGTTTAAGATAATTTGTATATTGATACAAATACAGAACTATATTTGTTATAATGTACATATATTTCTACTCTTATTTGAAATAATTGTATATTGATACAAATAGAAATTTATATCTGTCAAACTTTATATATGTTCTACTTTTGTTTAGGATATTCTGTATATTGATATATATTTAAGATTATTGTCATACTGCATATTGCACTATATATTCCTACCTCTGTTATAAATATCTTGTGTATTGTCACAATTTTGAAGTCATCATTCTTTTTTTTTCAGCTTGACAGAATAAATGTATTATACATAGATATATAGATATGTCTTCCCAAACCAGCGCCTCTACAAGTTTCTGATTCACGTACTCCACTTAAAAAGCTGTACATCTTTCAGTATCCACATTAGAACACATTCCTGATAAAAACGCACATTCCATTACACCCTTGATTTTCCCTTGAATTTGTTTTATTGGGGTTGGGGGTTAGATATAGAAGTTGCAGTGCACAGTTATATTTAGAACAAAACATTATATCCTACAATAAAAAAAATAATTTTATCAAAACCAGATTTCGATCACAGTTGCGTACACGTTGAATTGCACTTGGCAGATATCGACAGTGTCCTTTACAGCGCTCCCCATGTCAGCCTATGTTTTTCTCAGTAGACATGGGTTCTTCCAGAGCTTTCTTCTGGCTCCCCTTCCGTGAGTATTTGTACTTGTCTACATAGGCTTTAACCAGATTTGCCACTTTAGTAGAATTGACTTCTCCACTCTTACTATGGCAAACTTTGTCCACGGCTTTCCACACGATCTCCTTGTACTCTTCCTTGGTGATGTCTTTATTTTGGTAAAACGGCTTAATAGCCAATTTCACCTCCTGTGCCGCTTTCTCTTGAATTTGCAATTTTTTGCTTTCTGCCAATTTTACAGCAGCATTAGAGGCTTGGACATGACTTGATGACGAAGTATTACCAGAACTTGGTCCCTGAACTGATCCTGTGTTTCCTGGGGCTGCTGATGGAGCAGGCAAGACTTGTGTAGCCATGTTATTACTTACATGAGAAGCACTGGGAAGGCCCTGCACTTGTTTTCCATCTGGTTGTGAAGCCACATAGCTGACCTGCTGGGATGGTGGAGGAGGGGGTGGTGGTGGCGGTCCCTGAGGTACACTTGCAGGGGCAGCTACCTGCATGAGAGGCACTCCTGTGTGGAGATGCAGGGGCAGCTGAGGGTGCATGGTGAATGGGTTACACTGCATATTCATTAAAGGGGCACGAACACCCACTGGGTATGGGAAGATATTCATAGGCTGATGCTGTGCATTCATTGGGGGTGGAATTACGTTCATGTGTGGCTGCATCATATTTACAGGTAGCTGAGAACCATCAACTTGGTTTGTTTGGTCTTTTAAGTTAGAATCCAGTTCAGGTGTTTCCTCCTCTTGTCTCATCCACCCAGACTGTGGACCTGCAGAATTCCTCCCACGCCGAGAGTAATAGTTCTGTACATCGGCTGGCAGAGTCTTTCTTACTACCCAACTGGACGCGGATGTCCACCCCGACCTGTCTGCAGGCGTACCAAAAGAGACATCTTGCTCACTTTTCCGCTTAGATGGCTGCTGCTCCACAGACTTGAAGGAGTCACTCCCTGAGAGGGGTGTACGGCTTTACCACCTGTTCTCGTTCTGGTCACTGTAGGCAAAATTACCTCTGTAATTACCTTTCCCTCGGCCACCTCGACCACGGCTGGACATCCAGCCTGGGCCAAAGTTTTTACTCCAAGAATTCCCTGAATTTTCGTTCCTATTTTCTTCCCAGTGGGAATCTTTTAACTTTTCAGGATTTCTGGTCCTTGGATCTGGCCCAGAGTTTATTTTTTCCGTTACTCAACTGGGACAGTCATTTCTATGCTTATCTGTGGAATTTGGATCATTAGCATCTGCAATGATGTCATTTTTTTCTTTTCTTGTATTTTCATTCTGTTTCTCTGAGTCATTCCTTCGGTAGCGGTCATTTCCTCGAGGACACCTCCAACCATCATTTGTCCATCTTTCCTTCCACCGAGGAGAGTAACTGTCTCTTTCATTTCTTCCAAATGATGAACTCTTACTTTTTGTTCTCAATCTTGATGGTGATCGAGAGCGAGATCTGGACCTTGACCATCTTCTGGCTCTCCTCTCACTATCTCGATCTCTCCTCTGCCCATCTCTATCACTTTCTCTTTCTCTGCTCCGGGACCTAGATTTTTCTCTTGAGGAAGAATCTTTTGCTCTGGATTGGGATCTCTGGTTCTCTCTAGGAGCATCTCTTCTCGGGGACACTGACTCCAATCTTTTGGCTTCCTGAGCACTCTCTCTCTTTGGAGACCGAGACTGCCCCCGCTCTCTTGTCACGTCCTTTTTTGGTGAGAGAGAACGAGATTTTCTCCGTCCTCTGGCAGACTCTCTCTTGGGTGATGGTGACTGAGAAGTCTTGCATTCTACTGCAGTCTCTCTTTTTGGAGATGGAGACTGAGCCCGCCTCTTTTCTTGTGCAGTGTCTTTGTTAGGAGACCAAGTTGTAGATGGAGAATGAAATCTAGAGTACGAGGCTTTGGGGCTGTATCCACTAGGCTTTCAGGTGGTTGAGCTACGGTTTCAACCTTCTCAATTGTAGGATCAGAAGACAGCTTATTTTCAGAACTGGGGGTCAAAGAATTTTCATTCAATTGTTTAGAATCAGTATTTACAGTTGATTCCATTTCAGACTCATTCTGGTCACTACAAAATGAATCGCACTCCATAGGTACTGTTTCATTATTATCTTCACTAAAATGTTTCTCACTCTGTTCAACTTCTGTGTTAGGTAACTCTATAGGTAGGGGATGTTCAATCAGAATTTCTGTCTTTTCCTCTAAAGATTTGTCCAATTGGGTGTCATCAAGATTATGCTTCAATAAATTATCTTCACAATCTTGACTAGCATCGGAACTTTCATTTTCTGAACTGTCACGTATTGGAATTATTTCTGTATTTTCAGTTTGAACATGCTCAGGCAATTCGGTGTCTGAGCTGGCAACACAGTGTCTGTCCAGTGTGTGTGCAATTTCACTCTCAGAAGATTCCAATTTGGGGCTCTCTACAGATGCTTCTATGTTTACTGAAGGATCTTTCAAATCGTTGCTTTCTACTACAAGACTCTCCTCTATTTTTTCATCATTAACCACTGACTCTGAATTTTCAGATACTTCACCCAGAGGACTGGACACTGGCTGAGGTCCTTCAATGTCAGAGGCTGGACACGTACAAACACCATCAGGAGGACTCTCTGTACACACAGGTGCCAGGACCTCTGACTCTGAACTTCCAGGCGCCTGCTCTTGATGTTCTATCGGATCACTTCCTTTTACAGGAGTATCTGTAGCAATCTCATGGTCTACACACAACTCCTTAGCCTCTACACCTGTATCCTCTCCAACAAGCACAGGAGGATCCTGACTGCAAGATTCAGAACATAAAAATTCTACTTCATCCTCTAGCTCATGATTCGTGGTTTGTTCATTTTCTTGTTTCTTCACTGCAGCTTTTCAAGCAATTAACCAAATGATTTTCCCCATCTGTCAGAACAGAAGAAATGCTACTACTTTCTACTCCTGATTGCTGCTCTTTCTCCACCATGGGCGGTGTGTCAGAGTCCACTGTTTCTTCCTCTACGGAATCACTAGATGCTGTTTTTTCAGGGGGAGGGACAGACTTCCGAAGTCTCTTTTTCAGTGGAGGTGGCTTTCTTCCTCTCCTTACGGCCTTCCGTTGTGGAGCCTGTCTTGTTTGCGTTCCTGACTCAGCTGGAGGGGAAAGACTTACAGAGGAATTACTGTTCCCCGGGGCATCCCACTCAGAGTTATTTGACACTGGGGACTTCTGGGGCTGGCTGACTGTCTCTGCTCTTGTGTTTCGTGTGGACCTCCTTGTAGGAACAGATGTTGCAGGTTTTCGTCTTGATCCTCTGGTACTGGATGTGCCCGAAGTTTGTTTCTTTTCTCCTCCTCCTTGGGTGTGTGCTAATGCACATCCCTTATGAGAAGTACCAAAATTTTCTAATGACATGGTACTTGCTGAGAAAATAGTCCTTGGCAACACAGAGGCAATCAAGGGAAGGACTTCTGTCTCAGGACTCCAAGGTACAAAACCAACTCTTCCAATTCCAGGTAATGTATTAGGAAACCAGGACAACTCCAATTCCTGTCGTTTTTGCCTAATCAATGCCCTGATTTCACTGACTTCTACAGATTCTGTACAGTAAGCTCTATAGATTTGAGGTCCCACATGATGGCTGCCGCATGAAAACAAACTGGACACGCAATGTCCGATACAAGGATCTGTAGATTGATTTGATCTTCGAACCTTATTTGTCTTTACTGTAGTGTTTTTCTTCTCATCCATTTTATTGTTTGAAAAGATTCTATTCAACACCTTCAAATCATGAAATCTTTCACATACTACATCTTCTCCAATGGTGTTTCTTTTTCTTTTATTGCTTTTGGAACTTCCATGATAAAAGAGTTGTTTCTTAAAAGACCTTTCGTTTTCTTTGTCTTTTATTTCTCTCAATTGTCTTTTTACTTGAATCTTAGCACAATCTTCAAATACACTGAGTTCAAAAACAGCCTGAAAAGGTTTCTGGTCAATTGGACAAGAAGCCACTATCCTAGTATTCTGAAGCGTTGTAAATTCCCAGCTCAGACAAACCCATATTTAAATGTAAGAACAGGAAGCCTTCCTTATTTGGGAATTCAGGATTGTTGGTTTCTCATATTTCTTGCTTCCTGATGCTGCTCTATCCTCAATCACATAGGCTGCCTATAGATAGCCCTCCTCTGCCCATTTAAGAATACAGGTCATACAGAAGACATGATTACAACTTTCTGGAAAACCAACTTCCTTTCCTAAGAGGCAACTAAGACATATTGGACATCTGTCTGTTTCACTGTACAATAGGCCAGAGGTACCAGCATTATTTCTGTTTTCTTCACCTTCCATATCTTCACACTCCTGATCACCCACATTCTAATTATACACAGATTTCTTCTTCATCTCTCCTTGTGAAGGAGTTTCCTCAGGCCGAGGTCCAGGCGTGGCTCCGGCGGCTGCGCCAGCGCAGGAGGCCAGGTCCCCCCCCAGCCAAGTTCCGCACCATGGACTCCTCCTCCGGCCGCTCGGGAAGCGCGCAGGGGGCCCCGCCGCGGGCTCCACCACCCGGGTCGGTCGGGAGCACGCAGCCACGCTTTTCTCGAGTAACTGATAGAAGCAGATGCAGAGATCCACAGCCAAGCACCAGACTGAGCTCCAGGAGTCAACCAAACCAAGCTAGCGGGAACTCATCAACTTTAGACCAACAGCTGTGGAGCCTCCATGGACTGGACTAGGACCTCTGTATAAGCGAGACAGTTGTGCAGCTTGATTTGCTTAGGGGGGTCCCTGGCAGTAGGATCAGGATCCATCCCTCATGCATGAGCTGGCATTTTGGAGCCCACTACCTGTGGTGGGACACTTTGCACAGCCTTGATGCAGGAAGAAGGGCTTGAATCAACCTGCCTCTACTGAAAATACCAGGCTCTGCTGACTCCCAAGGGGAGGACTTACCTTGTCAGAGGAGGGAATGGTGGGTGGATTGTGGGGGAAGACTAGGGGGGCAGGAAGAGGGAAGAGAGGGTAATCTGTGATAGGAATATAAAATGAATATAAATTTTCTTAAGGCAAAATTTAAAATAATTAAATAAATAAAAGAAGATTGCCTAGAAAGTGCTCTTAAAGTAGAACTGGGAATGTTTGGGGGACAGAGTGACACTAGCTGTGGTGGGGATCCTCAGCGTGTGTAGCTGTCAATGGATACCTAAGTCCTGAATCTTCCCCCAAATCTGTGAAGCTCCCTATGCCTGCTCTTCCCACAGAGCCTCATCCCAGGGTAGTTTGCATATTTCTTTGGCTTTCCTGAGCTCATCATTGTTAACTGACAGGAACCACATCATATGGAACTGCCTTCTATTTAGTAAGTTTGCATTTTTATTTATTTTATTTTATTATATATAATAATATATATTAAGATTACTGAATATTTATATTTAATTCTCCATAAATATAATTCACTGAAAGATTTCCTATGTTCTTCTATTATACCTAAGTGTTAATATTTGTGGATATTTAAAAAGTAGATTGGATTCCTTTACTTTGCTCAATATTGTTTCAGGAGACAAAGGATAGTGAGCCTCCCACACTATGCCACCAGGGTTATCCTACGTATTTCTCAACCACTTTTGATATTTACAATACAGTCTTTTTCTTCTGTCTCTAGACGTAATGATGAGGTTTTTTTTTTTTTTGTATTTTTTTTTTGTATTTTTTTTGTCTTTATTTACTCTTTCCCTGTTGAGGAGAAAGAAATCCTGTGATCCTCTCTCTGCCCATTTCACTGAGGCAGCAAATCATCCTTGCCTTCCTTGGTTTCTGTAATGATGATTACAAAACAGACATTGGGGGTGAGGGGCGATCGATAAATTCTGCAGGTCATTTATGACAATAAAATAATTTGTCTTACTGGGGAAGAGAGAAGGGCTGAAACAGATTCTTTGTAGATGGACTGATTTACCTCATTGACTACTTCAAGGGAGGACAAAGTACCTTCCACCCATTTTCACATGGATAGAGCACATGACTCAAGGTTACTGAATATTTATATTTAATACTCCATAATGTGTACCTGAGGGTACTGTCTAAACAATGTTTAATATTAAGGCACTAGATAAATGTATAGTGCTGAGTAAAATAGCAAGCTGAGTTTTTACACTAGAGAAAGAGGAATTTGACACCAATTAATGTGCATGTATGTGTTTGTGTGAGTATACACACCTTTGCATGAAATAAAGTGATCAATAAGTGTTAGTCTCAGTATTAAGCACTTAGAAAGTCTTTATTTCAGCCAGATTATTAGGTATAATTTTATATGTTAATATTTGAATTCTATCTATCTATCTATCATCTATCTATCTATCTGTCTATCTATCTATCTATCTATCTATCTATCTATCTATCTATCTATCTATCTACTTGTGCTGATCCATTTTTGAAGAGTCTAATGAACCCTTGTGCTTAAGAATTTCCACACACTAGTAAAGGTCTTTATTGCTTTTTATATTAAATAGAACATTATGTTTCCCAATACTCAATTACCCAGATAATAAAACATGTTGAAAAGCAAACAAAAAGGCAACTAAATATTGTTATTTGTATGTTGGCATACAAAAACACAGTGTTTCCTTCAGTATCAACTAGAGAAGATCCTAGAATCCTCCAAGCCAGTCAGTGTTTGGATAAAGTTTCTGTGTGGTCTATCCGTCCAAGATTTTCATGGGGAAAGATATGGAAGGAGTCATTAAGAAAGCCTGAGGCTTGTTTGTGTGATATTACATCTGTGAATTTTTAAAAGGAGTACAACACATATTCTGAAGAAATATTGGATGAATATATTAACAAATCCTCAGGAGTGACGTCAGAAATTTAGGCATTGTTTTACAGAAAATGGTTGCTGTCCTACAGAGAACATTTGCTATAATTTTCAGCATGGAATTCATAATGAGAACCTTAGGAAATGGATTCATTGCTCTGATGAACTGTGAAGACTAGGTCAAAAGTAGAAATATTTCTTCAAGTGGATCAAATCCTCACTGCTTTGAAAATTTCCAGAATCAGTCTGATTTGGTTGGTATTCTTAGATTGGTGGATATCTGTGCTGACTGGAAAAATGTTAAGAGTATATTTTATCTCTTGGACAGTGATTAATCTTTGTAACCTTTATCTTATTACAAATTTAAGCATCTTTTAATTCCTCAAGATAGTCAACTTTTCTAATATTATTTTTCTTTACCTAAAGTTTAGAGTTAAAAATGTGCTCTCAGTGACTTTGTTACTGTCTCTATTTCTCTTGTTATTAAATACTGTAGTTATAAAAATATACTATAATATGTGTGTTGATTGTGTTCAAAGAAATATATCTTACACTTTCAGGCTCTGTAACTATTCACAATTTTGCAAACTTCTTTCATTTATCAATCCTGTGTTCTCATTCATACCTGTTGGTATATCCCTGTGTAACACAAATTGCTAAAAGGTCTTATTAATAAAAAGAACCCTGGAGCTAGATATTGAGGTGAAAGCTGAAAGATCAGAGAGACAGAACAAGCCAAAGTTCTTACACCTATGAAATATTATGCCAAAAGAAAGTGAGTTCCTGTTTCCTCACTCCTTATATACCTTTTTCTGCCCTGCCATTTTGCTTCCTGGGATTTAAGGCTTGTGTGCTTTCCAAGCAAGGGCATGAGTGTAGAAGGAATCTTAAAAGTTCTTATTAATAAAATCAAACCCGAGTCAGGTATTGGGGTGAATCGGAAGATCAGAGAACAGAACAAGCCACAGCTATCTCACCTCACCAGTTCCTCAGCTGTTCCTGTTTCCTCAGACTGGAAGCCTCTGAGTCCTCATCCAGAATGAATCCCAGGTGAACTGTGCTGCTTCAAAGACTAAAAGCTTAACCAGTCAAATGCTTAACCAGACCAAAATGCTTCTAGTTTCTGGTCCTCACGCCTTATATATCTTTCTGCTTTCTACCACCACTCTCTAGGATTAAAGGCTGGCTTTCTGGGATTAAAGGCGTGTGTCACCATGTTTGGCTGTTTGCAATGTGGCCTTGAACTCACAGAGATCCAGAGAGATTTCTATCTCTGGAATGCTAGGATTAAAGGTGTGAATGCCACCATTTTCTAGCCTTTGTATCTAGTGGCTGTTTGTTCTCTGACCCCAGATAAATTTATTAGGGTACATAATATTTTGGGGAACACAATACCACCACACATGAGATCTCAAGTGTTTAGACTTAAGGTATGTGCCACCATGCCTGGCTCTGTTCCCAGTGTGAGCTTGAACTCATAGAGATCCAGAGGGATCTCTGTTTCCTGAGGGATAGGATTAAGGGTGTGTACAATTACTGTCTGGCCTCTCTGGCTAATCTAGTAGCTGGCTCTGTCGTCTGATCCCCAGATAAGTTTTATTGGAGTGCACAATATATCACCACATCCCAGGCAACTTTTTTCTTGCTCATCTTCCTGTGGAGACATCTGAAGAGCATGCAGCACAACATCAAAGGATGCAGAGACTTCAGCACCAAACCCACATCAGAGCCTTGCAAACTGTCATTGTTCTGTTCTGTTATACACTATTTTTTTGTGAAAGTTTGTTCTGGTCACAGGATTGATACCTGATCCTTTTGTCTGTCTGGACTCTGGGAAATGATGTCCTTTCTGCTCTCCCATTTGTTTTGATTTTGGTAAGCACCAGGTTGAGATGGGCTTCTCTTTCTGTGATGTTGTAGCTCAGGTACAGGTTAAAAAATATAGAAGCATAGGAGTCCAGACTATACAAGGAATCATTTCACGTATTTTAAAGGAAAATCAGGAGACAAGAAATTCTCACATATATTAATTCATATATTGCAAATATTTTGCTGTATTTGTGAATGAAACAATGAAACAGTCTGGAAAGAGCATTGTGTAACCTTTGTTATAAACCTACATAGACAAGGATCTCAGTACACATCACTTAAATATAGATGTCTATAGTCAGGTTATATGCTCTAGAGCCAATATCCACAAGTAAGAGAGAACATGAGGCATTTGTCTTTAAGAGTCTAGGTTACCTCACACAGTATATTTCTAGCTCCACCTATTTACTGGTAAGTTTCATAATATAACCTGAAGTAACCACAGAGGCCAGGATAATAGAAAAGGAACATGGGGGAGGAGCAGTTTAGGAACTCTAGAGGGGGATAGGACACAGGTGCTGCAGAGTGAAAAAGAAGGAAAACAATAGAGGGAATTTTATTGATGGGAGGGAAGAGGAATGAGAGATAAATAACACTAAGGAGGTTGGAAAATCCATAAAGAAACATTATTTTATAAGTTCTCACAGATATGAATGTAGTGGAGTTGTACCACATGGGGTGATAATACTAACCCAAGGGATGTAATACACCTAACAAAAACTCTAGTGTCATATATGAGAAATGTCTCCTCAAATTGTTGGTCAGGGCAGTGCAAGAGACTCCCCAAAAATGTAGGCTATTTTCATTGCCTCCCAGAACTTAAAGTAAGAAAATTTTTTAATTAAGAAAAAAAATTCTTTTTTTTCATTTTACATACTAATCACAGATTCCCCCCTCTTCCCTCCTTCCACCTCTCCAGCCTCCTGTCCCCAAACCACCCATTCTCTACTACGAGAAGGTAAGGCCTCCCATGAGGAGTCAGCAGAGCCTGGTCAGTAGAGGCAGGTCCAACCCGGCCCCCCCGCACCCCCGCCCTTGCCTCAAGGCTGTGGGAGGTGTTCCACCATAGATAGTGGGCTCCAAAAATCCAGCACATGCACCAGGGATGGATCCTGGTCCTACTGACAGGGGCCCCTTAAGCAGATGAAGCTACACAACTGTCTTGCTTAAGCAGAGGGCCTAGTCCAGTCCTGTGGAGGCTTCACAGGTGTTGGTCTAAATTTCATGAGTTCCCACGAGCTTGGTTGTCTCTGTAGGTTTCCACATCATGATATTGATGCCTCTTGCTCATAGAATCCCTCTTCTCTTTCTTCAATTGGACTCCTGGAGTTTGGCCTGGTGTTTGGCTATAGCACGGATCTTAGAAGGTCTTATTAATAAAACAAACCTGGAGCCAGGTATTGGGGTGAATGCTGGAAGATCAGAGAATCAGAACAAGCCATAGCCACCTCACCTTGCCACTTCCTCAGCTGATCCTGTTTCCTCAGACTGGAAGCCTCTGTGTCCTCATCTGAATGGGTCTCAGCTAAACTGCTGCCAAAAAGCCTAAAAGCTTAACCAGGCTATAATTCCTTGTCCTCATGCCTTAAATACCTTTCTGCCTCCTGCTAGTACTTCCTGGGATTAAAGGCGTGAGTCACCATGCTTGGCTGTTTCCAGTGTGGCCTTGAACTCACAGAGATCTGGATGGATCTCTGCCTCCCTAGTGATAGGATTAAAGTCCTGTGTGCCACCGTTTTCTCGCCTCTATTTATTAGGGTGCACAATATTTTGGGGGACACAATATCACCACATTTGGCTGTGGATATCTGAATCTGCTTCCATCAGTTACTGGAGGAAGGCTCTATAATGACAGTTAGGATATTCACCAAACTGATTACTGGGACAGGCCAGCTCAAGTATCCTCTCCACTATTGCCAGTAGTCTAAGTTGGGGTCATACTGGTGGATTCCTGGGAACTTCCTTAGCACCCAGTTTCTCCCTATCCCCATGATGTTTCCCTCTGTTATGGAATCTCTTTCAGTGTTCTCTCACTCTATCCCTGTTCCAGCTTGACTATCTCATTCCATTGTGTTCTCATCCCCTATCCCCTACCCTCTATTGCCTACTCCTCATCCACAATTTACTCATGGAGATTTCATATATTTCCCCTTCCCAGGTGTTCCATGCATGCCTCTTTGGGTCTTCCTTGCTAGCTAGCTTTACTGGAGTAGTTGGTTGCAGTCTGGTTATCCTTTGCTTTACATCTAGTATCCACTTATGAGTGAGTACATACCATGTTTGTCCTTCTGAGTCTGAGTTACCTCACTCAGGATGTTATTTTCTAGCTCCATCCATTTGCCTGAGAATTCCATGATATCATTGTTTTTTACCACTGAGTAGTACTCCATTGTATATATGTACCACATTTTTTGAAATCTATTCTTCTGTTGAGCAGTATCTGTGTTGTTTCCAGGTTCTGGTTATTACAAATAATGCTGCTATGAATATAGTTGAAAATGTGTCCCTGTGGTATGTTTGAGCATTCCTTGGGTATATGCCCAAGAGTGGTATAGCTGGGTCTTCAGGAAGATTGATTCCCAATTTTCTGAAAATCACCATACTGATTTCCAAAGTGGCTGTACAAGTTTGCACTCCCACCAACAGTGGAGGAGTGTTCCCCTTGCTCCACATATTCTCCAACATAAGCTCTTATCAGTGTTTTTGATCCTAGCCATTATGACTAATGTAAGATGGTATCTTGTTGAAGACACATACAGTTTAGGTATAGTAATTAAACTGGAATTGTCTTAGAAGCCTCCTCCCTGACGGCTAGCTCTAATAGTATCAGAAGTTGCCATGCAAGCTGCAAAGGGATAAAAATACTCAGTAGTCCCACTCAGATTTAAAGCCTTTAAACCATAATGATTGGCTCAGGAAGATAACCAGCACTTGTATCTTAAGGGTAACCAATGGCTATCTCGTTGGACTTATAAAGTCCACTCAATAGAAGGTAATTCATACCTGGCTCTGTGAACTTAACCAATTATCTGTGGCAGGAGTGCCCACTACTGCCATGCTTCTAAAGCACTCTAATTTCTACTTGTATTCTAAATACTTAGACCCACTGATATGAGTGCAGCTTTGACCTCTCATCAAAGAAACTTCTTTTGCAGTAGATGGAGGTTACTAGAGAGATCCACAACTGATCAAAAGACAGAGAATAACTGGCCATGAGTTTATTCAGTCCCAGCTGATGCATCTACAATGCAACTCCTATACCTAAGGCTCAGGAGACATTACAGAAGAGGTAGTGGAAAGATTATATGAGATAGATGGCTAGGATACTTCATGCTAGATAGAGTCTTTTCGATGTGACAGGAAAGTTGCACTCATTAAATCTTATTAAATTAAGAATTTATTAACAATATGGTGGCCTAAACAACACTTGCATAATGACAACAGCAGATGATGTCAATATAAATGAGGGGACATTTTACAACACTCCACTCTTAGATGAAGAGCTACAGACAATTGATGCTGCTAAGACAGGGCAAAACAGTTTCTTCAGGGATGAATATCCTAATTGGCTATCTGATCCCTAGTATTCAGTGTGTGAACACACACACACACACACACATGCACGCACGCATGCACGCGGATGAAATGCTCATAAATTTGAGAGAGTAATTACTCAAATCATTCTTAATAAATGTTACATAGACTAGATTTTCTTATCATAATTCAATGCTTTATGAAACAATCATTATAATAATGATATTATATGACCTTGGAATATAAATTGTACCCTGAATCAAATGAACAAAAGACATTAGCACTAATCTAAAACTGAACAATAAAAAGAACATCAGAATTCACATGGATAATTTTATCTTAATATGGAAAATTTCTATCTAGCTTTGGTAAAAGGAAAAATATTGAAATGATTAATAGGTAGAATATTTAATTCATGAAGTTTGAAAGAAATGTCAAAGCAGTTTAAAATTTTTTGGAAGACTATTTACTTAGATTGAATTTATAAAGATAACTTTCAGTATCCACATGCATTATCATTTTTCCTCTTGAAAATACAAATCAATACTCTGATGCATAAGGAAACCAAAAACTGAAGAAGTTAAGAACATTATCAAAAGTCCCAGAGCAAGGCAATGGAAATCAGCAACATATTTGTATGAGCAATATGATTTTCTAAGGTTGAATTCTTGACTTATATTATATACACACAGTCATTCTTGGGTAACTATGGAGAGTACCAACTCTAGGCCTCCTCCTGGACCCTAGAATCACGAATGTGCAATTCTATATTATAAAACAGAATCATAACCGTATAAACTCTATGTTTAATCTTTAAAAGACTTATAGAACCTAATACAATGTGAGTGCTGCCCCAACACTGATACACTCTATTTTAGGAAATAACAAAAAGTACTAAGCCCAGGTGAATTTTTCCAATTACTTTCAACACCTTTTTGCTTGTGAGTATATATGTGGGATATGTGCATATTGATAGATCTAATAATGAAAGAATAAATGAATGACAGAAAACAAATAGAATATAGGTTAATAAGAGCCAAAATTTCTTTCTAAAATCAAAAGCTACTATAGATGATTTTAGAAACATAAAACTGGTTAACAGTGTAAGGAAAGTGTCAGTCTACAAACATATTCACCCAAAAAGTGTGTGATTCAGATGAGATGGACATTGTCAGTGCTTGGATTGGTAGAATGGGTAGCTTCCTTATGCCAGACTCTGGAGTTGCACACAGTGTCTAGCAATAAGAAGCTTCTCCCAGGCCCTTCTAAAAGAGTTTTGCTCAGTAAATTTTGGACAAGATCCTGCCATTGAGCAATTTTCTCAAGTATAGGGGAGTCTTGGGAGTACATAAAACCAATTTTCTTTTATTTTCCATTTTTCTTTATTAAGAAATCTTCTACTCACTCTACACACCACCCACAGATCTCACTTCCTCCCTCCTCCTGTCTCCCAGCCTCCCTCCCAAGCCACCCCACATCCCCACATCCCCCAATCAGGGTCTTCCATGGGGAGTCAGCAGAGCTCGGCACACTGAACCTAGGCAGGTCCAAGCCCCTTCCCACTGTACCAAGGCTGCGCAAGGAGCCACACCACAGGCACTGGCTTCCCAAAAGCCTGATCAGCATTATTCATAACAGCAAGAACCTGGAAACAACCTAGCTGCCCCTCAACTAAAGAATGGATAAAGAAAATGTGGCACATATACACAATGGAATACTACTCAGCAGTAAAAAACAATGATATCAAGAAATTTGCAGTCAAATGGATGGAACTTGAAAATACCATCCTGATTGAGGTTACCCAGACTCAGAATGACAAACATAGTATGTACTCATTCATAAGTGAATACTAGATGTGAGGGAAGGGATGGCCAGACTGCATCCCACAGCTCCACAGAGGCTAGCTAACAGGGAAAGACCCTAGGAGGGACACATGGATGACCCAGAGAAGGAGAAGTGGATGAGATCTGCATGAGCAGACTAGGTGTGTGTGTGTGTGTGGGGTGGCAGAGGGTGAGGAGTGGGGAATAAGAACATAGGGAAATGGGAGGGTCGAGCTGGAACAGGGACAAAGTGGGAGAGCAAGGAAGGAGATACCATGATAGAAAGGACATCATGGGAAAAGGAAGAGGCAGGGTGCTGGGGAGGCTCTCAGGAACACACAAGGATGACACCACCTTGGACTGTTGGCAGTGGTTCAGAGGGTGCCTGGGCTGGTCTACTCTGGTGACCGGTCTAGCAAATACCTTATCATCACAGAGCCTTTTCCCAGTGACTGATGGAGGCAGATGCAGAGATCCATGGCTAGGCACCAGGCTGAGCTCTGGGAATCCAATTGATGAAGGAGAGGAGGGATTCTGCAGGCAGAGAAAGAGATCATGACGGGAGGAAGTGCAGAGATGACCGCCACACTATTGGAGGCCCATGAACTGTAGACTAGTGCCTGTGCAGCTCCTCCCTGGGACTGGACTAGGCCCTCTGGATATGGAAGACGGTTGTTTGGCACCAACTGTTTGGGGAGCTCCCAGGCAGGGGGATTGGGATCAGTCTCTAGTGCATGGGCAGGCTTTTGGGAAAACCAATTTTCTAATGCAAATCTTCTGAAACAATCTTTGTGTATAATGTACCTCCAATAAAAATCAGACTAAATTTAGGAATATCTTGAAAATACACGAATATTTTAATTAAACAAGCAATGTTTAAGTATTAAATAGAGTAAATTTTAAAAGTCTATGTGAGAGCCTTAAACATGAGGAGTTTGAGTGGGAATGGAGATTCAAATCTCCATCATTTCTCCAGAACTGCTCCATCTTGAAATACAAGGAAAAAATTTGGTACTCATTGTCCTTCAACTGTTTTCAGAAAAATTGTGAAATCTTTGGGTGGTCATGGATGTAGTGGGATGATCTATATATGACTTACAGGTAATAAAACTAGATTTCCAATGAAAGAGAGATTGCCATTCCTGTTGGCATCTAAAAGAAGTGGAAGGGTTTGAAAGGAAAAACAAGCCTGTGGTGGTTTCAAAGAAAATTGACACTATTAGGAGGTACGGCTTTTGTGAGTATGTCCTTGTTGGAGGATCTGTGTCACTATGGGGGTAGACTTTGAGGACTCCTATGCTCAAGCAATGCTCACTGTGGCACACAGTTGCTTCTGCTGCCTGAGGGTCAACATGTAGAATTCTCAGCTTCTTCTCCAGCACCACGTCTGCCAGCATGCCGCCATGCACCCCTGCCATGACAATAATGGACGAAACTTCTGAATTATATGTGGTGAGATATTATGTCCACCAATATATTATGCACCCTAATAAAGCTTATCTGAGGATCATAGGAAAAAGCCAGCCACTACATTAAACATAGATGTCAGGCAATGTGAGCACATGCCTTTAATTCTAGCATTTGGGAGGCAGATATCCATCCAGATTTCTGTGAGTTCAAAGACACACTTGGGAACAGAGCCAGGCATTGTGACACACACCTTTAATCCTATCACTAACCATAGATGTCTGGAGGTCTGTACAGACAGACAAGAAGTGATGTAGCTGGGCAGAGAGAGGAAGTGAGATGCAGAACAGAGAGGCATATAGGTGTGAATATACAGGAAGTAGGTCTCTTTGGCTGAGGATTCTAGCAGTAAGAACATGGCTGGCTTCTTTCTGCTTTTCTGACCTCTCAGATTTTATCCCAATATCTGGCTCCATTTTTTTCATTTAATAAGACCATTTAACAATTTGTGTTACAACTATAAGCTAGCCCAATTAAATATTTCCCTTTACAAGGGTTGCCATAGTCATGGTGTTTCTTCAGAGCAATAGAAACCCCAACTAAGACAAAGGCAAACTTTTAAAGTAACTTTTCAATATGAATCTAATGTTTTGTTGAAATAGTTATAACCAGTAACAAGAACTATTCAGGCCACCTGCACCCAACTAAATTTTATCACCTTAAGTGCATCTGGCATACATTTTCTAATTAGGCTTCTACATTCTGGTATAGTCCTCCAAGCTTGCTGAACCCAAATGATGTCAAAGTTAGGCTAAGCAAAACACAGAAAAATCATGAAAAGGAATATGTCCTCATTTGCATGCTGTCATGATTTTCTGATGAATACTAGTCAGAATTTACAAAAACAAATCAAGAAATTTAATCCATATGCAGAAGTCAGTTATTGGAAGAATTTTTGACTAATTCAAAACCACCACCACGGATAGTGGGCTTGTCTACCCTCACCCTTGAGTAGTAAGTAAGTTTTGTAAGTCATCTTGTCCTGAGCATAATTTTCACCCAAGTAATTTACAGAATTTGTCTTTAGAAATGTTGTATATCCATAGTATTGGTGAGTGTCTTTGACTGAGTCATTAGATAGATGTCTTCTCAGACGATGAAATTCTGTCAGCTCTTGACATCTTTGGAATTGGTTTTCTTTGTGAACTCTATGTTTTTATTTTTAATTATGTACCAATGTGTGTGTTTTTGTGTGGGTATTTGAATATGAATTCAGGTGCCCATGGTGACCAGAGGTATCATATCCAACCAGAGCTGTAGTAACAGGATATTGGGAGCCCCATGGGTCCTGAGAAACACATTTGGTTCTTCTGCAAGAGGAGTAAGTAGGTTTAAATGTTGAACCTTCTCTCCAGTCTTGCTTTGTGAGTTTTAATATGAAAAATCTTCTTTATATAGTTGACAAATAACAAATACTTCTGATTCCTGGTTGAGGAGTCAACCATTCTGATATCTGCTAGAATCTATAACTTTTGTTTTCAAGAACCTTTCTACCAAGCACTCATTTAAACTATTTCTAAACAAACATATAAAGTCTTTCATCTAAGCTTATTAAATAAGAGACATAAATATGCATGTTTCAATATGCAAATGATAGATATTATAATAGATAGACTTATAATATCATGCCTTTATATTTTTCAAATAATATGGTTACTTTTTAGTTACATGTTAAAGATTTTACAGAATTGTAACTCCATGTTGTTCATTTACCTATTTAACATTACTTTTTAAAAACTGAATTCTTGATTTTATTTATATGTTGTGAACACCTATATGCTTATCTTGGTAAATTCTTATTCTTTTCCATTGTGATTTATACCTCAGTACATTTAGATTTCATTGTTTAAATCTCTATCTCTTGCATGTCAAGAACATCCTATTCTAAAGCACATATGAAAAACATGTCTGAGGTAGATTTAGTCCATAACGAGTTCTTATTTCTCAAAATTATTCTTACTAATATCCTTAACTTGTCTAGAGAAGCTTGTCTTCTCTAGGGAATAGAAGTCAAACCTAAGGGGTTCCCCACCTATATAGTAAAAGGCATTATAGTGGAGCAAAGGAAATCTCCTCAGGGCAAGAGTAGCCCACTCTGAAGAGCCACGGCTCTCTCTTTTATGAACTACATGAAGTTCTGGTATTCACACTCACTTGTTTTAGACTGCTTATGTAATTTTTTTTGCTTTTGATTTGTCTTCTTTTCAGTACTCAACTTTAGCATCTAATCTGAGATGAGTCAGAGAGGGATTCCTTCTATTGTTATACTTTTCCTAAATTCTTAGAAGTTTTATATAAAGGTTTCACATGATGTTCTATCATTCCTATTCAAAACACCTATCTGAGGGTATTGTGTGCATTTTCATATATTGAATGACCTCTCTTTACTAGGGGTTGCTTAGGAAAATGGAGTTGGCATCTAGGATATTAACAATACAATGGCCCATGTCTTTCTGTGCCATCTGTGAACTGGATGACAGGAATTTTTTCCTGTCTTTGATAGAATTTACAGCCTCACTTTCTTTGGTTCTTTGTCAAGACCTGAAGAATGATGGTGTCATTCTGCTTACTTCTCATGAAAACCAGAAGCATGGCATCTTTGGTCTACCTTATTAGCTCTGCTGCCAGCCATAGGGCAGATGTTGGTAAGAGGTGAAGCAGGTGGATAAAATCTGAATTCTTTGGGACTTATAGGGGTATCAACTCTACTGAGCAAAGAAGAGGCAGTGAATGAGGGTAAATCTTGCTTAATATTACCATAAATAGATTTCCAGTATTTTTCATGTACCCAGGAAGTGTTCCATTGTTTACTCATTATTTATATTTCATAGTTAATATTAACTGAAGATTTTTGAGGCACTGTTTTATCTGCCATGGTCCTGAGCATGAGGTGTATTAACATTAAATCCTGAACTCGTGAAAAAATAGAATTATTGGAGAGAAAAACAAAGGTAAATGGACCTCAATACTTTGTGTGTGTATATATATGTATGTGTGTGTTTGCATATATACATTCACTGATAAAAAGCAAAATGTTGCATGAATATTATTATCAGAATGATATCCCCAGAATACTACTAGATGATGATAATTTTTATTATGAGATTTGGGTTATATTTGCATATACACAATAGATATCATAAATTCTAAATGTTTAGGAAGTTCCATGTACCAACTAATATATATATATATATATATATATATATATATATATATATATTTTTTTTTTTTTTCTGAGGCAGGTTCTTAGTATGTATATTTGACTGCCCTGGAACTCCCTATGTAGGCCATGTTGGCCTCAAACTCAGAGAAATTCACTTGTCTTTGCTTCTTGGGAGCTGAAATTAAATTATGCATTACCATATCCCATCCCATATGTTAATACTCTTCTTGTTGGGTTTGTTTTAATTTATTAGTTGTCCCTGTAAACAAATTATCAGATCAAAATATGTATTCTAGGGGGAAAAGCAAAGGGATGTAAGTAATACATTTTGTTTATATAGTAGCACCGAAAAATACAACATTTCTTTTTTGTTGTTGTTGTTATTATTCTTTTTATTATTATTATTATTTTACAACACCATTCAGTTCAACATAATAGCCACAGATTCCCCTGTTCTCCCCCTCTCGCCCACCCCTCCCCCCAGACCACCCCCCATTCCCACCTCCTCCAGATCAAGGTCTCCCCCGAGGACCGGGGTTGACCTGGTAGACTCAGTCCAGGCAGGTCCATTCCCCCCTCCCAGACCGAGCCAAGGTGAGAAGGGGAGGAAGCAGAGAGCTAGGGAGGCCCACGGAGATCCACAAAGATACCCCCGCAAAAGACTGCTGGCAATGGTCGCAAGACGGCAGGAACTGACCTACTCTGGTGATGGGATGGCCAGACATCCAGATAGTGGTGCCATAAACCCCATCCAAGGACTGAGGAATCTGAAGGCAGACATCCACGGCTGGGCCCCTGGTGGAGCACTGGGAGTCTAATTAGTGAGAAAGAAGAGGGTTTATATGAGCGAGAATTGTTGAAAACATTTCTTTTAACAATTGCTGCAAAAGACTCATGGTTTTTGTGTACCTATTTTGTGTATCTAAGGTATCTACTATCTAGATGAAGCTCACATAGGATGTGGGGGAAGATGCAAGATTTTCATGAGGAAAATGATGAAGCCAGCCATTGGAATATCTTGAATTTTCCCTGATTTTGCATTGGCTGTGAGAAATTTCAAAGAGAGACTCATTCTGACTTTAAATTTATCAAAGAGAAATATCATCTTAGATGGATGCAATGATAAGTAACAGACACTGTGCTTCTCTTACAGGCAATGGCTGCTATCATAAAGGGCATACTTACAACCATTTTCCTTGTGGAATTCATCATTGAGAACCTGTTAAATGGATTCATAGCACTGGTGAATTGTCTGGACTGGGTTCAGCGAAGAATGATCTCCCCAGTGGATCAAGTCATCATTGCTCTGACAGTCTGCAAAGTTGCTCAGTTCTGGCTTGTAGAAATAAATATATTATTTTTTCTTATTCACTCAGTAAAAATGACAGAAATAATAGTAAGAGTGGTAAGTTTTGCCTGGGTTGTGACAAATCATTTTAATCTTTGGCTTTCTACCAAACTCAGCATTTTTTACCTTCTCAAGATAGTCAATTTTTCTAATTCATTTTTTCTTTACCTAAAATGGAGAGTTAGGCAGGTGGTTTCATTGACACTGATACTGTCTCTGCTCCTCTTGTTTTTACACATCAAAATCATCAACAGCCATGTTAATGTCTGGATTGATGTGAATGGAAGGAACTTGTCTTATTTCAATTTGAGGAACTCTACATTATTTCTCAAACATGCTTTATTTATTAACTCCATCTTTGCCCTTATTCCCTTTGCTATGTCACTGGTGGCTTTTTTTCTACTCATGTTTTCTTTGTGGAAGCATAAGAAGAGGATGCATCACATCGCCAGGGGTTCCAGGGATACCAGTACCACAGCCCATATTAAAGCCTTGCAAACTGGGATTGCCTTCCTCTCTCTTTATGCAATTTTTTTACTTTTTCTTGTCATCAATATCTCCAGCATTGAATTGAAGGAAAATTACATTATGTTTTGTAGACTGTTTATTGTAATAGCTTTTTCTTCATGTCAGTCCTCTGTCCTGATTCTGGGAAACACTAAGCTGAGAAAAGCTGCCCTTGCTGTGTTGTGGTGGATGAGGTGTAGACCCAAAGATGCAGAATGCTCCTATCCCTATTAAGTTTCTGGATTGTCATGCTTGTTCTAGAGGAGAGTCAATTCCTAAGAAGTACTTTTATGTTTAACTTTGTTTCCCCTGATAATCTTTTTTTTGGTCTACAATATTGTTACATTTATAAAAATACATTTGGATTCAGCATTACCCAAACATACCACAAACTTATTAGTGCATTTACAAATATATGACACACAGAAAAGGGCATCAATGCAGCCTACTTCAAAGTGAGATCTTCGTAAAACATAGTACTAATTTTGTTGCCGCTATGATAGCATAAATTGAGGTTCCCAGAAAAAAAAAAGCTTCACCTATGTCCAAGATTCTAAAAAAAGCTGATTTATTTATTACAATTTTTGTTTGTGATCAGTTGGAATCTTACAGATCCAGAGTCAAGTTATGTAGAGGTACTTTCATATTCCCTTAATAGCCATTCCTCTGTGTCTGATCTAACATCCTCTAGACTAGCAAGTAAAGTCTCTGGAATATATTCTTAGTGAAACAGGAGCTTTCCCAAAACCAAAGCTAAAAAATTTTCATCAAGAAGAATCTAAAACCACATCGACTGTTTCCTTGTTAACTCTAACTGGTCTACCTGTGGGCTCTACCAATGTATCTGGCAAATAACATGATGTATAACTTTCTTTTATTCTGTGATTCTTAGAAGCTTCTGCACAAGCTCAGTGCTGAAACACACTATTTAGACATCTTGAATCTATGTTTCTAGCCTGCAATAATTATATTTGGCTTAATAAACTACCATTTCTTCTATCTTAGGGAATAGCTGTTGTTTCATCAATAATAGATTTTTTTAAGATTTTAAATTGAGATTTTAGGAAAGACATGTTTATATATGTGAGACATAGCTTTTATATAATTTTTGATAAATTAAAAACAATTTAATAAAGATGTGCCTAAAGTTATTCATTAAAAAATGAAAACTCAAACCTGACTTATAAAGCAGAGCTCTACACACATCATTTCAAATATGTTACCCAACTTACGAACAAGGTTTAGAAATCCCTCAGAATTGTAAATCTGGTTTATTGATATTTTCTATCTTTATTATTTGGTTTAATGTCATGTGTGGTAATATTTTGTTTGTGCTTTAACAAAGCTTACCTGAAGATCAGAGGGTAGAGCTAGCCACTAGATATCCATAGAGGCCAGGCAGTGGTGGCACACACCTTTAATTCCAGGACTTGGGAGGAGGAAGCAGGAGGATCAGGAGTTCAAGGCCTCTTTGGGCTATACATGATTGATCCGGTCTAAAATAGAAACAGAGTCAGTGGTGGCATACATTTTTGATCTCAGCTCTTGAGATCTTACATCTTTAATTCCAGTACTAGTGAGGTGGAGACAGGAAGTGATATGGTTTGGCAGAGAGAGGAATATAAGGCAGGAGGAGTCAGGAGCTCAACTTCCTTTCAGGCTGAGGATTTAGTAGAGGTAAGAAGTATCTCTAGTGGCTGGCTGCTTTCCTTCTCTGATCTCTCAGCGTTCAGTCTGATATCTGACTCCAGGTTTTTATTATTAAGACCAATTATGATTTGTGCTATAGTCATGAATCGTAAATACAGCTATAATTGAGATTGGTCCTTCCTTTTCTCCTCCCATAGCTTGCATAGCTCCTGCCAGCACTATGAAAGTTAGGCAGTAGGGATGAATTTTTTAGTTGTGTATCAGCTTGATATCAAGTTCTGGAGTATAAGCAAGAGTATTGGCATAAGCTTGTAATATTGAGGGAAGGGATCTTATTGGACCTCACTTGCTAACAACTTCAAAATTGGCAGCCCAGTCTTGGCACTGGGATTTATATTTATTATCATGTGGCATTCAATAAGGGCATCATTGTCTCATTATAGGATTAGTCTAGACTCTTATTTTATGGGTACATGTGAATATTTTAGGAAGCTTCTACACTAGTGGGTTTCCATATGACCTTTTTCAAAATGTTATCTGGTGATAGCTAACTCTTTCTGAATTCCCTTTAGTACTCTGGCCCCATGCCCATTTAACCTTTCTTATAACACCATTTCCCTTTAATCCTTTATAACACTGCATTCCATGTCTCTTCCATTTAAACCTCACCCTCATAACTCTTCACTAACTTTTGAAACATTAAAATCTAGGTGGGAATTCAGGACTAAAATGTGAAAACGTGAAATGGTCACTGAAAGAGAAACTAAAACGTCTGTGGCAAGTTAATTTATATACAGAGTAATTAGTGCTCACACATGACTGCCTGTGATATTTTTCTTTTGAAGAAACTGAAGTTGTGATGTTTTAAAAAGCTTACCCAGTGGTATGTGAAGATGATAATAGCCTGTGCAATTAGCCTTTGGCAGAGTGAGATTGAAAAGCATGTACAGAGATACATGAAATCTGTTAGAAAATAATGTAACAGAATAGGCAATTTGAGTACATAGCTCAGGTATTTGTTTTTTTTTTCTGACATAATTTGTACAACACAGCTACTGTGTTTGTTAGTTTGGTGACTTTTAAGGAAATGCCTTGTCAAACTGTTACATCTACTTTGTGTTTTAAACTCATTCTCTTGTCTTTTGAAGGTAAAACTTCATATCATCTACACCTAAGTACAATGACTGTTACATCTTCATGACAATGATTTGTGTTATTTGCTGTTGATTTATATCATCAATGTTTTGAATGTTCAACATGCTAAGTAATTGGTGTAAGATGGTATTGCTGTTTGTGAATTGAGAGCATTTTAGTGTTTCAGAAGAAAGTATAATACTATTTGTAGCTTTGGGATAAAGTTTATAAAATTATCTCTACAGCAAATCTTTCCTGTGTTTTCTGATAAAATGTGCTAAAAATATTTGGTATGTACTGTTATTTCTAAGCAATTATTCTTGTCTTTGTCCCCACCCTTTCCTGACTGTAAATTTGATATGACTTCTTCAAGTTCTGCTGCCCTGATTTCTCTGCTGTTCAACTGTGAGCCAAAATAAACCCTTTTTTTCTTTAACTTTCTTTTTCAAGACACACACACACACACACACACACACACACACACACACACATACATACACACACACACACATACACACACACGTCTCCTGGTTTTTCAAGACAGGACTTCTCTGTGTAGCTTTGCGCCTTTCCTGGATCTCACTCTGTAGTCCAGGCTGGCCTCAAACTCACAGAGATCCACCTGGCTCTGCAGGGCTCTGCCTCCCGAGTGCTGGGATTAAAGGCATGCGCCACCACCACCTGGCCTTTTTTTCAGGATATTTTATAACAGAAATGGGAAAATGAGTGAAGATAAAAATAAAATATTAACAACAACAATGAAAATAACCCACTGTTATGGTTTCTACACTCTATATTTAGTTTAACTGAAACTTTATGACATATTTCCATTTTTTAACATTTCATTGAAACTGCATGCAGCCATCACTGGAATACTGAAGCTTAAAAAATATGCCAGAAATCAACTATTGAAAGTATGGGATAATTGATTTTTGACAAAGAAACCAAAATTGTACCATGGAAAAAAGAAAGCACCTTCAAATAATGGTGCTGGCATAACTGGATATCAATATGTAGAAGATTGCAAATAGATCCGTATCTATCACCATGCACAAAACTCAAGTCCAAGTGGATCAAAGTCCAAGTGGATCAAAGACCTCAACATAAATTCAGTTACACTGAACCTGATAGAAGAGGAAGTAGGATGTAGTTTTGAATGTATTGGCACAGGAGATCACTTCCTAAATATAACAACAGTAGCACAGACACTGAGAGCAACAATTAATAAATGGGAACTTTTGAAACTGAGAAGCTTCTGTAAGACAAAGGATACAGTAAATAAGACAAACGACAGCCTACAGAATTGGAAAAGATCTTCTCCAACCCCATATCTGACAGAGGACTGATCTCTAAAATATATAAAGAACTCAAGAAACTAGACATCAAAATAATGAACAATCCAATTAAAAAAATGGGCTACAAAGCTAAATAAAGAATTCTCAAAGGAAGAATGTCAAATGGCCAAAAGATATTTAAGGAATTGCTCAACATCCTTAGTCATAAGGGAAATGCAAATCAAAATGACTCTGAGATACTATCTTATACCAGTTAGAATGGCTAAGATCAAAAACACTGAAGACAGCTTATATTGGAGAGGATGTGGAGAAAGGGGAACACTCCTCCACTATTGGTAGGAATGCAAACTTATACAGCCACTTTGAAAATCAGTATGGAGATTTCTCAGAAAATTGGAAATCAGTCTTCCTCAAGACGCAGCTATACCACTCTTGGGCAAATACCCAAGGACACATGATCAACTATGTTCATAGCAGTGTTATTTGTAATAGCTAGAAGCTGAAAACAACCTAGATGTTCCTCAGCTGAAGGATGAATTAAGAAAATGTGGTACATATACACATTTGGAGTATTATTCAGCAGAGAAAAACAATGACATCATGAAATTTGCAGGTATGTGGGTGGGACTAGAGAATATCTGAGTGAGGTAACCCAGACTCAGAAGGACAAACTGGTAGGTACTCATTCATAAGTGGATACTAGATGTAAAGCAAAGGATAACCAGACTACAACTTACAACTCCAGAGAAGCAAGCTAACAAGGAAGATCCAAAGTGAGATGCATGGATCACCCTGGGAAGGGGAAATAGATGAAATCTCTGTGAGTAAACTGGGGATGAATGGTGGCCAATGGAGGGTAAGGGATGGAGCATGAGAACATAAGGGAACAGGATGGTCTAGCTGGAACAGGGATGGAGTGAGAAAGCAGTGAAATAGACACCATGATACAGGGAGACATCATGATGACAGAGAGAAACCAGGTACAAGGGAAGATCTCAGGATTCTCCAGGGATGACCCCAATTTGGACTACTAGAAATAGTGGAGAGGGTGCCTGAACTCAACTGGCTTTCCCCAGAGGTCAGATTGGTGAATATCCTAACTGGTATCACAGAGTTTTTCTTCAGTGACTAATGGAAGCAGATGCAAAGATCCACAGCCAGGTACTAGGCCAAGCTCCAGGAGTTCAGTCAGGGAGAGAGAAGAGGGATTCTATAAGCAAGTGCATCAGGATTATAATGGAGCAACATGCAGAGACAACCAAACCAAATTAGTGGGAACTCATGAAAGTTGGATCAATAGCTGTGGAGCCTGCATGGGACTGGACTGGGCCCTCTGTATGGTGAGACAGTTGTATAGCCTGATCTGCCTGGGGGCCTCCTGGTGGTAGGATCAGAATCCATCTCTGGTGCATGAGCATGCTTTTTGGAGCCCACTCCTAAAACACCTCCAACAGCCTTGAGGCAGGGGAAATGAATTGGATTTGCCTCTACTTGATGTGAAAATGTTGTTAAGGATTGTATTTCAGATTTTCTGTCATGGACAGAATTGTTTGAACTCCATGCAAAACAATGTAAACCATAGTCCAACAAACAAAACGTAATTGATTCTTTCTCACATTCTGATTGAATTATAGAGAAGGTCATTCAGTTAAAATTGTCAGGAGGAGGCCTCTAGTCCAATAGAGACTTAAAGATAATAGAAATTAAATCAGAATGGCATGTGTTTTGAGGAAGACCACATAATCTCAGAGGAAATGTTGCCTAATAAGGCAACCTGACAACAAGCCAGTGAGGGGTGCCTCACCAGAAAACCACCTCGTAGGACCTTGACCTTGGATTTCTAACCTTCAGAACTGTGAGAAAATTAATTTCTATTGTTTTAGCCCCTTAGTATTTTGTTATAGTTTCCCAACACATTAATAAGAAGACAGAAATCTAAAAGGAAAAGAGTAATGTCAAATACACAAGAATTGTTACTAATAAAAATAAAACATTTACAGAGCACCTATAGGATTTGAATGTTTCATAAGGATCTGAAAATATGCTGAGGCTTGGGCTTTTGTTGAGAGGAGACAGGGATGCAATTCAGATGTGATTAGTAAAAAGACTGTTAGATATACTAGAAAGAATGTGCTACTTACAGAATAAATAAGAATAGTAAACTCCTTAAGAGAAAGTTGGGATACATATCTAAGCTGGTCCACCAATCTAAAATGAAGAAGAGTTGCTGATAACAGGAGAAAGCATAAGCAAGGTCTCTGGATAGGACTCGTGGCTTTAACTTTTCTCTTTAAGGCTAACATCAGAAATCAACTTTCCCATGTACCTTTTCAATTCTTTCATTTTTCAGAATACAAAATATCTTTGAACATTATCTTAAACCTAGCACATAAAGCTGGTGTTTTTTATTCCAGTGAATCTGACTTTGTCAAGAACATCAGTGAATCTCTGTTACCAACTCATAGTCATATTAACTGTCAGTATTATGGATTGAGTTTTTCATATTTTTCAGGAACTTTTCTTTATGGTTTTTATCTTTGTTCATTTAGCATTTCTTCTCACTCTCTGTTAAACTTTCATAGATTAAAGTTTCAGCTTTATAAACTATTCTGTTACAGTAATCTTGCTGATGATCTCATCCATTGTCTGTTCAGTGAACACAGCTAAGTAGATGCAGTAATGTAAATACCTTAACTGAGCAGAATACAAACTCTATAAATATTGATTTGGCAAATATGTTTTAATTCATGTTGGTTCTGCAGGAAATTTGAAACAGTTTAATGTTGGATTACAAAGATAATACTCAAGCACAGGGACAAATAGCCAAACAAATGGAAATACATGAACTATGAACCAATAGCTGAGGAGTCCCCAACTGGATCAGGCCCTCTGGATAAGTGAGACAGTTGATTAGCTTGAACTGTTTGGGAGGCATCCAGGTAGTGGGACTGGGACCTGTCCTTAGTGCATGACCTGGCTGTTTGGAACCTGGGGCTTATTCAGGGACAGTTAGATCAGCCTGGGAGGAGGGTACTGGACCTGCATGAACTGAAGCTACCAAGTTGAACTCAATCCCCAGGGGAGTCTTTGCCCTGGAGGAGATAGGAATGGGGGGTTGGCTGGGGGGAAGGCAGGAGGGTGGTGGGAGGGGGAAGGACAAGGGAATCCATGACTGATATGTAAAATTATAAAATAAAAAATTAAAAAATGCCAACCAACCACCACCACCACCACCACCAACAACAACAACAAAAAACCCAAAAATAATATTCACCACGATTTAGTGTCAAGGCTATCTTGTCTTTTATGCTCCTATGGAGGCATTTTTTATTCTATGGTAGGATATAAAGGTGGAAACATGCCCCCTCAGTTATGCCAAGAACATAGAGTATGTCAACATGAAATGCTTGATTCTCCAATCTTGGATGCAGCTGTGCCTCCGTCTTAGTATCTCACCTCTTTATATGATCTTCACCTTAGTGACTACTTCAGGGAACCACAGTATATTTCTACTACTTTCCATGTACAAAGGACCCATTACTCAAATTTTAGCAAATATTCACATTTATCATCAAATAGTTTAATGTGGAAACACTTTGGAACAATTTCTTATCAATTATGATAAAGTCTGAGTTCATGCATGGTAAATGCTGAGTAAAATAAAGATACTTGTATCAATGAATTTAAAAAATGAGTATTTAGATCTTGAATAAGTGTATGGTTTATATGAATATGTATAGATGTAGTCTGTTTTTGTAAATTGTAAAGTTTTTTCTTAATATTATGTATTCAAGCAATAGAGTAATAGATAGATAAGTAATAATTTGTAGAAGAGCTTTGGTGATAAGACCCTAGAGTCTTAATCTGAACTATTAAAAATAATGACAATGTTCCAGAACTCCCTTATCCTGAGATTCTTGTTGCCTTGTACAGGCCTTAGAATGTTTTGAATATTTCTTGCCCATTACTCAAATTGTCAATTAAAATATGTAAAGAAATAAAAACCAGAAAACCAATGCAAATCAACATGTCTTTATTTATATTTCAGCATTTCCTTCACCATCAGTAGCAGTAGACTCCAGGCTACCATAGGACACATGGAATCTGGATATGACTCAGTGGGACTGTGTTAAAAAGCATACTTTCATAAATACAACAATGACCACCTACATTGGTAAATCTTGGTGTTTTCTTATTTGTTATTATATTGGGAATTTTAGACAGATGCTATGAATTTCTTTAAAAACATTGTAATGAACACATTAACAAATATTCTTCAGTGACGAAGGACATCAGGATATTCTCTTATGGGCAATGGATACTGCCATACAGACCATATACAAAGCTACTATCATTGTGGAATTCATAATCGGGAATGCTGCAAATGGATTCATAGCTCTGGTGAATGTCATAGACTGGGTCAAGAGAAGAAAGATCTCTTCAGTGGATCAGATACTCACTGCTTTGGCAATCTCCAGAATAAATATGTTGTGGTCTGTATTTATTATTTCACTAATATATTCACTGTATCCAGATTTAGAAATGACTGTGAAAATGGTAAGAATGAAAAACAACGCCTGGATTCTTGCAAATCATTTTAGCATCTGGCTGGCCACCATCCTCAGCATCTTTTATTTTCTCAAGATAGCCAATTTTTCTAACTATATTTTTCTCTACCTGAAATGGAGATTTAAGAAGGTGATTTCAGTGACATTGCTGCTCTCTCTGGTCTTCTTGTTTGTAAATATTTTAGTGATCAACATACATATTGATGTTTGGACTGATGAACCCAAAAGAAATCTCTCTTACAGTTCCACATCTAATAATTGCACACAATTTTTCAGATTTATATTTTTAATCAATACAATGTTCACACTCATCCCCTTCACTGTGTCTCTGATCATTTTCACCCTGCTCATTTTCTCCCTGCTGACACATCTGAAGAACATGTGGTACAACGTCAAAGGCACCAGAGACCCCAGCACCATTGCCCACATAAACGCCTTGCAAACTGTGGTCACATTTCTCCTCTTCTACACAGTTTTCTTTCTGTCTCTTGTCACACAAGTTTGGCTCTCTCAGTTTATAGAGAAATACAATTTGTTTTTTGCTGCTATTATAATTAATTTCCCTTCAGTCCATTCATGTGTTCTGATTCTGAGAAATAGTAAACTGAGGCAGGCCTCTCTTTTGGTGTTGTGGTGGCTGAGGTGCGGGTCCAGAGATGTAGACACCTTTGTCCCTTGATAAACTTTGTCAAAGATTTTTAATAATGAAGAAAGAAGTTGCTTTGTTAAGAAATTCTTGTTCATTAACAATTTATATATTACTTTGTTTATTAGTCATGTTTAGGATAACTGCTACCTAAACATATTACAGCTTTATCTGGGTATGTACAAATATATATAAATATTAGTATTAGCATATTTTAGCATATTATAATTTTACAAAGAATGTTATGATTTTGTCTTACCTAAATGTAAGAGTAATTTGTATTAGCTGATATAATTTTAGTAGCATTATGGATCTTATTTGAAATTTTGTAGTGGTAATTTTGTACAATAAAAAGCATTGGTGATTATCTATGCATGTGAGATACAGTAAAAATAATACTGTGCAATTATATACACATGAAAATAAATTCAAACCTAGAAAGTAGACCTTATTTGAACTAAAAACAAAGAATTACATAAAGACCTTCAAATCAAATGTTATTACAATTATCTTAGAGCCTTGATTATGTTTTACTCCAATTATGCTATGGGTACAATTACCTTGTGATATAGAAACTTGGACCATAGACAGCACTATTCAGAATATATAATTTATATTTGGAAATATATTGTACTTTTGTCTGTAGTTTTCTGTCAACATCACATTCCATTTTAATTTTACTGATCCAGAGAAATAAATCCATGAGAACAAAGATTTGCTTATTGAACATCACACTGAGATGTTATTGTTTTTGCTTTAGGTATTGGTATTCGACTGTAGTGACTATCCAGGTTGTCATATGAAGAAAATTTAATCACATAAAGTTAATGAAATAGTTGTATAAATATTGTGGTTTTAATCAACCATTTTCTGATTGGTTTTAAGGCCTGATACACAGAATGGAATTGAAGCCTGTTAACATTAATTGAATTAGATATAGACTTTTATACCAATGATTCCTATGAAAATATGACTATTAAATAGATTATAATTTATTATAAGTTTAAAATACCTTAATTAACTATAATAATTATAATTTTTATAAGCTTCAGAATTAAACTAAACCTTACTAAATTATAGATAAAACTGTAACAAAATAGGTATATCAATTTACATGAATAAAGATAAACTAATGACAGAATTACTTTCATGAAAAGATGTTGTGGCATAAAAGCTCATTGATAGCAAGTTCTCCTGTAATAAGAATATTTATAATCTTATGCAATAACTGAATTCTAAGTGACTTTGCTAGCTCTTTTTGACTTCTAGTACTTTGAATCTGACACATAGAGTGTGTGGTAGGGAATATTTTCATAAATGAATGAGTGAACAGATGGTTAAATTAACCACATTAAATTAGAAAATAAAACATATCACCAAATCTAAAGACAGCTTAAATCTCTTGATTTGGTTTTGTGTTGAGGTTATAGAAACATTTTTAGAGCAAAAGACTGACCATTTCACAATCCTACATTTTACCAAAATATAGTCTTTCTATAGCCATATCAGAGCAAAAAATGGAAAGAGTAGATAGAAATATGGAAAGCGTTATACTTCATTTTAATCCAATATTTAGGAGATAAGCACAATAGATTCTAATAAATTTGCATACATTTTTCTGTTGTGAATAATAGATTCTCATAATGATTTTCCAGTCATGTGTTTTCTAAACAAAAGTGGAAAATGACTTTATGTAATTTAATGACCTGTTTCTGTTCTAAAATGATATTTGTGGTAATACCTTCCTAGCATATTTTCTGTATAAATTTATTTTATATTATCGTGTTGTAAATCCACAGATACTGATCAAGTAACAATTTTGAAGTCCATAAATGTCTTACTTCGGGGCTTTTAATCTAAAGTCCGTACTATGGAAAGTAAGGGATGTTTTGGTTTGAGAAAGTAAGGGAGGTCACATACAAATTTCTTCCCAGTACTGCCTACCCATATATCACTTAGAAGTATCCTGACCTCTGATACTGACTGGTCTTATGAGGTGTCTTGTGTCCTTTCATTGGGCTCAGTGCTTCAAAGGATCCCATTGTTAGCTTTTGTTCCGCTGTCAATATTTTTTCCTGATGTCCAATGTTCACTGTTGGTGAGGAAAGGGTTGCCTGTCATTAATTCAGTTTTGGTTTGTCCTCTCTTTCTCTATGGCTAAAGTCAAAGATGCACAGTATTGGCATTACCAAAGTAGACTTATTTACCGTCTGTGACATATGACAGTTATTGAAAGTATAAATTTTACTGGATATAATTTCCTAGAAATAATTCACATGACAGCTTAGAATGTAAAACTTCATCTCAGATCCTTCTCACAAGGAGCAGTGTTTAGCTGTATTGATAAAATGAAGAAGCATGGTGATCTATAATATGAGGAAAGAAAATAAGAAACAGAAGGGGTGAATAGTTTCTCCTCCCATATGTTTTCAAGCTTCTTATCTATCCACAAAAATAAGTTCAGAAAACCAGTGACAGTTGCATAATTTGTATGTGGAATTTAAGCCTGTGGTGTAAAAAATTACACTGGACACTTGCAAAGACCTGAGTAAATGGGGATGATATTTTAAAATCTTAGATCTGGATGTGGCCAACTCAGAATTTCTGAAAAACTATTTATACAGTTTTTCCCGTTAATTACCATACACCAGAGTGCTACATCTGACACAATTTGTGCTGTTTACCTATGATACTTCTTAAGTCAATGATGAAGTGAGAGAAATGAATAAACCCAGTCCTCGGGGGAGACCTTGATTTGGAGGAGGTGGGAATGGGGGGGTGGGCTCGGGGGAGGGAGGGGCGAGAGGGGGAGAACAGGGGAATCTGTGGCTATTATGTTGAACTGAATGGTGATGTAAAATAATAATAAAAAAAATCACAAGATTTTTTTTCTCTGTTCCACATTTACCTACTACAACCAGTGGTATAGATAACAGCATCTTTAGATCTTTGTATTAATGACTGCATTCTGGCAGAAATTTTTCAGTTTTTAGATAACTTAATAAATGTTACACATTAGTACCATGAAATGCAGTATGATTTGGTCCCAAACTTTTAAGAGGCCCAATGAATGAACATTCTAGCATGTGAGTGATAGGAAACAGTTCTGTAGTATGGAATTCTAATACACACAGAATAGAAGGACAATCCAGGTCACAGGTGTTGATGAATAAAACAGATGATGGTAATGGCATCTGTAGACTTATGAGTTTAGTCTTAGTATTGTCTGCTCTCTGTGTGACTTGGGAGTACTCATGCTCTGTACTTATGGTGGGTTCTTATGAGCATGTGGCTTTTATAGGGTCACCGGGACTTGACCCATAATTTCATTCTTTCCTCTTGCAGATTTGTTTCCTTTTCTTAGGCACAGGGTAGTCTGCTGTTGCAGAAGATTTGGACCCACACTAACACAGCAGGGTATGGTCTCCCTTTCTCCTTGTCATGCCAGAATCATGCACAATGTCCTTGTTACTGAATCCAGTTCATTCCAGCCTAAAGGGGAAGGGTCGATTCACATAGGAGGTAACTGTACAGACACAGAAGACACCAATTCCATACACCTCTCCACAGACTTAGGGAGTGGAAACATTTATAAAACAAACAAGGATGGTAGTCTAAGGCATCCATTCTCCAGATTTTACCCACACCACAAGCATA
The DNA here is from genome assembly GCF_049852395.1 of Peromyscus maniculatus bairdii. NCBI lineage: Eukaryota > Metazoa > Chordata > Mammalia > Rodentia > Cricetidae > Peromyscus > Peromyscus maniculatus. The sequence goes on along the minus strand of NC_134854.1, from coordinate 153,816,424 downwards.
GTATCTCCTTTTCTTCTTCCTTCCCATGTTTAAGCCCCTGCTGGCTATTTATGGAATATTTTTATGCCTTAATTTTGAGTTTTAGTTAATTTGAGAATTGAAGGATAATCTAGATTGTAGTCTCAATATTGTCTACTCGTTGAGTTACTCATATGTTCTCATGTACAACAATAGTGGCTGGTTTTCTGGGGATATGACATATGCTGTTTCACAGGGCCACACACTAAGAAAAGAAACCCTATTTTTGTATTAATGTTATATCCCCATTGAAGATTTTTAGAAAGAGTATTTTATTTCTGGTGAAAATAGGTGATTTATGTAGTTGTAATCAAACTATTTTATGCTTTGATGATTTGGTTACTATAGCTCTTATTCATTAACAACAGAGAAGAGACAACTTCAGAGTCTTATTTATTTATTTATTTTTTTGCTATATGCAATAATATCTCTTTCTGTACAGGCAAGTAAGCAACATGAAATCCTAGTGATGATGAATCTAAGTGTTTCAATTAAATATCCAGAAATGTGTAAATAATTATAAACCTAGTAAGTTCACATTGGGATGCATGTGATTCAATGATCTAGGAATTACCAGTCACTCCCACTAGCTGGGTTTTCTTTGATTTTCAGATAATAGTGTCAGTTTAAAATTCATACCAATATGGAGACATGTCCCTTTCTGTGGTACTGTTATCTAAAGAATGGTATACCATGTGAATGCATACTGAATTTTCTTATGACACATTTGATGGTCCTTTGTCAAGGAGACTGAGATTTGTGTAGGGTAATATTAGCATTGACTTCGTAGAAAGAGGTGATTTAGGGCTTTAAATGCCCACTTCAGAGGTCAACTTCAGGAATTAGCTTCAGTATTGTAACCATATGTTTTTCTCTGTTCCACTCCAGTCCCGTGGTCCCATAGTCACTTTTAAAATAACCATTCAGAGGCCTAAAATTAATTAGAAACTGCTTGGCCTATGGCTTGGTCTTGTTACTAGCTAGCTAATACATCGTAACCTAACCCATTTCTATTAATCTGTGTATTGCCACGTGGCTGGTGGCTTACTGGTACTTTCACATCTTGCTTCTTGGGTGGCTCATGGGTGTCTCCCAACTCTATCCTCTTCTCCCTGTATTTCTGCTTGAATTTCCCGCACGGCTATGTCCTGCCTTGCTATAGACCAAAGCAGCTTCTTTATTAACCAGTGGGAACAACACATTTTCACAGTGTACAGAAAGACAACCCATATCACAGTGTGTTCTCTCAGCACATATCCACTATAATTTATATTTTTCTTTATTCTGCCTGTCCAATTCCTGCAAATTCTCTTTGTTACATAGAAACAGCTCAGCCAGGACACTCTTCTTTGTCTGTAAGGATATCACAATTTTCTGAAACACCTTTTCAAAATTTTTTTCTGTAAAATATTTTGAAAACTACTTTACTTCAATTTTCATACCTTAACCACCTTAACATGCCTTTCAGATATGAGAAACTTCAAGGCATCTGGAGTCATATTTTTTCTCACTACTGCTTTTAGCATCTAAGATATATTAGCACTTCATACTCGTGTTCTTTTCTGCTATCTATGAGGATTGTGGTGCATGCGTTTTTCTTGGTTGAGTAGTTGGCCTTACTTCATGTTTGCTCAATTATTTTTCAGATGTAGAAGAACAATTGCATTATGGCATATGTCCTCTATCTTGAGTAGAGAGAACATTATCTTTTATTGAGCTTGGTGCATGTTCTGTTCATTATAGAGCAGATTCTGGTGGAAAATAAGGGACATATATAAAATTTGAAGGTCTTTGTAACTGTTCAAGGAATTTGTCCTATTGGCCAAAGGAGAAAGAAAGTATGAGGATTCTGCTGTCAGGATGAGTTCCTTCTTAGTGACTGATCCAGGTGATGCCAATAGTTTTCCGTAGGTAGACTTTTCTTTTGTGACAGCCAGTTCACCAAAAACACATGTAAATTTTTTATTAATTATAAATCCTCAGCCAATAGCTTAGACTTGTTACTACTAATTAACCCTTGCTACTTAAGTTAATCCATATTTTTTATCTCTCTTCTGCCACATCGTGGTCCCCTTTTTTCAGCACTGGCATGTTCATCTCCTACCTCATGTGCATCTCACTTACACTTCCCCAGACTCTGCCCTTCTTCTCAATGTCCACCTAGTCTGCTAGTCCTGCCTAACCTCTACCATCCAGCTATTAGCCAGTTGGCTTCTTTATTAACCCAATCACAGTGGCATATATTCACACAGTGTAAAGGAATATTCCATATTTCCCCTTTTGTCTAATTAAAAAGGAAGGTTTTAAGTTAAATGTAGTAAAATTCTATACAAAAAATAGTTATCAAGTAAGTATTATAGTTACAATATCCAGTCTGTTTATATCTGGCAAATTAGAGAAAATACTACATCAGCTGTCCTCTCCTGAAGAGTCCAGCGTTTTGTACCTAATTTACTTTCTACCATGATATGGAGAACTGTAACTGTAACTATCTAGTCTTCAACCCCATCAAAAACCTGAAGGATATAATACTGTCTGAGATGACAGAAATAGCTGGTTGCCTGGACAGTCACCCTAGGTTCTTCTGTAACATTGTGGCATTCAACTTTTGCCTACAGGTTTATTATATCTGACAGACATTTTTGAGAAGCAGGGATTTTGAAAGACTCTCCTGCCTTGTCTTGGTAAAGTGCTGCAGTTGTTTTCTTTTGTGTCCCGCTTATCCAATTTGGGAAGTACACTGTCAGTAGTCAAGGCAGGGGTAGTTTCTTGCCCAGTGACTATCTGTAGTCAGAAGGTTTTTCTGGTCTTGCCAAACCCCTGTAGTCCCATGGGTCTCTTATAAAATAATCATCCAGAAGCTTATATTAATTATTACTGCTTGTCCATTAGCTCAAGCTTATTACTGACTAACTCTTACATTTAAATTAACCCATAATTCTTATCTATATTTAGCCATGTGGCTTGGTACCTTTTTTCAGTTCTGCCTTGTCATCTTGCTTCCCCTGTGTCTGGCTGGCAACTCCTGACTCTGTCCTTCTTCCTGTATGTCTCCTGGATTTCCTGCCTGGCTATAACCTGACTCACCATAGGCCAGAGAAGCTTCTTTATTAACCAATCATAGTAACACATATTCACAGCATACAGAAAGACATCCCACAGCAGCTAACTTTTACCGCAAAGAAAGCAAACTCCATTATTGGTGAAATTATTAAGGCAACTCCATGTAGTTAAAAGGGAGGTTTATTTTGTGGGATAACTCACAAATGAAGGGATAGGTAACAGGGTCTGGGAAGGGCGTAGCACAGTCCAGTGGTGTTCTCTGGAGAACTCTGCTTTGTCTACCTCCAGCATCCAGGGTCCAGGAACCAAGAGAGCTGGCCCACCCGGATCTTGGGTCTTCAGGGTCCTCTCTTGGCCCTGCCTTCTAGGCGTGACAGTTACTGAAACCTCAATGGGGGTTGGAACTTCCAGATCAAAGCTGGAATGGTTACCCACTACATCCCATATGGAGTTTCTTCAATGCCTGTCATCTTCTCTGAAGTAAATTGGTGCTGGCAGGAGCAGACATGTCTCATTGTCATAAAAGATGCTGCATCACCTGGGCCATCCATTTTTATTTGTGTCTGGTTTCCTTGTTCTGAAACTTTTAAAGGTAACATATTTTTGTATTAATATAAGTATGGCCTGTGTATTGTACACAAGTTAGTCGAAGATTAATTTTGTTTTATACTCGAGTAGGTAAAATATAAGTTACATGTTTTGTAGTTTTTCAAGATTTATTTCTTTATGTCTGTAGTCAGGATTTTCAGGGCATCTTCTCCAATCAATCCTGATGCATATCAACCTGGAATGAATGAATCCATACCCACTCATTCCTGTGGAAATAAAGCATAACACTTTTCCCAAAGTAATGTGTCTTTTGACTTCTGTTTTGAAGTCAAGAAATTTTTTAAATATATAGATTGGTTTAATCCAGCAGTTTTTGTAATCCAATGTGTCTTAGCAGCTGTTGTTCCTTTATTAGCAATCAGAAAATCTAAAGACAACACAATAACGTACAGAATCCAGACTCTCTGTGCCTTTCCCATCTTTACAAGGCTTTTTATTTTTTATTACTTTATTTCTTTTTTAAGGATTTTATTTTTTAAGCTATATTTTATTCTAGACTGTATATATCCTTTCTCCTTTACCTCCCAAGCCTATGTACATTTTTAAACACACTTTAATCTGTTTGGAGTTTTTTCCCATCTGGATCTGTTTTTAGTGAGCATCTGTATTATTCTCTGATCCTATGAGCCTTTAAATTGCTAAGCAGTGTGGCCATGACCACACATCTGCTTTGGTGGCTGCCTCTGCCCCACTCCTTGGTTTATGAGAGATGAGCTCTATGCCCCATGGGCATAGCTGAGAGTCATGTTTATTAACCAGGAACTGCATTCAATCCCCTAGGTCTGGGATGTTGGTGCCTACACTGAGGCAGATATTCTTACTTAGTTTTTTTTTAAGCCTTCTCCTTCTCAGTCCCTAGGCGGAAATTCAGATCTAGTGTTGGAGTGCCATTTGTAGGGTGATTTTTCTTTCCCATCAGTTCCTAAATGACCACATGGAAATTTCTCATTAATTATAAATGCTCAGCCAATAGCTTAGACTGGTTACTAACCCCCCCCCCCTTTCAGTTTTTCAAGACAGGGTTTCTCTATGTAGTTTTGGTGCCTGTCCTGGATCTCGCTCTGTAGACCAGGCTGGCCTTGAACTCAAAGAGATCCATCAGGCTCTGCCTCCCCGAGTACTGGGATTAAAGGTGTGTGCCACCACCACCTGGCTGGTTACTAATTCCTACAATTTAAATTAACCAGTATTTCCTATCTAGATTCTGTCATGTGACAGTATCTTCTTTCACCATGGCATATTCATCTCATGCTTTATTTGAATCTCACTCATACCTCCCCACTATTGGTGAAATTATTAAGGCCACTCCACGTAGTTAAAAGGATATTTATTTAATGATGCAACTTACAAATTAAGGGATAGGTAGGTCGCGGGGTCTGGGGAAGGTGTATCACGGTCCAGCGGTGTTCTCTGGAGCTCTGCTCGGTCCACCTCCACTGATCAGGGTCCCGGAACAGAGCGAGCCCTGGTCCATCCAGATCTCAGGTCTCCAGGCACCTCCTCTGGCCCAGTCTCATAGGCATGACAGTTGCCAGAGTCTCAATGGGGGTTGGAACTTCCAGATCAAAGCTGGAATGGCTACCCACTACATCTCCCCCTTTTTCTCTAAATAAGAAGGTTCTAAACTAATACAAGACTATATACAAAGGAATGGTTATCAAATATTGTCCAGGAATAATGAGGGATAATGACCTAGATAAGATGGAACTACAACCAATGCAAACCGTATCAAGCAAGAAACACATACTAAAATCCAGAAAAGTATAGAGCATAGGAAATGGAATGTTATAAAGATCATTCCAAAAGGTGTCCTATCCTAAAGAACCTGAATCTAATAATATGTTCTATCTAAGATACTATATATACTAAGTTGTAATGATAACTGCTAGTCCTCAATCCCATCCAAGACCTGAGATGGAACATAATGGTACCTGAGAAATGGTAGATGGATGCAAGCAACTTTCGGGAATCTTGCAAGAGTAGACCAAGACAGCTGGCAGCCTGGACAGTCACCCAGCTCAGTTGGTAGAGCATGGGACTCTTAATCCCAGGGTCGTGGGTTCGGGCCCCACGTTGGGTGCCAGATATTGGTGAAATTATTAAGGCTACTCCACTTAGTTAAAAGGATATTTATTTAATGGTGTCACTTACAAATTAAGGGATAGATAGGTCGCGGGGTCTGGGGAAGGTATATTGCAGTCCAGCAGTGTTCTCTGGAGCTCTGCTTGGTCCACCTCCACCATTCAGGGTCCGGAAAAGAGTGAGCCCTGGCCCATCCAGAACTCGGGTCTCCAGGCGCCTCCCCTGGCCTGGCCTCGTAGGTGTGACAGTTGCCAGAGTCTCAATTGGGGTTGGAACTTCCAGATCAAAGCTGGAATGGCTACCTACTACACTCCACACTTAAAATGGTAACAATGACTTATTTCATCTGGACAGTTGTTAACCATTTCAGTATCTGGCTGGCTACTAGACTTAGCATCTTTTGTTTTCTCAAGATAGTAATAATTTTCCATTCTGTTTTTTTCTACCTAAAAGAAGAATTAAGCTTGCTTTCTTTCTCTCTCTCTCTCTCTCTCTCTCTCTCTCTCTCTCTCTCTCTCTCTCTCTTTCTTTCTTTCTTTCTCTCTTCTTCCTCCTCCTCCTCCTCCTCCTCCTCCTCCTCCTCCTCCTCCTCCTCCTCCTCCTCCTCCTCTTCTTCTTCTTCTTCTTCTTCTTCTTCTTCTTCTTCTTCTTCTTCTTTGGTTTTTTGAGACAGGGTTTCTCTGTGTAGCTTTGCTCTGGAACTCACTTTGTAGACCAGGCTGGCCTCAAACTCACACAGATCCACCACATACATACACAAAATAAAAATTAAAAAATAGGGTCTATAGTGATGGCTCAGCAGCTAAAAGCACTGGCTCCTTTCCCCAGAGAATCCAGATTCAGTTCTAGTGATCACATGGAAGCTCACATCTGTCTGTAACTCCAGTTCCAAGTGATCCAAGGCTCTTGTCTGCACCAGGCACATATGTGGTACACAGACATACATACAGGCAAAACACCCAATCACATAAGACATATATTTTTAAAAAAGGGTTTTAAAAACAAAAAAGTTAATCTTTTTTTTTTTTTTTTGGTTTTTCGAGACAGGGTTTCTCTGTGTAGCTTTGCGCCTTTCCTGGAGCTCACTTGGTAGACCAGGCTGGCCTCGAACTCACGGAGATCCGCCTGGCTCTGCCTCCCAAGTGCTGGGATTAAAGGCGTGCGCCACCACCGCCCGACAAAAGTTAATCTTTAAAGATAAATAAATATTTAAAATATTTGTGAAAAAAGAAGAGTTAACACACATATTAAAATTCTGATTGATGAATTCAAGAAGAACTTGTATTACAATTCCAGATCAAAGTCTATTGCAGACTTCCAAATTTCTTTTATTGATGAACATAATGTTCATGTTAATACCATATACTATGTCTCTAACAAACATTTCTTTTGTTAATTTTCTCCTCATGGAAACATCTGAAGAAGATACAGGACTTTGTCCATGGATGCAGAGATGTCATTGTCTCAAATACAGGAAGATGTTTTACTCACATTGCTATGGGTATTTTTAGTTTCATAATAGAGAACAATGGAACATGAATAGCAATACTAGGAATGTGTAATTTACATTTGGAAATATATTTCAGTTTTCTTTGTAGCTTTCTGGCATGAACAAGAGACCATTTTAATTTTATGCTTCAAATCCAAGTATATGACCATTGGCTTACAGAGTACCACACTAGGAGTTCTGTATTTATGTTTGACTCTATGTCATTGAGTACTAGCATTATTTTATGGTTATTATGGAAACAAAATTTAGAGTGACTTCTGAGTTAATTATTACAGTACACAATTAATACTGTCTTTTTCTTTATAAAAATGTTGCTAGTATTGATATTGTTGTAGAAAAACAGGGTAATGAATTATACAAAGTTATTGAAATCATTTTTTAAAACTTAAGTAGGTTGAGGAATTGATACAAACAGAAACATAGTCCTTTGTGCTTCACTGCTGTTAAATTTTTAGTATGATTCCATCTTTTTCCTTTTAAATAATGAATGATTCTTTGCTCTTTTTGTTTTAACAAAGAAATCCCTTTAGAGTGTGGGGTTGTATTTCAGCAGATATTTTTACTGAGTTCATTCATTTATTTATTGGTTGATTGAAAAAGTATGTGCTGAAAGTAGTTTATTAAAGAGATTTTAATTGAAACTAGATATCACAAAATAGAAATTTCACGTTATTTGTATAAATATGTTATAGTTTTCAAGTGTATATTTTTATTTATGAAGAAAATTGTTTATTTCTCTCTTATATATCTTATATAATAAATATAATGATAGATGTTAGTAGTGACACACACATTATGCTAAGTATAGCACTGTTGGGGCCAGTGAGATGTCTTACTGTGTGAAGGCACCTGCAGGGAAACACAACAAGTGGAGTTTGATCCCTGGGGTCTTTACTGTTGAGGGAGAGGATTGATTCCTCTAAGCACTCATGCACACACTCACACACATGCCTGCACATAAAAATAATAAATAACAAATGAATAAATGTCATTTCCAAGCTACTGAAATTGAAAATAAAGGAGATTCAAATCCAAAGAAGTGTGTGTGTGTGTGTGTGTGTGTGTGTGTGTGTGTGTGTGTGTGTGTTTGTAATGTTACCTGTAGCCCATTATGTACCATGAGGGAGGAGAGAGACAACACTTTTGGGTTCCAAAGGTTTTATTAAATCACCATGTAAGTGGATCACTGATTGTTTCTTCTGACAGCCCTGAGCAGGGGCAGAAGAGTTTATAAGCACAAAAATTCCAAATATTTGTTGCCAAGTTACAATTAGAATTTTCACCAACCAGAAGTCAAAGATTAGGGACTTTCTTTGTGTGTTCCATCACAGTCAACCAACATAAAATGCAAGCTTTCCAGTCCAATTGATCAGATCCATTTGTTCCTTCTGTTGTTAGGAATAGTCGTAATGTTTCCAGAGAACTAAAGATGGATAATGACTAGTTCTATGGTTTAGGGAGGAGGTTAATTAGCTATTGGAAAGTTCTCAGGTTCCCTAGGTCTTGGAAACCTCGATTGTATTTCACCCTACAGATAAAATGGAGTCTTAAGTCAAAATGGCAGTGCCTAGACCAAGGTGCTTTTTCCTGCTCCCTTCAGTGAAAAAGTAGTATTCTCATTATCAAATGTCCAAAGTTTAATTATCTGTATGGTTTTCTTATATAACTAACAGTTCATAGGTGGAGCCTTGAACACATAAGCATGGATCTCTCTAAGGTCTGAATTTTCACTCTTTAAAACATCCTTGGTATTAACACTACCAAGTTTCTAATGGCCCTTGCCTAAACTCAAGTTTTCATTAGAAAATATGTAAATATGGCAAAAGCAGAAAGATATATCATTATCTGCAGGTTAGTGTCTGGGATTTCAGCATTTCCTTTATCTTCAGTTACAGCTGCAGCTACTGTAAGACAGAGAGTTACTGGATGAAACACTGCTGAGTGGTGTCAGAAATACAATACTTTTATGAAGATGGTTTTTCCACATTGGAAACTTTCATCCTTGCATGATTGTTATTATACTGGAAGCTTTTAAAAGTATGTTATAAATTTTTAAAAATAATATGAACACAGAATTTTAAATGAATGTCTTCAATATTCATCAGTGACTTTTGAAACCAAGGTCTTTTCTTACAGGTAGTGGATGGCATCATACAGAGCACACACATTCATAATTGAGGAAGTCACAATAGGATGTTTTGGAAATGAACTCGTTGCTCTGATGACCTACATGGACTAGGGCAAGAGAAGAAAGATCTCTGCAGTGGATCAGATCTTAACTAGTTTGGCCATCTACAGAACCGATTAGCTGCTTTATATTAATAACTTCAGTACTTCCAGATTTATTGATGGCTGGAAAGATGGTAAGTGCAACTAATTTTATCTAGATTGTTTCAAATAATTTTACTATGTGGATAGCTACCAGCCTCAACATCTTTTATCTTCTCAAGATATCAAATTTTTCTAATTCTGTTTTTTTCTACCTAAAGTGGAGGTTTAACAAGACACTTTTAAGGACATTGTGATATCTCTGTTTCTCCTTTTAAATATCTTAGCAATGAAAACACATATTGATATCCAGGTTGACTAATTAAAAGTAGATTTATAGTTCCAGATAAATGAATCTTTTACAGATTTCCTTTATTAGCCAACATCACACTCATATTCATGTCCTTTACTTTGTTCATGACAGACTTCTTTCGGCTAATTTTCTCCCAGTGGAACCATCTGAAGAAGATGCAGCTCAAAGCCAAGGCTCCGGAGATGGCAGTGGTGTGACCCACACAAAAGCCTTACAAACTGTGGACTGCCGCTAGCTTCCTCCTATACACCATTTTCATTCTTTTTTTTTTCTATGCAGCTTTGGACAACTGGGATTCAGGATAGATTTTCAGTACATTTGGTCCTTGTCTGCTCTTGTGTCTTGATTCTTGGAAACAGTAAGTGGAGATGGACCTCTCTTTGATACTGTGTTGACAAACATTACATAGTCTAATGTTTGGGTCTCTGACACACCTGGAAGGTAATTTTATATAATATAAATGAAAGTCACTTCATAAGAAATTCTTATTCATAAGAAATTCTTGATCAGCCAGGTGGTGGTGGCACACACCTTTAATTCTAGCACTCGGGAGGCAAAGGCAGGCGGATCTCTGTGAGTTCGAGGCCAGCCTGGTCTACAGAGCGAGATCCAGGAAAGGCGCAAAGCTACACAGAGAAAGCCTGTCTCAAAAAACCATAAAAAAGAAAAGAAATTCTTGATCATAACTACATACTGTTCAAGTAGATTCGATGTTAATTTGTTTATAATATAGGTCTGGAATAAACAGATCCTAAACTTACTATAAGTTTATAAGGAGATATGCAAGTATAGGTATTAATATAATTTTACAAAGAAGAGTATTAATTCAAGCTATTTAGATGTAGAAACACTTTATAGTAACTAACAATTTTAGTGGCATTCAGAAACTCATTTGAAATTTTTTAATTATTGGTTTATAATAGGAAAGGTGAAGAAATATATATGAATATGAGATACAGTAAGTATACAACTGTGCAATATATGTAAATAAAATAATTCCAAATATAGGAACATAGGCATAATTTCAGATAAGAAGTGAGGGACTGAAAATAGTTAGAAATCTTTCTTTTAAAAATTATCTCAGAGGCGTATGGTGTTTTACTCAAGTTCCTTTGTGTGCATTATTTACTTAATGAAGAAGTATTATGAATAAGTGATTTCCATCTGGAAACATCCCACTTCTCTCAAGCATCAGTGTTTATCCTTTTCTGATTGAAAAGAGATTCTTCTCCAGTACAATACATCCCAATACAGTTTCTCCTACCTTCACTCCTCCTAGACCCCAGGATCCCCATTTCCTTTTCCCCAGATCCATTCTCCCTCCATTTCCTCTTCAGAAGAGAACAGGTCTCCAAGAAATAACTGCCAAACAATACAAAAAAGATACAATGAGAAAAGGTGAAAGCCCTCATATTGAGACTGGATAAGGCTACTCTATAGGAGGAAAAGAGTCTCTCAAGCAGGTAACAGTTAGAGATCCACCAGCTCCTATTGTTAGGAGTCTCACAAAAACATCAAGCTAATGGCCATAACATACTCAGAGGGCCTGGTGCAGACTCACATAGGCCCCACGCTTACCATTTCAGTCTCTGTGAGCTCATGTGAGCCCTGCTTAGTTTATTTGATAGGTCATGTTTGCCTAATGTCCCCCATCATCTCTGGCTCCCACAGTCTGCCTGCCCCCCACCTCTTCTGTAGGGTTCCCAGATCTGTAAGAGGATAGATGAAATGGAGACCTCCAATTTAGACTTCCTCTGCATAATGTCTGGCTGTTGATCTCTGCACCTGCCTCCATCTGCTGTTGGAGGAAGCCTCTCTGATGATGACTGGACAACTCACAGATCTTCTCATGTCAAAGAGATTAGAATGTAGGGATGAAGACTCCAAGGAGACACCAGCTCTACCTTCAGTGAGCTGTGTGGACGTTTTCCTTGACAATGGGGCCCTACTGTCAATTTTCAGAGAGTGACTGTCTGTCATAGCAACAGTCTGGTCTGCTTAGGGATCTCCATGGGACTCTCTCAGTCAACAACTCAGCCAAATGTAACCCAATCTTACCACTAGGAGACTTTCCTGCCTACAAAAGATGACCAGTTCAGACTTGATATGTTCCATTACTAGAAACCCTTAGTTTCCACTGAACTAGGTTTCTATACCACCCCAAGTGTCCCCCAATTCCAGCTGTCCTCGGACACTATCCATCCATCTCTTTCACCTCCCCAACCTGATCCCTCCAACTCCTGTCCCAACCTGCCCTCAGTTCATCTGCAGAATATATTCTAATTCCAATTCCCAGAGAGGTTCATGCTTCTATATCCCACCACTTTACCTAACCTTTCTGGGTCTGTGGTTTGTAGCTTGCTTCCCATTGACTTAATAGCTAATATCCATGTATAAGTGAGTATATACCATATTTATCTTTCTGGGTCTGGGTTACCTTATTAAGGATGATTAATTTCCTAGGTCCATCCATTTGCCTGAAAATTTCATGATGTCATTTAAAAAATCGCGGAGTACTACATCATTGTGCAAACATACCACACTTTCTTTATATATTCTTCAGCTAAGGGGCAACTATGTTGTTTCCAGTTTCTGGTTACTATAAATAAAGCCACAAGGAGTATAGTTGAGCAAGTGTTCTTGTGGAAGGATGGAACATTTTTTGGGTATATCCCAATAGTAGTATAGTTGGGTCTTGAAGTAGATTGAGTCCAAATTTTCTTAGAAAATGCCATATTCATTTTCATAGTGGCTATACAAGTTTACATTTCCACCTGTTTCAAGAACAGGAAAGTTTGTCAGGTGACAGTTCACTCATTGAATATCATACAAAAGTGTGGGTGTCTGTTTACTTTATGTTATCAGGTACCAGGATTTTATTATGATGGTCAACTTGTTTGTTATCTGAAAAAAAGTTATATAACTTCTAAGTTACTTATGTAAGCAAGGAAATTTACATTTTTGATCTGGATAAGTGATTTACACATTAATTTTTGGTGGAAATAGAAATGTAATGGAAAATTACATAAAGTGAACGAAACAGGTAGAAACATTGTCCTATAACCTGTGCTCGGGGCTGATGAGTCTTCAGTAAAATACAATCTGGTAAGTCTATAAGATGAAGAATATTTTTTTCTGTCTTACTTTTCCAAAGAAAGCTCTTAGACTGATAGATTGTGCTTAAATGTTGATTTTATTTTGTATAAGTTAGATAATTCATCTGTTAAATAATGAATAAAATGTGTGTTGAACTTAATTTCTCTGGTCCCTGAAGTCTTTTTTAGTGCAAACAAGACATCACAGAACAGAAGCTGGAAATGTTTGTAGATAACCACACAACACAGGGTGTTATTCTCATGTCAGATAACTGACATTTTGTACATTTTAGCCACTCATATAATATTTTTCAAGCAAAGAAGCTGGTGTCCTTAGATGTTAATTTTTGGCACATGGGTAATGTATAAAGGAATAGACAATAATTGTGTTTACTGAATAGGAAGTCCTGGTTAATATATAGTGGGATATACTGTTTACTGAATGGGAAGTCAAAATGCTTTAATAAAATGTTACATGAACTTTGTGTGCTAATCTCAGCCATTTGTCTTTTGTAATTATAAAGTAACTATGGGTGATGGTGGCACAGGACTTTAATCCCAGCATTAGGGAGGCAGAAGCAGGCAGAACTCTGTGAGTTTGAGGCCAGCCTGGACTACAGAGTGAGATCCAGGACAGCTGTGCTGTTACACAGAGGAACCCCGTCTTGAAAAAAAAAAAGAAAAAAGAAAAAGAAAGTCATATGATCTACATCTAATGATTTCTTTGAATTATTTATGATTTTAGGGTTTTTTTTTGAGGGGGGTGTTGGGTATTTAAGGAAATGGCTGGAACTTTCCAAATGTTCTATAATTGTGCTAACAACTGGCCCCCCAGTAAATGGAGCATTTCTTAGTTTTTTTTACTAGCAGTTATAATAATATTTTTAGCTTTCAGATAAAAAGAATTGAAACTTTCTTCACACTGAATTATTAGCTCTTCATTTGATAAAATCCATTAAAAGTATCAAAAATGTGTTATTTCATAAAATGCTATTTCTTTTTAAAAAAATTAAAAAACTTTAAATGAAAAAAATTACATCACTTTACTCCTTTCCTTTTCTCATCCAGTCCCTCCTAGCTGCCTTCCCTAGAGCCATTCCTTCTCCCTCAAGTTGATAGCCTCTTTGTCTTTGATTATATTTGATGTGTGTGTGTGTGTGTGTGTGTGTGTGTGTGCGCACGCGTGCGCGCCCACGTGCACTCACATGAGTGTGTTTACAAGTATGTAGAAATACAACTTGCTGAGTCCACTTTGTATAGTGGGTAGTCAATCCAGCTTTGGTTGGGAAGTTCCAACCCCCATTGAGGTTTTGGTAACTATCACGCCCACAAGGCAGGGCCAAGGGAGGGCCTGAAGCCCAGAGATCAGGACATGCTGGGCTCTCTTGTTGCTGTGGGAGCCCTGGACACTAGAGGTGGATGGAGGAGAATTCTCCAGAGAACATTGCCAGACTACCGCTGCGTCTTTCCCAGAACCCTCAACCTACCTATTCCTTCATTTGTAAGTTACACCATTAAATAAATCTCCTTTTAACTACATGGAGTTGCCTTAATAATTTCACCAATAACATTGTTTTTTGTGTGTTTATAGTTTTAGGGCTGACCATCCTGCACTGAACAACCAGTAATGGACTCATCCTAGGGAAGTTTGATTCTCTTTCTCCCAGCATACTTCTCTCATTTCTAATAAAAACAATGACACTTGTCAATCATACATAAACAGTGATGTACTTAGTAATACACATATGCTCAATTAGACCTTTGTATGTGTGAAACTTGTAAATAAAAGAAGCAAAGAAAAATAAGAATGTACTTACAAATAGTAAATAATGCCCAAAGTAAAAATATCAAATTCAATCACAGAAATTTGTTTCTAAAAATCGTAGTCTAGAAAATATTTGCATTTTACTATTAAGTGCTCAAGCATGGAGTTGGGTTGATGGGGGGGGGGCGTGGGAAGGATCTGGGAGAATTTGGGAGAGGGGAACCATGATCAGAATACATTATGTGAAAAATATTTTTTCAATTCAAACAAGAAATACATGCCATCATATTCTTAACCTCCTAACTCAAAACCTGTCTTTAGTTGTTCCATTAATTACTACTGCTTTTAAGTGACTGGTACAAGTATTGGTGATTGATAGCATTGGAATACAGGGAGGTGTCATTCTTTAAGCTGTGTCCCCTGGTGGGGTTAATGTGCTTCAGTGATGGCCATACACTTAGGAGTATACAAGCAACACTAAGGAGACTCGATGGGTTCAAAGTAAAAGAGGACACAAAGTTGGGTATAGAGTAGAGAGTGGGTCTTGCAGGACATGGGAGAGTGAGTGAATATGCGTGGAACACAATGTATGAAATTCTCCAAGAATTCATTAAAATATGTATTTAAAGTGACTTGTATAATTTCCTACACATACATTCTCACTACAATATCTAGTAATGGGCCTGTTTTACAAAGACTGTAATAGACTGATTTGTTTTCAAATGATGACGTATTAACCCACAGTGAGACGGTATTTGATGGTAACTATTTAAAGGATATCAGTAAAATTAAATGAGGTTATAAATCAAGGCTCTGATCATAAAAGAACAGTCCTCTTGTGGAGAGGAGAAGCCTCAGAAGTCTCTGTGTCCTACCAGCTACTAAGAGAAGCTTCACCAGAGTCCAAATTTGCTGGCCTCTTGATTTTCATGCATAGCCTCTTGAACTGTGAGGAAGTAAAGCTTGGTTTTCAAGATTATATGAATGGAATCATTCCACAGAAATTTAAACAAACTAACACAGAGAGGAAAACTTAGGATAAGGGATAATATTGAAGAAATGAAATAATAAATATTAAGAAAAAATATACAAAACTTAGCTCTGTATAAGTCACCAAAAATGTGATCTTATTACCTAAATTAGATTACATTTAAAGTTATAAATAAAATTAACTATACCATCAAACATATGAAATTTTAATTGATTATAATATTCTTTAATAATGCTTATTAATAAACCAAAAGTATCTGCATAATACCTAATGGAAAAGTTGGTTCATTCAAGAGGATGATAAAGTTGACAGAGTCACTGTCTAATTTGAAAAAGGAATATGACATAATCTGAAAACAATTAGGAAGATAAGTGTTAGACATATGAGCAAGTATTGGTCACAGTTAATAGTCAAAGGTAGGAGAGATGTCTCAATAGTTAATATCATGTACCACTCATGTTTTCAGCACAAACATCAGACAGCTAAAATTGCCTGTAATTCCAGCTGCAGTGTAGCTGTTGTCTCTGACTTCTTTGGGTACCTGCACACCTGTATACATGTTGACACTCTCACAGTAAAAGACTGGTTCTTCCAGTTCTAAGGAAAGTATTATTAGAAGTAATCTCTAAAGCAGCTACATGAAAATTGTGACGAGAACTTAAATATCAAAGGAAAGTATAAGTAATAATTAAAAATAAGCTATTTTAGCAACATATAAGAAGATAATTCTAAATGCATATGTGTATTATTTTGGATGAAATATTTTCATCTATTTTTAGTTTTCATTTCTTATTAATTATTTGAGAGTTTTGAATTTCATACAAGGTGTTGTATGACATTTCATACCCCATAATCTAATTCTTCCCAGATTCTACCCCCTTACCTACCCACCCATCTTTGTGTCCTTTTTTCCCTCCTAAACCCATAAAGACCTATTTGTGCTGCCCAAACATTCTTGGATGTGTGGTCTTCCACTGGATCATAATCAAATTATCAGGGGCTATGCTAGAGAAAAACAGACAGATGATGTCATGTAGGTGACAGAGACCCAAGTATTTATACATGTTACAGTGCTCAGCAGTGTAATGTCAGTTTTCATATGGAGAAACTGAGGTCTTCCCATGCAGCAAAAGTTTAGGACCTAGTAATACATATATAGAGACATAGGAATTGCATTTGTTTTCTGAACTGGCAGCCAGGTGCTTTATTAAAACATCACATGAATTTTCTATGTTAAGCTCAGTCTTTCTTGTTCATATACTCTGCATGTAATAATTTATAATCATTATATATCTTCTTCCTTTTAATTATTATAATTTTAACTTTTGGTACTGATTCATAGTGAAATGAAGTATAATTGTACTAATGACTGGTATTGCAGAAGCAGGAGTATTTTCAGAGTCCAGAGAGTTAACTTTTAGATCATGGAACCAGATGGAATATTTCTTAGTGCTTCAATGGCAGGTGACATACTAACTTCACCTGTGACATAAATTCTTAAAAATTATCTTCACAGTGAAACAATTTCTATGTTTTCTCATAAAATCTGTTATAATTATCAAATGTGTATTGTTTATTTAATTATATTCATTTATTTATACTTATTTCATGCACGTTAGTGTTTTGCCTGCATGAGGATGTTATATCCCCTGGAACTGGAATTGCAGACAGCTGTGAACCGCCATGTGGGTGCTGGGAATTGAACCCAGGTCTTTTGGAAGAACAGCCAGTGCTCCCAACTACTGATAGCTTTCTTTTTTTCTTTTTTGTTTGTTTGTTTGCTTGTTTTGAGACAGAGTTTCTCTATGTAGCTCTGGCTGTCTTGGAACTCACTCTGTGGACCAGACTGGCCTCAAACTTAGAGATCTGCCTGCCTCTGCCTCCTGAGTACTGAGTTGAAAGGCATTGTTATTTATAAGAGGATTTCATATTTCTTGTCTGTTGAATGAAAGTACTGACATATGTTAATAGTGTCACATAAACAATGGTATATCATCTAATCCATAGTACTGTATTAAATAAAGTATCTTGTTTGAGCTTTTCATGTGTGGGACTTTAAGCTATCAGATACAAAATAAAACTAAGTACCTAAAAAGAGTAAGTTATAGCCAAAGGGAAAAAGTCAAATTAACTGACTTGAAAAATATTGTAAAGATGTTTAAAGGTTATAGCTAAATATATATCTATAAATTATATGTGTTTGCATTTTTTAGACAATGTATTTTGGTTATATTTCTTCCTTTATCCAAACTTCTCCCAGATCTCCCTTCACCATCCACCCAACTTAATATTCTTTCTCTCTCTTTATTAAAAACAAAAACAAAACCCACAAAATCCCCAAACAAAACCAACTGATCAATTAAACAAACAAATTATGGAATTCATTATGTGTTGACTAGCTATTCCTGAGTGTATGGCTTTCCCTAGAATGTGGTCGATATACACAGTATCACTCCATTGAAGAAAACTGATTTTCCTCTCTGAAAAGCTATAAATTGTAGATAGCCTCTTTGTTAAAGATAGGACTTTAAGTCCATTTTCCCCTTTACATACTGAGATATTTTTTTGGTTTGAACTTGTGTGAGCCTTGTGCATACTGTCACAGTCTCTGCGAATTTATATGTGTACCAGTCCTCCCGTGTCTGGAAAAGACTGATCCTTAGAGTCCTTTACCACCTCTGGCTCTTACAGTCTGTCCACATCCTCTTCTACATAGATCCCTGAATCTTGAAGAGAGGGGGGTGGTACAGGTGTCCCGTTAAGGTTAAGGATACAAACTCTGAAGTCTTTCCCTCTCTTCTTGTTCTGTTGCGGGTTTCTGTGTTAATTGCCATCAACTGCAAGAACCTTCTCAGATGAGGGTTTAATGATGCACTGATCTATGGGTAAAGCAATATGTTATTAGTAGTCATTTTATTGTTATGTTCATTTATTAGAAAAATAATTTTTCCTTGTGCTTGTGATCTATCTGGTCACAGGTTCTTGGTCTCATTTACAAATCAGGTATGGGTTCCATTTCCTGGAGTTGGCCTTAAAAAGAGTAGTTGGTTACTCTATAACTTAACTCATGTCACTATTATACAAGTGGGCATATCATGCAGGCAGGTTGTTAGTATATCTCATGAAGTTTAGAATTGGGCAAGACTGATGATTACTTAACTTCTAGAAATGATCATTAGTCTATAGACTTGAAGTTTCCAGCTGAATAGCAGCTATATCTCTCCATACTATATGCCATAAGTGTGGTGTCATCTGTAATAGGGTCCTTCTGTGAAATTCTGCAGGGCAATGAATAGCATTAGCAGTAGCCTGTAGTGTTTAGGGGGTTTATACAGCAACTCTTCGGCAAACAACTCAAAAAGATGTAACTCACTAGGGGTTTTATTTCATATGATGCATACAATGTGTAGTTGGGTCATTATATGGTAACTTCACTTAAATTTCATATATATATTAAATATATATATTAAATATATATAAATATATATATTAAATTTCATATATATATTAGACGCATCAAAGACACTTTATGCTGGAGAGGATGTGGAACTAGGGGAACTCTCCTCCACTGCTGGTGGGAATGCAAGCTTGTACAACCACTTTGGAAATCAATATGGCGCTTTCTTAGAAAATTGGGAATCAATCTCCCCCAAGATCCAGCTATACCACTCTTGGGCATATACCCAAGAAATGCTCAATCATACCACAAGAGCACTTGCTCAGCTATGTTCATATCAGCATTGTTTGTAATAGCCAAAACCTGGAAACAACCTAGATGCCCTTCAACTGAAGAATGGATAAATAAATTGTGGCACATATATACAATGGAATACTACTCAGCAGAGGAAAACAATGACATCATATGGTTTGCAGGCAAATGGGTGGATCTAGAAAAAATCATCCTGAGTGAGGTAACCCAGACTCAGAAAGACAAATATGGTATGTACTCACTCATAGGAGGATACTAGATGTGGAACAAGGATGACTGAACTGCTACTCACAACACCAGGGAGGCTACCTGGAAAACAGGACCCCAAGAAAGACACGAGGATTGCCCAATGACAGAGAAATGGCTGAGATCTACATGAACAACCTAGACATGAGTAAACCAAACAATTCTGATGAAAGTGAACAGATTCTCATTTTGAAGGCAACTCTACGTTTTAAAAAAGTAAATCTAGCGGGACACTAGTGGAAGAGATTTGTCCCGACTGCCAGCAGGCTAGGGCACAAGAAAACTTCAGCTACAAATGGCACCCAAAAGCTCAAGTTTCTACCTGAAACCTGGGAATACTGCAAGTGACCAGGGTTAACGAATTGGTTCACTAAGCTGGACATTGGTGGCCCACAGGATGTGATACCCACTTCAAGTCTCTATGGGCACTGCATGTATGTGGTGTACAGATATGCAGGATTTAACAGAGTTCTCTGGAGAAAGAAGACATGATGTGGGAAAACAGAAGATGGGTAGGACAAAATCCTGACCAGCCATCCACACACCCCTAGGACCCTGGGATCCTTCAGCTTTAGGCAACCAAGAGAATACTAGTGATATCAAGAAAACAGAGCAATTTCATTTTCTGAATAGTAGAGCCTCATAAAGAGAAATTTTGCAGGCATAGAGATGCTCATTTAATGCCAGCGCTTGTGAGGCAGATGCATGTTGATCTCTATGAATGCAAGACCAGCTTGGACTATATAGCAAATTTCAGGCCAGCCAAGAATTTGTCTCAGAAAAAAAGGTTCAGAAATTATTAAATCCAATTTCAGAAAAACTCTTGGCTGTACATACTTTATAAAAAAATCAACATGACTAAAGAGTGTAGTTATAATTTAGAAGGGAAGTAAATAAAATTCAAAATGGCTTGTGGATCTTCAAGGAATGGGAATGAGTATAGTAACTTTTTTTTATTAACTTCCCAAGGAATCATTAAAATATTATTTAAAAAAAAGAAGCATCTGCAGTAGTAGTTTTCAAGGGCTTTTCAAAAGGCCTTCAGATAGATATCTCATTCAATATCGAACTTTAAACTGTCTTTCCATTCCCCTCTCTATTTAATGTTCCTATTCTAATTTCTGTCTTTACTACTTTATAAAATTGGAAGATACCCTACCATATCCAGCTACCTTACTTGATTTTATATATAGTATATAATAAATAAATATATACATGTGCATATATGTAACAATAACAATTAAGATGAAGTCATGAATTTGTAAGGCAGGAACATCCATGGGAGGAGTTGGGGGAAGAGGGAAGATTTACAATGTTGAAAATACACTACTCATATATGATATTCCAAAAAACTTTTTAAAGAGTGAAAAAGGAACCAACACACACACACACACACACACACACACACACACACACAAACACACACTCATGTGTGTGTACCCACCTTTCTGACTTAGAACAACAACCTCTTGAATACAACACAGCTTACCAAAACGAGCCACAAAAAAGATATTAAAATCTTCTGTTGAGAATCCACTTTGCAGGCCATTAATTCTCTACATTGTTTCTTGTTGAAATTTTTGTGTGGGCCATTTCCTGATTAGACATTGAACCAATTAAGTGCCGGGATAATAACAACTCAATAAAAGGTGTGTGTGCTAGATGCATAAAGGACATACTTAGTGTTAGAAGGCATAAATATGTATAGTTATGACAAAATCGATGAAATCTTTGTATTAGAGAAATTTGACAATACCATGAGAAAAGACAAAAATATTAAAATTCAAAGAAAATGACAAGAATGATATATGTATCTTGTAGTAAATTTGCTTGTGATTGCATATTGCAATTCAAAAATAAGTGGTATATGAATTTATCAAATAGAATCCATAAGTTAACAGTACTGCTATGCACTAGCAAAGGCTATTTAGGATATTTCAAATAAAACTGGATGTTTTCACAATAGCAACAAAAATTTGAAGGGACCTAGATAAAACATCAAATATCATATGTTATTGAAAAAGTCATCGAATTATAATGATGAGTGTAAAACATACTCTGTTCTTTCAAAGACGTTCATTTCTGAAGGTAAATTTAGTGTTGAAATCCTCATTCCCAATATAATTCCAATGAAAATCAAAAAGGATTTCAGAGTTACATGTAAAATTCCTGGATATATTTGGTAAATGGTGAATAATTGAACACATAGTCAAGCCAGGAGATAAATTTTTATCAATATTGTAGTCTGGAAGGCTGGGGCACAGAAGGAAAGAATTTAAGTCCTAGTAAGTTTTCCAAGGTTGTTGTAGGAAGTTTAACTAAATGAATTTGTGTCTCATAGTTGCTTAGAATTTTTTATAAACAAGTGAAACATATGGATCGTTTTGCTGGTGTCTGTAGTTTGTGTCTATTTCTACAGCTTGTGAACAAGAAAAACGTGCAAGACTAGTTTTCTGTAGCTTATTGTATAAATGATTATCTTATCTGGGGTTTTTCAGAAGAAAAAATAAAATAAAAGCAAAAACATACAGTAACAACAAAACAAACAAGCAAACAAAATAGAGAAGGTTTTAAAAGGAAAACTTTCCATAGAAGTTCCTCCAAACTTTTCTACTTGTCTCCAATATTTCTGGCAAGATTAATTCTTGGTGACATTGAGACATTTGGCTCATTTACAGTGGTCTCAAGTTCATTTACTGTAACTTTGTCTAGCATCTGGTTCATTTGAGTTGATCAAGTGTAGATGTCATCTAATATTTAAAATTGAAAGAATGAATGGAACAGGAAGAAAGTGTCTAAATTGCTAGATGAAACCTAATCTGCAGTTGATTTGGACAGTTTATCATTACCAAAGAATAATGTTTTAGAAATAATTGCATTCATGCAGAGGATTTAAAAAATCTGTAGTTTTTCAGTTAATACCTTCCTTTTTTTCTCCAAATTCCCAGAAATTAAATCTTCTATAATATGCATAATAAACACAAATAAACACACCCCTGCCACCTACAATCTACCACTGTTTCCATCTGGATTCTTAAAAGTTCTAAGGAAATACAAACATGAAATTTTACTCCATATTTCCCAAAGTGATCCTCAAAGCAAGAGATATTCCCCTGCCCACCACCAGCCTTTCATGTGTACTCAGACTTCTTACCCCATAATTCTCAACAAGCACCTCTCTCAGGCTAACAGTAATGGAAAACTCTCTTCCAGTGATTAATTAAAATTTAATTCTTCAGTACTGATAAAGCATTTCACAGATGTTCCAGAAATCTATTAGTCTTTAATTAAAAATTGCTGCCCCACAAAAATCTCACACTAATTACTTTGGAAACTGAATCCTTCACTATAAGAAGAAATAATCTCAATAAATCATACTGCTTTTTCAAATAGAATTTTCTTTGGTGTGTATGTAGCTGAGTGTATGTATGTGTACTGCATACATATGGGAAACTTGGAAGGTCAGAAAAATTGTTGAATTCCTAGGAACTAGGTTTACAGAGGGTTGTGAGCAACAGCATGGGAGCTGGGAACTAAAACCAGAAACCAGGTCCTTTGCAAAAGAAGTAAGTCCTGTTAAGTACCAAACCATTTCTCCAGCCCTAAAGTATGATGCAGAAGATATATTCTAATGCCCCCTTTAGATTTTCTTAGTAAGAAATGATTTTGTCATTACAAAGTTTCAATTTTCATGTTCTAAATTGTCTTGACTAAAGAATAACTTAAATTGTATTTGAAAATATTGCTTGACTTCTGTTTGATTAACATACTACCTATTTCTCTCTCTCTGTCAAGGAGAGCTGCCCATAGGTAATGGAATGCATCCCAAGAGAAAAACATATGTTGCAGGAATTAAAGGCAAGGTGAGAATGTCTTGTAGCATTGGACTTACATTTCATCTGCAAAAGAAAATTAAAAGTTGTCATGTATTTTTCAAAACCCAGAAAAATGTGCATTGGAAGTGATATAATTTACTGTTTATCAATCATCTATCTGTGTACCAGAATTCTCTTTAAAATTAAGTGTCTCAGAGAGGAGAGGTGTAATCAACCATACGAAGTCAGTATTATATGCCTGTTTTATTTATAATTTATTGTATATTATATTAATTTTCATTTAGCTAATCTAGTGTACTGATTAAACCAAATTTAAGCATCCTTAAATAATATAATCAACCACAATTTTATTTATTCCTTCATGCCTAAATAAGTATTTCTGTGGTGATAATTCCAGGTATATATTTCTATTAGTATTTATTTTATGATATTAGAAGACTCCCTGACAAGCCAATTTGCTCACAAGAGTCTTAGGTCAACTGAGCCACCTGGAAAGGACACAATTCAACT
Source organism: Peromyscus maniculatus bairdii (assembly GCF_049852395.1). Classification (NCBI taxonomy): domain Eukaryota; kingdom Metazoa; phylum Chordata; class Mammalia; order Rodentia; family Cricetidae; genus Peromyscus; species Peromyscus maniculatus. The sequence goes on along the minus strand of NC_134854.1, from coordinate 153,792,409 downwards.
TGTTGAGCTGCCTGCAGGTTATGCAATGCATTCTAGGTTTCCAGCTTTTCTGAGCTGTCACCCATGCTGGGGTGGGCTATTGGTGATGTAGCTGTCTTTCAGTCAATTATGTTCCTATAAGTAGCCCTTCATCCATATTTTCATTAGTTTTGCCAATAAAACTAATTGGTTGAGCAAGTTGAAATTTATCTGTACTTTGATCTATCACCAGTTCTATATATAGGGTGAGTGGGTGTTTGTTCACACCCGACCCCCCAGGAATTAAACAGAACAGGATTTAAATTCAATCAGAAAGTAGTTGGTTACACCAAAGAGTGTGTCAGCAACACTATGGACTTGATAGGTTTAAGGAAAAATGACACAAAGTTAGTTATGAAAAGTGGGGGCTGGGAGGACCTAAAGGAGAAGGATAAATAGGATCAAAATATAATATATGAAATTCTCCTTCCTTTTTAAAAATCCTGGTGTGATTACACACCTGACACCTGGGAGTTGAACCCAGGTCCTCTGGAATGTCAGTCAGTGCTCTTAACCACTGAGCCATTTCTCTCCTCTGTGTAAAATTCTCAAAGAATTAATAAAAAAAAATTAAACATGGATTTTCAGTGACAGTGGGTCACTCAAGCGATGCCCAGATGACAATGACTCCTCTGCAAATTTGAATTTTTCTATCATGGCCTAGTACCGAGTTTCAAAATTTTACTAGCTGGTGTGATGAACCCTAAAATTATGCATAGATTTGCAAAAAAATGCAGCAACACAATGCAAAGGAGTATGCATACTTTGCTTCCCAGGAAATGAAACTTTAACATCCACTGCAATATCAACCTAGAAAAATGAAGAGATCAGAGAGCAAAGCTTGAATTTCATTTAATAGGTGCTTATTTGATCTCTTTTAGGAATATTAAAACCATTATTGAACACGCTTTATTACGGTATTATCCTTTTCTGTTTGACATTAGTCAAATAATTGAGGAAAAGAACTTTTGTACATGTCTACTAGTAACCAAATGGTGAAATATTAGGTAATCAGATTAAGAATTTACAGTCAGAGATATTAGGCATGGCTTCTACCTTCTCCAACAAATGATGACTTCCAAGGGAGTATATCATGCCTTACTCCAGCACCAAGAGAGCTAAACAATTAATGAATGAAGCCTCTGAAACCATTAGCTCAAATAATTCTCTCCACTTATTATGTATATTACCTCTGATTATTTTGTTACAGTTACAGAAAATTAATTAACATAGGACTGTCTTGCTTCCATTTCATTGGTGTGCTTGTATTTAGGATTTTTTCCTTAAAAATTGCTTATGTTACCCCACCCTCATCTTTTTTTTTTTACTTTCATCTTATCTTTCTCATAAGGAATGGCATTTAAGAATTTTCAGAATCTGTATGATTCACTAATTTTTCTCAGTACTACTTCGGGACAGAGAAGTTAGGGCCAACCCTTCACAGTTAATATCCTAGTCATTCTCTGCAGTATCTAACATTTATAATACATGCTTTCTACTCTCTTTCCTATGTAACTTTCTGTAGGCAGTCTATGCCTATTTCAAAAGGAATCAGTAAGCTATGCTGAAGCTATAGACAGATGATCCCAATTTTAGCCCCATGACTGCAATACTTTTCCAAACATGAGCCTGTATGGACACTATTTCTTTGCTCCTTAGCTTCTATTTGACAGAAGCTAGGGAAATATTTTTATATATAATGCCAAAGAAGACCTGAAAATCAACATCTGAATTGATGGAGCCTGGAAAGAGACACAGTCGGTGACAGCTGATATTCATAAGGCCAACCCACAAGAAAAACATCCATCTGTTGAGGAAACTCATGAGCAAGCCTTTTGGGATATATTGCCCATGGGTAGCTGGCTGTCAATCAGCACTTTATTTATTAACCAATCAGAGCAACACATTCACAGCATACAAAGCGATATCCACAGCATCTCTCTTCTTTGATTATGTTACTTTGAGGAAAACCAGCTGCTGTATTGTGAGTGATCCCAGGGATGGGGTATGTGACAAGAAAGATTCTTTGGTCAACATGCAGTTAATATCTGAAGCCTGACAATACCCAACTGAGCTTGAAAGTGTATTGACCTGCACCTTCTGCTCTCAGTGATCCCAGTGAGATTGTGACCATATTAAAAAGTAGAGGCAGTTGTACTTAGCTAAGTTGTGCCTCAATCCTATTACTTAAAGCTACCAAGTTTGAGAGAGTAGTTTGTTATAAAGCCATAAATAATAAATGCACCAAAAAAGAGGCTGCATGATGTGTATTCATCAATAAACATCAAATAGTAGATTCAAAAAACATAGATACAAAACCAATAGTTTTTACCATAGGAACTTTATGTGGGTAATTTGATTATGGCCTTAGCAGTCTGCACAAGACTCTCTAGTATCTGTCAATGACAGTAGATGATTAATAAGAGAAGAATATAGGTCAACTGAATCTCCTGTTTGAATTGGACCCCATGGGCTAGAGGGAAACTGTATATTCTTCTTGCTGTAGATCTTAAAGACAATGTAGGCCTGAAGAAATCAGGACAAAAGTTGGACATCTCACTAAATAGAAAGCCACCTCAATAGTTCTCATAACCTCAGGACAGGTAGGAAAGGCATCTCCATTTAGTTTTCTAAAATCAGATATCAATCCCTGTTGCCTGAAATTGTCTGACTTACTATATTTATTCAGCTCTCTGAAGCTCATCCTTACCCTCAAGTTAAATTTAAAAATAGCAAACTATTGGGGATGGTGGCACAGCCTTTAATCCCAGCACTCAATAGCAGAGGCAGGTGGATCTGTGAGGTCAAGGCCATCCTGGTCTACAGAGCAAGTTCCAGGACAGCCAGTGCTACATGGAGAAACCCTGTCTTGAAAAAACAAAAGAAAAAAATAAAAAACCCTCCCATATCACAAATAAATGATCCCTCTTATGTTAGGCATCTACTTTGCCTTACAAATCAATTCAAATGATAGTGGCTTTTCTCTAGCAAACAGAAATACTGTTGTCTTTTGCTGTTTCTGTGAGTTAAGTTTCCTTCCTCTGAGAGCTGAAACAGTTGGAAAAGCAAAGGATCATTGAAACAGCTCTATTTCTCTATATATTATATTTTTATACAAGATTGTGACTCAGAGGCCCTGAAACAGATACAAGAGAAGTTCTCTGATCTAGCCTTAGTTTCTAACTAATTTAAGTTCCATGATGTCAAGAGATAACATTGCTACAAATTCACAGATTTTAATGGCTCTTATTTGCAAATATAGTTTTTAAGGATTCCTTATTATGCAAAATGAAATATGTATTCTCATGCTCTGAGAGTGAGTGTTAGCTTTATAGACAGAATACAGTTAAGAAAAACAAGGATTTATAAAAAAAAATCAGATTGACCATTGAGTATTTGATCAATAATTGATCAAAAATAAAAAAATGATCACTTCAATTATTTTTTTCAGAAGTAAAATTTGAGGGACTTTTTCTCTTAAAAATCATATTTATGAAAACTGGCCAGTTGGAGGGATTTCCTCCTCCTCATCTTCCTCCTCCTCCCCTCCTCCTCCTCCTTCTCTTTTTTTTTTGTACTTCCCCTGTCTTCTATCTGCCCTCCTGCTAATTTTAACAACTCTGTTTGGAGTCATGATGTGGAGTTACAGCATGTTTATTTGGTTTGTTGAGCTTGGTGTAAGAACTCAGTTTAAACCCAGGCAACTTGGAGGGATGGGAGAAGCTCATAATACCAAGAAAGTAAACACTTACAAGGTTCAGAATGCTCCTGGGATGCACAAGGCTCAAGTCCTCTCTCCAAGGTTATTTAAGTAATAACAATCACTGGGAAGGGGAGACTTTCTTACTGTTGAGCTACTAACAAATCTAGCATCTTTCCTAAGTCCTGACTGGCACTGAGATAGGCTGCTCATGGATGCATCTATCCAGAGACACCCATGTTACTGTAAGTCACCTCTGACCCATCCTCCCACAAGCAACCCAAAGAAACTCATTGGTTCACCAAGCTGGATATGGGTGAAATCATTTATTTTGTCTGTATTAGCCTTTTATCTGAGCTGAACTTCTCCCCTGGATTGCATCCTTCCATCAATGTTATTTAATATTGACATACTAATTGTGAAAATAAATTATCATGGTAGGTAGATTATATTCTACCCACTTATGTATGATGTGTCAAGCTATCAAATTAAGAAATGTAAACTTTTTTTCACCTTCATAATTACATCTTCTCCTAAATCCATTATTTTTGATGATTACAATGCTTCCCTTAACCACATCATCATTTTCCTCCATCATTTTTATTCTGTAGATGAGAGTATAAAAATAATCATCACCAATCTATGCTATATGAAAAAGTAAAGTAAAAAAGAAAAAACAAAACAGTAAAAATATATAATGTATGTAACTTATAGTAACTTCCAAATGGCTCTAAAAGGACCATCTCTGCCAAAGATATATATATAAGTTCTGGGTTAAATTTGAAAATCCCAGCTCTCTACAGTTGGTGGAAAATAAACGTGGAGAACTTGTTAATGCTATTTGGAAAGCTAAGCAGATAATATAACAGAGAACAAAGACTCTGACCCTGAACTCTGTCCTCAGTTCCTTCAGCCCAGTAAGTATATGGGTGTCAGCAAGTAGTTACTGCACAAAATATAAAATAAAAACTATATATGGTCTTATAGCTCAATGAACTAATCTTGGCAACTATATTTTAACATTCCATCAAATGTTTCATTTACTGTTTAACATTAATCTAAGATCTTACATATGAATGCAGAAATTAATTTAAGATAATATCCCACAGAAATAGTCACTGTTATATATTAATTGTTGTTTTGAGGCAAGGTCTGTCCATGTAGCTTTGGTGGGCATGGGAATCACCGTCCAGCTAAGCTGACCTTGAACTTGAAGTTCTCCTCCCAGGTGCTGGGACACATTCATGCACTATCACACCTGACAGCTATCTGTCTCAAGATTCTTCTTTGGTTTACTTGAGCAAACACATTTACACTTTGTTTTATATGGGAATAATATTACTCTATTAGTAGTAAACCAGGTTAAGAGGTTTTGAAATATTAGGTCAGTAATACCAAATCTTATAAAGTAAAACATGTCAGAAAAACATCAACCCCATCTCCAAAGCAAACACAGCAAGTTTGCTTAATCTGTTGGAAAATAATCATTATTGGATGAATTTGTAATTTTTTTTCTTATAGAAAAATGTTCTGAAAAATCAGTTTCTATTTGAAATATTTTAAGATTTTGTTTGTTTTCAATTTAGGAGGGAATTGTCACTGTTGTTGATAATGAAGATGTTATTTTTATTTGTATTTTACTGATAAGTGTACTGAAGTAACAAGCAGTTGTAAAAACGTCCATATTACAGCTGTGTGAAGTCAAGTGCCTGGTTTTCCATTTTTGTAGTGTAACTTCGACAGCCTTCTCTAAAACCAATCATATTACCAAAATTGAAAAAATTAGAACTCAAAAATAAACCTATTTTAACATCTATTAATCTTAAAACAAAGTCATCAAAATCAATTACATAAAAACTGAATATTTATATAGGAAGCCTTAATTCCATAGTAAGAAACGCATGTTCTTTGAGAAATCTTTGGAAAACTGTTGGGGCTAGAGAGTTAGCTCAGAAGTTAAGAGCACTTGTTCTTGAAAAACACCTGGGTTTGTTTCCCAGCACCCACATGGAGGCTCCCACCCTTTAGGCACCAGGCACACGTAGTACACCAACATACATGAAGGTGAAACACTCATACACATAAAATAATAAAATAAATTTTAAAAGAGTTTAACAAAGATTTTTTTAAAACACTGTTTATTATTTGAATAAAATATATTTAAATATTAATTCTACCTAAGAGAATAATTATATAAATATCTAACTATGGTACATATATTTGGAAATATTTATATGTTACATATATTTATAGTGGACCAAATGGCTTGAAGTGCAACAAATGAGTACTTTAAACTTAATGTGATATTTTTAAAAATAGTCTCCAATTTAGAAGAGTATAGTACAATGATTCGTCTATCTATGAGGGATGCATAAGAGATGAGGGCGCATGTGTGGGTGCTTTTGTCAGCTTTTGAGGAAAAATTATGCACAGGTGATAGGTGTTTTCAGCAGTTGTCAGACTTCATAAAAGTATTAGCCTTCCTGGTGTCCCATGCAAAAGTCTTGACAACTTGGTTAGGAAATTTTCCAAATTTTTAATACATCAATCTGTCATTTAACAGGAAATTTTCCAAATTTTTAATACATCAATCTGTCATTTAACAGGAATCCATATTGGTAATAATTTTATGTATAATTAAGAAAGAATAAAGTATTTACAAACTCATTGTATATTCTCTGTAATGAGTTTTAAAATTTTAATAGCAAATCAGTAACATGGATGAATACAAATTATGGTGTGCCTAAGCAAGAGGAAATTGGTTTAAACCATAAAACCATGTATTTGTTTATTTGCATGCTTGCAAATGAGAATGCAGCTTTCCTCTAACCTCAGCCCTGAAGTACACTAGAAATCCACTTGAACTGTTTTGCGAGGATTTTTGTTTCTATAAAAACAGCACCAAACTCATTCACCAGCACATGGGGTTGCTTTTGACTTTGACATTGGCCATGGCATTTAAACACAGTGCGATCTTCACTGACCATAAATGAAGAGCACAGGGATGTGTTCACAGAATCACAACCACTGATACGAGAGCTACATTTCGTTTTTCGTCTTTTAAATATTATTTGCTGAGACGTGATGAGTGTTTTTCTCAGAATTGCCACCATGGCAATGGTGGCAGAAATTACTCTGGGAAGCTTTGCCAATGTCTTCATTGTTCTGGTGAACTTTACTGACTGCATCAAGAGAAGAAAAATCTCCTTAGCTGATAGAATTCTCACTGCTCTGGCCATCTTCAGGATCGGTTTTCTCTTGGTAGTGTTAATGAATTGGTGCTCAACTGTGTTTAATCCAGCTTTATTAACTATACAAATAAAATTTATTATTTGTGTCGCCTGGGCTGTAATCAACCATTTTAATACCTGGCTGGCAACTATACTCAGCATACTATATTTGCTGAAGATAGGCAATTTCTCGAACTTTCTTTTTCTTGGCCTGAAGAGAAAAATTAAGAGTGTCATTGTAGTTGTTCTTTTTGGGAGTTTGGTGATTTCGTTTCCTAACCTTGTGATGGGAACCATATATGGGAAAATCCAAGTAGATGGTCACAGAGGCAACTTGACTGGGAAGCCCAAACTGGCTTATGTCGTAAACCATACACTTTTGATGTCATTCACTCTGAACAATGTCATTCCCTTTACCACATCTATGATCTGTCTTCTGCTGTTAATCTATTCTCTGTGTAAACACCTTCAGACAATGAAGCTTTACAGAAAAGGACCCCAAGATCCAAGCACTACAGCCCACATTAAGGCTTTGCAAGCTGTGATCTCTTTTCTGCTGTTATTTTCCATGTTCATTCTATCTCTAATCATATCAGGTTACAGTTATATGACGTCTCTGGATGAGCCAGTTCACCTGATTTGCCAGGTTATTGGGACCTTGTATCCTTCAAGCCATTCCTTCATACTGATATGGGTAAACAAGAGGATTAAACAGGCCTTTGTGTTGGCAATGGTGCAGGTGCGACCAAGGCTCTGGCTGAAAGAACCAAAACCTTGAAGTCCTTCAGCCAATATTAGAGATGTGCTGTGACTAGTAGCAGAGTCGATAGCATTTTATGCTTCCTATTGCTTTTAAAAAATGAACTGTGTGAATTATTTCTAAAGAAATTTCAAGAAAGAATTTATGTCTATGTCAACAAAATTAGAGATTATTTGTGTTTGTGGACATGTATAAAATATACAAGAAAATGTGTCTATAGCATTCCCTTAATACTATTTTCATAAAAACCATGGTATAATTCAAAATATGATTCACATTCTTCAGAACTATGAAGCCAGGTATAACTGATACAAATGCTTATTTATCCTCTACATAATAAGTTTAAATATTATTTAAAACTTAATTTGTTTTGAAGAAATCATCGCTGTTCCCATTTTTCTTTGTACCACATGTATGTATCAAATATTTTTACATTTCTGATAAGCTGTCTAATGCTGGTCAATTCTAAATATGGATACATATAAGCAAAACTAAATGTGCTTAGTAGGTTGTTGTTGTTGTTGTGTGTGTGTGTGTGTGTGATGATAATTATAGTGAAAGAAGATTCTGAATTTAAGAGGGATTGGTGGGAGGAGTTGGGGCAGAGGGAGGGTAAAAATGATACAAATACAGTACTCGTGCATGAAATTCTCTAAAACAGTAAAACTTAAAATTTAAAACAAAATGTATTTATGTCCTGGAATAAAAGTTGCAAATTTAAGCATATGTGTATTAAAAGAAAAACCCAACATTATTTTGTCAAAAAAAATAAGAAATGTAATTAAATATAGCAAATATATTCATCTGTTGCATAATGTTTATGGCACTTTTTCATTGAAAATGTCTTAATAATCTAAAGAAATTATAAAAACCATGACTAGAATTCATCAGCTATATTATACTTGTCTCTTTCCTCATTGTCTATTCCCCTGCCCTCAATGATTTTTTTCTACTTAGTAAACTATACTGGATATGAGCAGAGAGGACAAGAACACTGTGGGGAGAAATATATAAGCAGACAGAGGATGAGCAGATGAAGAGGAAAGGTAAGAGTAATGTGTAACCAAAACTAAGCATATATAGATTTCAATGATGAATTACCACCTCTTTTAGACATTTAGTATATCAATTCTAAATCACATATTGAAAACTTGTTTGAGGTAGATTTTAGTTTTTCACGAATTGTTGGGTGGTGATGGTGCATGCCTTTAACCCTAGTGTTCAGGAGGTAGAGGTAAGTGGATCTCTGTGAGTTTGAGGCCAGCCTGGTCTACAGAGCAAGTTTCAAAATAGTTAGAGCAACACAGAGAAACCCTGTCTCAAAAAACCAAATAATAACAACAACAACAAAGCAGGAACTTTGAGACCTAGGCATGTAAGAGAAGAAAAGCAACAGCTCTGTGCCATGCCTTGCAGCTGGGTGGGCAGGACATAACCAGGAGCCTGCACGGGGTCCCTGGCCATGCCGATCCAAATGACTACCACTTGTGCTACCACCTGGGACCATTGTGACATCTAAGCCTGGGCTACTGCCTAGGACTAGATGCTCAGGGTCTAGACTGCAACCTGCGGCCATGTGGGTATCCAAGGGCTGTGATGCCACCAGGGCCATACTCATCTGAATGGACTGCACTGTCACCCAGGATCATGGTGTCGTTCAGGCCAGGGCTGCTGCCAAGGGCCATGTCTGCGTCTGCAGCCCTTACAGCAGCTAGGGTCTGACTTGATGTCCATAGCTTCTGTTACCACCAAGGGCCATGTAGATGACTGCAGTTGAGTCAGCCCCCTGAGACCATGTCAGCGTCTGAGGGCCATGCTGCTGCTGGGGCCATACTGATCTGGGTGTCCTCTTCTGCCACATGGGGCCATATAGACATCCAGGCCCAGGCTACAGCCTAAGACCATGTCTCACTCCATGGCTCTGCAGCAGCCAGGATCTGGGGTGATGTCTGAGGCTCCTGTTACTTCAAGGGGTCATAGATTCAACCACGTGTGTTGAAATCCAAGGGCTGTACTGAACTGGCCTTGCCCCTCTCTAGAAACTGTAATAGGAGAGCTGGCTCTGCCCCTCAGGGGAGAGCTGGCTCCTGCCCTCTGGAAAGATGGCCCTCACCATGGTCCCCTGACTACCAAAGCTGACCCTGTTGGAGTGGGTGCAGGTGAGCCAGCCCTAAGGACATGGAGAGCAGGAGACCTGATCCCACCTCCTCACATCTGCCGTGTGGTGGCACGGGTGTGAGAGAGAGATGTCAGCTCTCTTGCTCTTGTGCCCTCAGGGCTGTCTCATGTGTGGCCCTACAATGGGCTTAGGTCTCATATGCTGCCCAGGCAGGATACAGGGCCTGCTCTCGTGTGTGCTGCAGCGGGTGAGGGGCAGGGGTAGTTCTCCCTCTGTCATGACCCCAGAGCCAGCTCTCTCTTCAGTCACAGATGGTAATGGGTAAGGGGCTGACATCATCACCCCCAATATACCTCCTACAACAATTGAGAGAGGGCCCTGCACTTGGCCTGGGCAAAATAGTAGAGCTGTCCATGGTGGTGTGAGTGTGGGTGAGGTGGATTCTAGGACCTGAGAGAAAGAAAACTGCCCCTGCTCCTTGCTGAGGCTGCATTTGGGGAGCTGGGTGAGGCAGTGCTGGAGAGCTTGCCCTGATAGTGATGATGAGGGAAAGCTAGTGGGAAGGTAAACCCAGCCACCACCCAGGCCTACAACCAGGACTGAGCTAGCCCACCCCAACATCCACCTTATCTAAACTGTTGGAGCATGTGAAGGGGACGAACCTACAGATCCATAACTGTAGGACCTTCATGAACACAGGGCCACAAGATATCCAAGAGGAGCCCCAGTGAGAGCCTATTATCAATAGCATAGCAGAACCCAGAGGCCTCAAACCAGACCAGTGACTCATAGCAATGAACAGTTACAAGTAAAGATGAATGGACTAAAGGGGAAACTGTGTGACTCATTGGGCTACACTACAGCTTCCAAGATGAGATTCTTTATTTTTGTTTTTGTTTTGTTTGTTTTGTTTTGTTTTTTGGTTTACCTTTTAAATTTTGTTTTGTTTTGGGTAGAGGTTGCAAGAGCAGAGGGCAGACTCGAGGGTACTGGGAGGTAAGTGGGATCAGATTGCATGATGTGAAATCCACAGAATTGTTATTAGAAACTCGAACACAATGCATTTATGCATGAACAGACCTATAATAAATTCAGCATGTGACTGCCATAAGAAGCACAGAAGAGTTTCATATTGAACACAAATAGTGACAAAGTTTGGAAATATATTGAATCTGTGACAATGGCCTGACTTAAGTGCTATTGATGCTTTACTGACACAGCTAGGAGAATGCTAGTACCATGTATTGTACTTCTTGAAACCATGAAGACCAATTCTGAATTTGAGATGAGATTTTAAAATCTTTTTCTGTTTTTTTCAAAACCACATGTGACTTTGAAATTTAAAGTTGTTTGCCTTCATTTTTCATCCTTAAGAGTTATTTGAAATTTAGCAGATGAAACTATAAAATACCTACATAAAACATATTCATACTATGACAAGATTATATATAAATGATTATATATTATATATAAATAAATAATTGCATATAAATAATTATTTTTAATCCATGACTCTCTCTGCAACTGTGAAAATGGGACCAAGCTGTATGTGCTACATAGACAATAATAGGTGCTTTCTCAAGGATCTGGCAGCCTCTTGTGTAAAATATGAAAATGAGAGATAGTGTATTGATATAAGCACTGAAGAAAGTTCTGTTAGAAGAAGGAAATCTATAAACCTATACAATAGCTAAATCCTATGTGTCTGCACTAGCAATGACATAGTGCAATTTTAGCATTGCTATCGAAAGCTCACCAAGATGATAGACAGATGATCATGTTTATCACTCATCTCCCTCAGCAGCATTTTTTCTAGTTTTCTTTTATTAAAAATAGACTTTTTTTCATACAAAATGTTCTGATTATGGTTTCTCCTTACCCAACTCCTCCAAGAACCTCCGCACCACCAGACCCATGTGAATCCACACCATTTCTGTCTGACATTTAAAGACTAATAATAAGACAAAAACAAATAAACTGGAATAGGGCAAAACAAACAGAAGGAAAAGAGCCAAAGAAACACATATAGATACAGAGATGCACACATTCATACACACATAAATCCCACAAACAAACAAAAACCCTGACAAAATCATTAGGAGACAAAGAACCAACCCATAAGGTTTCTGTTGAGTTTGTTTGTATTGGCCGTCTGCTGTTGGTCATGGAACCTGCCCTGAAGAGTGGTTTCTATCACCATGAGACTTGATTTCAGTCTTTCTGTTGACCCTATAATAATGCCACATTATAGTCGGAAAGCAATGCAGAATATTACAAACTAGCAAATCTATTTCACTCATGCGTTCAGTATCAAATAACTAACTAGCAAACAAACAAACAAACAAACAAACAAACAAAGAGTCCTCCTTATGATGGTCATGAATCACAATTCAAATGAGCACCTGATATCAAAAGCTTCCACTCTGTGTGATAAACCGCAAAACCTTTTTGGGAACCCACATGATGCCATCAAATCCAGTGGAATACTTGAAAATCATTGAGAATGTGAACTTGTGTGTTCTCCCGGACAAATTTTATTGTTATTGTTAAATAACTACACATTTTAAAGAACATCACATGGTTATATCTTGAAATTTCAGGATCTAATATCAAGGGTTCTTATATGTCCCAAGGTGCCTGAGATCTGTTTCTCCAAATCAGTTCAATGTTAAGAAACAGGTGAGGAAGTTGACTCTCCATATTAATGGTTAACCTCGGAAAACACATTCATAGTTCTCCCATCATTTGTGCAGTTACTTGTCATGCCTCTGTCATAGGGGACCTCTTGTCCTTACCATCCTCCTACTCTGCCACCATGAGTCTGTGCTGCCAGCACTCTGTGCAAATCTTGTGTGTCCTGTGAGCAGCACCGGAGGAAACTTGTTTGGTTTGCGTGGTGCTAATCTCTTGATTTATATCTGTCCACTTTGGGCCCTGCTTCTTGGTTTTTTTTTTTCTTCTTTTGTTCTTCGGAAACAAACAAATGAAAACAATGTCAGATTTCCCTAGGGCTCAGTTCTTCAAAATAAACTATTGGGCTGATTTTATGACCCAAAAGGAGACTAAACATTTTTAAGACAAGAGTGAGCTTCACTTTGATATTTATCACCCATCTCTCTTGGTGCTAATTTCACCTTTGGAAAAGCAATTTTTGCTCAACAGGTGCCGTTCAAGTGCAAAACTTAAATGTTTGAAAATCACTCCTCAGGTGTGAGTGTTGCCTCCTCTGGGGACCTGGGTTCCAGCTCTTTACCAGAATCCCTTGAATCAGCTGGTTGTTTTTATTTCCCTGTTTAACTGCTGAATCTATCTTTTATATCTGGAAGGAGATAAGTGAAAAAGACATTTCTGTCATGCCTTGAAATTAAGATTTTCAACTTGTAAAATTTTTATTTTCCATTCATCTGTTGAGAACATTTAAATTGTTTCTATTTCCTTGCTATATTGTGAATAGACTGGCATTGAACACAGCTAACCAAGGCTGTAGGGTAGGATGTGCAAAGAACTGGTATAGCTGAGCCATATAGTAGATTTGTTTTAATTTTTTGAAAAGTTGTTGCACTGATTTCCATAGTGGCTGTAATTTAAAAAGAAAGAAATTTAGATTTTCTTCTAGTTTTAGTTTTCTTTAAAATTGGGGAATGCTATCTTATTCCTGTTTTCAGCACATCTCTACCCTAGCTGGAGGCATCTGCGAGAACTTTAATGCATATTTGATTCACTTTTACTTAGTACTGCTAAAAGATGGAGACTGTGTCAGACATTCAAAATAAGGTATCTTACTCTCTCTGCATTTTTGAAGGCCAAGATGTATTTTTCTCCATCATTCTTAGCATTTGCTTATTTCTTGTCTTTTTGTTTGTTGTTTTTGGTCTCTGTCTATCCTTTATCTCGTTAAGAACATCTGTGTCATACTGCTTAGTTACCAACTTGCCTAGTTCATGTAGTGACGGCAAAGGAGCAGATACTGAAAGGAGGTGAGGCAGGAGATAAAAGTCTCAAGACTCTTGATGTTTATACAGCACTGTGTCATCCTGTGCAGAAGGGTAAAAGAAAATGGGGAGGTTTTAGGCTGTATGATGGAATTTGCACACCAATGAGTCTGTTTCATTGAGCCAGAGATAGAATCTCATCTTTTCATACACTCAGAAAAATGTTTCATAGTGACTCCTTAAAGTGAATGACATATACTTGCGGCCAGTCATTGTTTTTTTTATTGAAAAATGTGAAAAAATGTCTCTTTACCTGAAGAAGACACGGTAAAGCAGTGGTTCAATCTACATGTAATTTCTTGACCATCAATTTTAGGTAAACTGTTTATTAAGTTTTTAATTAATCTTATAGTAATATGTGTGATTCAAAAGCAGTTGTATTATTAAACAAAAATCCCATCCTGGCCTCACCTTTTTCCCAACCTGTTACCATCTGCCCAGGAACCATCTTTGTGTGTCAACCACCTTTTCTGGATGAAAGTAACTAACAACTCATATCAAATAATTTTCTCTTTATGGAAAATGGAGACCATCACAGAAAGTCATAAATGAGTAGAATATAGAGATGAACAGATTGTGGAGAACACAGCCCCAGTAGATACATTTATATCACAGCTCTGGTTTCTATGGCTCGGGGAACATCTGAGAAGACAGGAAAAAAGACTGTGAAAATCAGAATACCAGAAAGTCTGCTGTGAAATAGTCTCTTCTGGAAATGGCTGCATAAACAAGACAGGAATGGGCCTGTCAGTGGACATGGTCATGTGGAAGGGGAAGTTTGTGTGGTCCCATCCCTAGACATAGAACTGCAGGCAACTAATGACTACTGGGAGAGGAATAAACTTCTTCCAGGTCTGAACCTCTTTATTAGTTGTCTAATATGAGTGGTCAGCTCTGAAGCATATACACTCAAACAACAAAAACAAACTCAGCAGGTTGTATTTATATATTTATACATACAAATACATACATACACACACACCTATGTATATGTAAGAATAACAATCAAAGAAAAAGAGGCTTGAGAGTAGGGAGGCATGGAAAGGATTGGACAGAAGGTACGTGTGAGGGCTGGAGGAAGAGTAGGGAAGTGGGAAATTGATGTAATTTTATTTCAATTAAAAGTATGCATATATAAAAATATCCTACCCTGACCTAGGTGATTGCCTTCAGTTACCATCCATCTCCTGTATACTATTACATCTCAGGCAAGATTACATGGAACTGGGAAGCAGAAGGGAATAATAGCTGGACTTATAAATGAGAGTCTCATAATTCTATCCTGTTCTTGTTATGATAGGAATGCTAAACAAGCCTATTGCCATTATCCTGTACCTAGCTTGAATGTATTATTTTGCTGAATTCATTGTTGTGACTACGGCACCAAACAATTAGTAGTTTAGCACAGCAACCATGATAGCTATTGCTATAAACTGCTTAGTTAGGAACACTAAGAAGCACCCTTGGGACAGTTTCTTCATAAGAATGAGTAAACTGACAATGACCTCAGCTGATGTTAGTGAAAGTGAAAACCTGGATTATTGGGGAGAGGAAAAAAGGGAATGGATTTAATAAGTTTAGGCATAGGCCTTTTTATGTAAAGTAAAATAAATACTATGTAAAATGCAAAGTGAAATGATAGACATACTATATTCAGTGCCTGGCTTTGTAGGAATATTACTCTATTCATATTTATGATGAAGATTCTACAAGGTGGATTTATTGGCTAGAAAACATGCTGCTTTTTTATCACTATATTATTGGAAATGCACATCCTTCAGTCCACTCTTTTGTTTTGATTCTGGCAGACAATAAGCTGAGTCAAGCTTCCCTTAAGGTAATGTGGTGGCTGAGGGGCAAACCATAAAACACTCAGCACCTTGGTTTCTAAAACAGGGAACATGTTGCAATTCCTGAGAAAGGACATTCCCTGTGAGATATTTGCATGCTAGAAATTTATGGATTTCTATTCATTTCTTTTGAACATAATTTTTTTTGTATCCTGATGATGTGTGTTTGGAATAAACACTAATTCAACATATTTATGGGTGCACATGAGAAATAAATACTGTGAAGAGTCCTTTATAGCTTTATTGAAATAAATATAAACTTTAATATTAAATATGTCCTAAACATTTTAAATTAGAATTAAGGAATAAAATATGAGCATTAGAAGTCAGATATTCTAAATGCATGAGTTCAAATGAAGATTCCAAGAAATATTTCTAAATTCCTCAATCACAAGGTAACATCATCCTAATTATCTTATTATATTTTTTATTTCAAATTGAAGAAATAATGGAACATATCATTCTGAAGTGTGGTTGATATATCGTGCACCACAATAAACTTATCTGGGGGTCAAAGAAAAGAACAGCCACTATATTAATCATGGGGGTTAGGCAATGGTAGCACATGCCTTTAATCCTAGCATTCTGGAGGCAGAGATCCAGATCTCTGTGAGGTCAAGGACACACTGGAAACAAAGCCAGGCATGGTGGCACACACCTTTAATCCCAGGACTTGAGATCTCATGTCTTGCTTGAGAAAGACACATGCCTTTGATCCCAGGAAGTGATGGCAGGAAGCAGAAAGGTATATAAGGCATGAGGACAACGAATTAGAGGCTTTTTAAACTTTTAGGCTTTTTAGCAGCAGTACAGCTGAGACCATTTAGATGAGGACTCAGAGGCTTTCAGTCTGAGGAAACAAGATCAACTGAGAAGTTGGCAAGGTGAGGTTGGATGTGGCTTGTTCTGTTTCTCTAATCTTTCGGTGTCCACCCCAATACCTGGCTTCAAGTTTTTTTTATTACTAAAACTGTGTATTTGTTTGTGTTATACTAAGGCACAGCTGAGATCATTCAGTGGTACATATTTTATGATGCAGTTGTCAGGAATATACTAAAACATTTGAATTTTAATTTGTAAAATATGAAATTGTGACTGATTACAGTCTTTTAATTGAGTATCTCATTAGGGAAGTATACATTGTTACTTCATTGCATCACATACCTGTGACTAGAGAAACAAATGGTTGTCCTAGGAATAGAAATTTAGAGACACCTATGGAGAATAGTCATATGATTAACAGGAACATGATATTCTGTGACAGAAATAAAAATTAAATAAACAGAATTGGTAATCAGTTTAGTTATGTTCATGAGTTGAAACACAGGAGGTAAAAATGATCACATATTCTCTATTTGTGTTGCTAAATCTTGATTAAGATATCAACCTACACATTTGTAGAAATGGATTATTCATTCCTTGTTTCTGTAAAGAAACGCTACAAACCACAGGGTTATGGTTTGCAATCATTTTCTGGTTCTCTTAATGTTGTTGATTAATTTATTTTTTCATTCATTTATTGAAAAATCATACGTGAAATAATGTGTGATTGTGATGTTATCTTGTATTTCTATTTACAGATGGAGAATGCTAATTATCTAACAATGAGCATGCTACTATCTTGAGTTTTGAGATAAATGACTCATTTGTGTACATTTTTGAGAAAATTCAATGAGAAGTGATGAAAAAAGTAATGACATTTCTAGCAAAAATCCATTACACTAAGAAGGCCCCCATGGCAAAATCAGTCCAGTCCTTTTCTGCCATCATAAAAGAAACCACTTCTCAGAGCAATTAAATAATCATATACCTATTGCAAAAAACCTGAAATACTGATTGGGGTAATAGAATAGATATAGAAGAAAAAACAAAAAAAATCAGGAGAAACCATAAAGAATTTTTTGGGCAAACTTCTATAAATGAACAAAGACAAAAATTAAAAATACAAATAAATGACATTCTCATTGAAGGTTTTGTAAACACAGGTGTAGACATAACAATATTTGTGCCAGAATTTTTGCATCCAAATTGGCTTCTTCAGGATGTAAATGTTCAGCTGTTAGGGATTGGAACATTATCTCAAGTAAAACAGAGTTCAAGATGGGTTGAATAAAGGACAGAGAGGAAAATTAAAGCCATATATGGCTAATATAACTATTAATCAATGGAGCGGTGATTTATTACAACAATGGAATACCTGGATTAATATTCCTCCAATCTCAGACATAAACCATAAACTAACATATGTTTCTGAGAAAAAATATTAGAAGGTATTACAAAGAACAGTCACCGACTATCCAGATTATACAAGAACAGGGCACAATAGCTGCTGATATTTCAAAGTCACCAACAGCCCTGCCTTTAAAATGGTTAACAGACAAGCCTGCATGGGTTCAGCAATGGCCTTTAACAACAGAGAAACTACAGGTCTTAGAAGAGCTGGTACAAGAGCATTTAAATCCTCAGCATATTGAAGAATCAACCAGCCCTTGGAATTCTCCTGTATTTATAATTAAAAAGAAATCTGGTAAGTCGAGAATGGTAACAGACCTTAGAGCAATTAACAAGGTAAATCTGCTGATGTGCTCTCTACAATCTGGAATTCCTTTGCCTATTCTGTTACCTAAAGGATGGCCTCTTATAGTTATTGGTTTAAAAGACTATTTCTTCTCAATACCCTTACAAGAAAAAGACAGAGAAAACTGCCTTCACAGCCAGTTAAGAGATACCAATGGAAGGTTTTCCCAAAGGGAATGTTAAATAGCCCAACCCTATGCCAATATTTTATATGACAGCCATTGGAAAAAATATGGAAACAATTTCTTAAATCTATAATTTATCATTACATGTACAATATTTTAGTAGCTGATTCAAATATAGATACTTTAGAAAGAATGTTTGAAGAAGTAAAGAAAATTTCGCCTTGTTGGGGATTACAAATTACTCCTGAAAAGATGCAAAGAGGAGATTCTATTAATTATTTAGGATATAAAATAGGTCTACAAAATAGTAGACCTCAGAAGGTACAAATTAGGAGAGAACAATTATGGACTCTTAATGACCTTCAAAGATTATACAGACACATTTCCTATCTACAGACCTCTATTGGGGTAAAAAATGATGAACTGAGTAATTTGTTCAAAACTGTAGAGGGTGACAAGGACTTAAATAGTCCAAGAGACTTATCAGCTGAAGCTGAGAGAGAATTGGCTTTGGTGGAAAAGAAAATACAGGAAGCACTCGTGGATTGTGTGGATCCAAAGCTTGATTTAATTTTGATTATTTTACTCTCTATGCATTCTCCTACAGGAATTTTAATGAGGAGGGAAGATATTATATTGTAATGAGTATTTCTACCAAATAAAGTAAAAATTAAAAACTTATGTGGAAAAGATCTCTGAATTGATTTTAAAAGGAAAATTAACAGGAATAGACCCAGCAGAAATTGTGGTACCTTTAACTAATGATGAAATTAACAAATTATGGGCATAAAGTGAACTTTGGGAAAGAGCTTACAGTAATTTTTTTGGGAAGATTAACAACAAATATTCCAAAAGTGATAGAATTAAACTTATAAACAGAGCTAAATAGATTCTTCTTCACATTGTACAGGAAACACCAATATCTGGAGCCCCTACATTTTATACAGATGCAAACAAACAAGGAAAGGCAGGTTACAAATCAGAAAACATAAGTAAAGTGGTTCAAAGTCCTTATAATTCAGTTCAAAAATCAGTTAGTTATGAGTTGTTAATTGATAATGGTCAGGAAAAAAAAGCTCAACAAAAGAATTAGATTGAGAATTTTTGTTTGGGAAAAAAGAAGAAAAAAAAGGACATAGATAAGAGATAGATTATTGAAACTACTCTAAAAAAGATACAGAAATGATGGATAAAGGGTAGATGATTGAATCTACTCTGAAAAGAAAAAAGAGGATATAAATACATTAAGATAAAAGGTAGATTGTTGAAACTACTTTTAAAAGGCAACTACTAATTTTAAATATTTTACATTGGA